>NC_088352.1:23812500-24156666 GCF_036884655.1 Musa acuminata AAA Group | reverse complement strand
ATAAGACCCTAAAGGTCTTATCGTAGGCTCTGATACCAAATGATAAGACCCTAAAGTCTTATCGTCGCTCTGATACCAAATGATAAGACAAAAGGGGAGAAATGGGGATGATAATGATCACTTTGAGGGGATCGGCCTCCTTGATCGCTTCGAGGGGATCGACCCTCCTTGATCGCTTCAAGGAGATTGGCCCTCCTTGATCGCTTCGAGGGGATTGGCCCTCTTTGATCACTTCGAGGGGATCGGCCTCCTAGGGTTTGTCCAAAGACAGAATAATATTTTTCATAGATTACCGAAAAGAAACAGTTACATCCTTATTTATAGAGTTCCACCCAGAGTCCATCAGGACTTGAACTCTAATAATAAATAAATATTAAATAAACCTCTACTTGACTCTAACTGAACCAAACCGACTCAATAAACAATTGAACTAAACAAACTCAATAAACATTATTCAAAAGCTCAGAAAAAGGGTCCTAACACCTTTACTATGGATAGCATTCATACATCATTCCCAATGATCAGGATGTCATCCATATATAACAACAAGAAGGGAATAACGCTCCCACTTACCTTTCTGTACACACAAAGCTAATCTTCGTTCTCAACGAAGTTATAAGATTTGATTGCCTCTTCAAATCTTATGTTCCAACTTTGGGAAACTTGTTTTAGTCCATAAGTGGACCTCAGCAACCTATACACCTTATCTAGGTAGTCCTTGGATATAAATCCTTTAGGCTGTATCATATAAACATCCTCCTCGAGGTTGCCATTGAGGATTGCGGTTTTCATATCAATCTACCAAATTTCATAATCATAGTGTGCTGCAATAACCAATAGAATTTAAATGGATTTTAGCATGGCTACGAGTGAGAAGGTTTCGTCATAGTCAACACCTTGCCTTTGACAATACCCCTTAGCCACTAGCCTTGCTTTATAGGTCTCTACCTTTGCATCTATTCTGATCTTCTTCTTGAAGATTCACTTGTAACTGATTGGTACAATACCCTTGGGTGCATCAACTAAGTTCCAAACCTTATTGGAGTACATGGAATCCATCTCAGAACTCATGGCTTCTTGCCACTTCCCGGAGTCTATACTCGTAATAGCCTCATCGTAGGTCTGAGGATCAATATCTTTAATATCCTCTCCTCTAATATGTCCCACATATCTCATAAAGGGATAAGATACTCTATCGAACCTACGTAAAGTCAGAACTTGTGTGCTAGGTACTTGAACAGACTCGGGCTATGAAGTGGTGTTTGAGCTATGTTCTCCAACCTCTCTCAACTCTATCGAGCTCCCACTATCTCCACTAAGAATGTATTCCTTCTCAAGGAACATTGCTCTCTTGGCAACAAAAACCTTTTGGTCCTTAAGATGATAGAAATAATATCCACAAATTTTTTTGGGGTACCCCACGAACTTACATCACTCCGTCCTTTATTCTAACTTATTAAGGTTGTGTCTTTTAGCATTGGTAGGGCATCCCTAAATCTTAACAATCTTAAGATTGGGCTTTTTCTCTTTCCATATCTCATATGGTGTAGACACTATCAACTTAATTGAAACTCTGTTCAGAAGGTATGCTGTGATCTCTTGGGCATATCCCTAAAATGAGATGGGTACATCAGCGAAACTCCTTATGGACTGCACCATGTCTAACAGTGTACGATTCCTCTTTTCAAATATACCATTGAGTTGAGGTATATAAGGAGGTATCCATTGGGATAGAATCCCATAGTCCTTGAGGAATTGGGTAAACTCTGTACTCAAGTACTCACCTCCTCAATCTGATCGAGGAGTCTTAATACTCTTTTCAATCTGGTTCTCCACTTCGTTCGTATACTTTGAATTTCTCAAAGGCCTTGGACTTGTACTTCATTAAGTACACATGTATATACCTTGAGAAATCATAAGTAAAGGTAATGAAGTAGGAGTAACCACCAATGACAAGAGTTGACATGGGTCCACATACATCACTTTGTATGAGTTCTAGCAGCTCAGTGACTCTTGTTAGGAATGAGTCGGTACTAAGAGGGGGGTGAATTAGTGCAGTAGTAAAAATTACGTCGGTTAAAAATCTCGTTATGATTAACCCTGTTTCGGAAGATGTTAACTTGAAAGCATATGAAAGAGTGTAGTGGATGTAAAGCAAGTAAAGAAGGGCAGTTTACAATAAATTTAAATTACAAGAAGTAAATGTAAACCGAGTTATAATGGTTCGAGCGTCGTGACCTACATCCACTCCACCGATTCCTCTTCTGTCGAGACCACCGACATCCACTAACGATCTTCCTTTAATAGGTGAAGATCAACCTCCTTCTTACAACTCTATTCTCCTTTTGCAAGCTTATGAGAGAACCTTTACACCCCCACTTACTCCTCTCTCAAACTATACTAACACTTAGATCTTTGAGAGGAGTTCACACAAGATTACAACAGCGTTTTCTTTCTTTCTCACTCTCAATTCTTGTGTATGTTAACCAGGGATGAGAGGGGTGTTTATGGGTCTCAAGTTGATTCAAACTTGGAGCCTAAAAATATCTCATCCTAGGTTTCTCGGGTACGAGCAGTACCATCGCTTACAACCTAACACTAGGCGGTACCACCACCCAATCTGGCGGTACCACTGCCTGACACTCTCTTGGAGACTATGTTTGGGCGGTACCACTACATGACACAATCTTGGAGATTGTGCCATGATGGTGCCACATGTTGGGTCATTGTTTGGGCCTTTCATTAGGCCCAACATAGTCCATACATGGGCCAAACTGGCCTCTAATTGGGTTGGTCCAATTCCAATCCCAATTATGTGCTAACTACGAAATTTAAGGCATTTACTAAGCTAAACAAGTTCGTAAGTCTTAGTTTCTTCCGGTGAGCTTCCAGCGATCTTCCGGCGAACTCTTGGAAATGTTCCAGCAGACTCCTAGCAAGCTCCGGGACTTCTCGGTTAAATCTGACAGAACTTTTGACGAACGTCCGGACTTCCAACGAACTCTCGAACTCCGAACAAAATCACATCCTTGACTCCAAGACTTCATTTTGCTTTATGCCTTGCTATTGTAGTAAATCCCGCATAGTTAAAACCTACTTCGATCTAGACAATTATTACTAAGCTAATCAAATGTTGTCCTAGCATGTCATTGGTTCATCGACGCTTCGTCCGATTCTTCGATTCATCATCCTCTCTTGCGGCCTATTGCTCAATCGGCTAGTTGACCTCTGCAACTCCGATTTCCTTGGTGTAATATCTGTTCTTCTTGACCCGATGCCCGAACTCATGGCCTGAAGCCTTCTACCAATATGTCGATCGATCCTCCGGCTCGACGTCCAATCTTCTGATGTGATTTTCTCCGGCCCAACAAGAGTCTTCCTGCTTTAATTTTCTCCCTGATCGAAGTATCCTACGTCACTCAAAATGCAGATCAAATCATAAACACTATCAATTGGTTTTATTATCAAAATTCGAGATTCAACAATCTCTCCCTTTTTTATCATGATAACCAATTGATGACGACATTAACTTTTAACTCCCTCTATTAATATGTCATATTGATATAACTCTTGGATTTAAAAATCCAAGCAACATGTCATGATAAAATCATGTATAACATCATACTTCTCCCCCTTTGTCATCAACAAAAAGGAGAAGTTCAACTATCAAGTGTTTAGATATACAAGTTTAAATCATTGCATAATCTCCAGTTTTGTCATCATGCAAGTTTCATAACATACAACAAGTAAATTTGTTCATCACCTTACAATATGCATAATCACCAAATCATCATTAATTTTGAAGATGTGCAAGATTGCAAATTTTGCAAGTTTGCATTTTTGCTTCTTAAGATAGTCAAACTAGCAATCTTCATTGATGTTCAAGATAGCAAGTTCTATTAAATCTTGTATTTTGATGATGAATCCACTTGATATGTGTTTATGATTTAATCTACGTTTTTGAGTGACATAGGATGCTTCAATCAGGATGAGACAACTAAAGCAAGAAAATTATGTTGTGCCGGAGGAACATGTCAGAAGATTGGACATCGGGCCGGTGGATCGGTCGATGTATCGACAGAAAGCTTCGGGTTATGGATTTGAGCATCGGGCCAAGAAGAGCAGAGATTGTGCCAAGGATATCGGAGTTATGAAGTCAACTGGTCGATTGGGCAATAGGCTGTAAGAGAGGATGATGTGCCGAAGAATCGGATGAAGTGTCGAGGGACCAATGACATGCTGGACAACTTGATTAATTGCTTAGGATTAATTGTCTCGATCGAAGTTTTATTTTAAGTGTGCAGGATTAACTACAATAGCTTGAAGACATAAAGCAAGTCTACCGAAGTCAAGTTTGATGGGTGTTCGAGAGTCCGTCGAGAGTTCGAAGATTCATCAGAAGTGCTACCGGAACCAACCGAGAAGAAATCAGGGACTTGCCGAAGTTTTTGGAAGTCCACCGGAGAGATCGTCGGAGGTTCGCAGAGATCACCGAGAAGGTTCGGCTACTTGCCAAAGACTCGCTGAACTCGCCATAAGACCAGGACCATGCTAGGAGTCCGTCGGAAGAAATCCGAGGGTGTATCGGAAGTCCGCTGGAAGTTCGCTGAAAAGCTCGCCGGAAGGAAACTCGACGTTGCCAGTTAAAAACTTGCTTAGGACTATGTCTTAATTTCATAGTTTGTGTGTAGTTAGAGTTAGGATTAAGGGTTAATCCTGTAACCCGGTTAGGGGCCAATTGGGCCCAAGTTCGGACTAGTTTGGGCCAAGTTTGGAGCCCAACCAATGAGCTGAAATAGTCTAGGTGGTGGCACTGCTAGACTAGGCGGTGGCACTGCCCAGAACCTAAGAGTTCTGGCGGTGGCATCGCCACCAAACTTCTGGACTGGACGGTGGCACCGCCTAGAACCCGAGAGGTCTGGCGGTGGCACCGTCGCCGCTGACAGGCGGTGACACCGCCAGCATCGGGAAACCCAAAAGCAATTCAAATTTGGAGCCCAAATTTAAATCCTCTTGGGGCCTATAAATACCCCTAAATTCTCAGCAGAGAACACAACCTTTGAGAAGTTAGAGATTGAGAAAAAACCTTAGCAAAGTCTTTAGCAAGTCTTATTTTCAATAGCTTAAGTGTTCACCTCCCTCTTTCTCTTTGAAAAACCTGTAAGAGTGTGAACCACTTGTAAAAGGTTGTAAGAGAGAGATTTGTCCTTCCCCTTTAAAGTGATTTGCTAGTGAAAGTTGAGAGCCTCATCGAAGAAGGCTTCGTAAGTCTATGTAGGTCATTTGACCGAACCACTTTAAATTGGTGTGTTCCTTGAATGTGTGAATGTTTACCTTTCTGAAACCGTTATTTACATAGCAGCAAGCTTTT
Organism: Musa acuminata AAA Group; assembly: GCF_036884655.1. Taxonomy (NCBI): domain Eukaryota; kingdom Viridiplantae; phylum Streptophyta; class Magnoliopsida; order Zingiberales; family Musaceae; genus Musa; species Musa acuminata. The sequence continues at coordinate 24,151,295 of NC_088352.1, read as the reverse complement.
GGTTTTTATCTCCTTACTTTACTCGAGCTACTTTTACTAAGTCATTCTTTGTCGAATCGAAATCTCTACGCATTTACGAAATTATTTTCAAACTTACAAGTTTTAACCCGTTGCACTAATTCACCCCCGCCCCTCTTAGTGCCACTTCGATCCTAACAAGTTCTACATCATGCAAGCTAGCAAATTTATATAATTTTAGAGTATGCAAGCTAGCAATTTTACACATATGAAACTTAGTAAAATTTTACATTTTTTGAGATGTGCAAGATAGATTATTTTTGCATCTTTTTGAAATGTGTAACTTAGCAAACATTGCTTCTCTTGAGATTTGCAAGATAGCACTTCTTGCTTCTATTTTGAGTTGAGCAAGCTAGCAAGTTTGCCTCTTTTCGTGATGTGCACGCTAGCAATTCTTTCTCCCCCTTTGTCATTGGCAAAACAAGAGAAATAATAATACAATAGTGTAATTCGTTTCCCTTTACTATAATCTTCAAATCATGACAAGGATAAATAACAAAGATCAAGTCATGAATGTCAAAACAATTTTTCATCATGAATATTTTATCATAGCATGCATCATTATCATAAGTTGAAGTATTGCATGCATAATACCAAATCATTATTCCAATCATTAAAAATGAAAGATCAAGTCTAAAATTTAAGAAATCAAGATCATGATATAAAAAATGTATAAGAAGAATTTATGCATTTGGGAGCTCTAACATGTCTATGTTTATCATTCAAGCTACCAAAATTGGTTCTCTTGATATGCTAGCTATTTTCTTTCCCCCTTTTGTCATTATAAACAAGAAAGAAGAAGGGAAGAACATAATGGTATAAATGTTCAAGTCATCACAAAAATACAAAGGTGTCATATGAAAATCATGACATGAAAGATATTAATATCAAATCATGAATGCCATAAGACATGATTTATTTCAACAAATCTCTTCTTTTTATAAATGGAAAAAAGAAACATAGGAGATCCAATAATATAATATCTTGATTCATGCATAAGAAATCTCAAGTTATAAATATCAAAAAATCAAGATAAAGCTCATTCAAATTTAAATTGTCAAAATCATCAAAATTACTTTTAAGAGATTCAAAATGACATAAACAACTTTATCAATCACTTAGTGAAAAAGCAATAAGATAGAGAAAAAAAATTTCAAGATAAATGCTTTTCTCTTTTTAGTTGTTTCAATTCATATGATTTATTTCATAGAAGCATGTATTTTTCATTTATGCCAAATAAAAACATGTATCAACGTTTAAAACCGAAAAGGAACTTTCATTACGGCAAAGATCGATAATCCATAAATCACAAAAATCATCATGTATAATTTTAAAATATAAACTTATTAAGCATGATCATTATGCATCATTACTTTGGACATGAAATCAAAACATGGTTTCAAGTTTTCAATGTATAACATTCATAATTTCAAACTATAAACTTATTAATCATGATATCATCAAACATGATTTCATAAAGCATTTTCAATCAAAATAAAAAATCATCAATTTAGATACACATTATATAAAAGAAAAAACATACATAGGATTAGATTTAAATATAATATTTTGTCATATTTTCATAAAGCATGCAATCGTCATTCTCATTTTCAAAATTAGCTAGAAAAGGAAAAGCATGACCCCCCTTTTATTTATTTATTTATATTTTATATTTTGTATACTAATTTAAAAATAAAATATGAAATGCATCAAGTAATTTTAAAATAAACTAAAAGAGTTTTGTTTGAGTTGTTTACCTCATTGTCGAGAGTCATCAAAAGATTTACTTTAGACTCTTTAACTTTATTCGTGCCTTTGTGTGTAATTTTGAGAGTGTGCTAAATATCAAAAGTTGTTTTACAAGTAGAAACCCGATTGAATTCATTTTTGTCTAAGGCGCAAAATAGAGCATTCATAGCTCTAGCATTTAAAGAAAAAATCTTCTTCTCCAACTCATTCTAATCGTTCATTGGTAGAGAATATCTTTGAAATCCATTTTCAATAACATTCCAAAATTTTAAATCCAAGGAAAGCAAGAAAACTCTCATTCGAGCTTTTCAATATGTGTAGTCCGTCCCGTTGAACATAGGAGGACGAATGAGAGAGTGACCCTCTTGAAAGCCGAAAAGAGCCATTTCTCTTGGGTATTAAACCAAATGAGAAAATATGTGGCTCTGATACTAACTGTTAGGAACGAGTCGACACTAAGAGGGGGGGTGAATTAGTGCAGCGGTAAAAATTACGTCGATTCAAAATCTCATTGCGATTAAACCCGTTTCAGAAGATGTTAACTTAAAAGCATACAGAAGAGTATAGTGGATGTAAACCAAGTAAAGAAGGGCAGTTTGCAGTAAATGTAAATTGCAAGAAGTAAATATAAACCGAGTTATAGTGTTTTAGTCATCGTGACCTACATCCACTCTACCGATTCCTCTTCTGTCGAGGCCATCAACATCCACTAATGATCTTCTTTTAATAGGTGAATATCAACCTCCTTATAATTCTATTCTCCTTTTGCAGGCTTAGGAGAGAACCTTTACACCCCCACTTACTCCTCTCTCAAACTATACTAACACTTAGATCTTTGAGAGGAGTTCACACAAGATTACAACAGTGTTTTCTTTCTTTTTCACTTTCAATTCTTGTGTATATTAATCAGGGATGGGAGAGGTATTTATAGGCCTTAAGTTGATTCAAACTTGGAGCCTAAAAATGTCTCATCTGGAGTTTCCCGGGTACGGGCGGTACCACCGCCTATAGCTTGACACTAGGTGGTACCATCGCTTGACAGTCTCTCGGAGATTGTGTCTGGGCGGTACCACCACCTAGACTAGTAGTACCACTACCTGACATTGACACTGGGTGATACCACCTTTTGACATAGTCTCGAAGATTGTGCCACGACGGTGTCACTTGTTGGGTCACTATTTTAGCCTTTTATTAGGTCCAACACAGTCCATACATGGGCCCAACTAGCCCCTAATTGGGTTGGCTCAATTTCAATCCTAATTATGTACTAACTATGAAATTTAAGGCATTTACTAAGCTAAATAAGTCAGTAAGTCTTGGTTTCTTTCGGCGAGCTTCCAGCGAACTTTCGACGATCTCTCAGCAATGTTCCAGTGGAAGCCCGGCAAGCTCCTAGACTTCACGATGATCTTCTAGGTGAGTTCTAATGAGCTTCTTTGGCAAACTCCTAGACTTCTCGATTAATTTCGATAGAACTTCTAACGAACATCTAGACTTCCGACGAACTCTAGAACTCCCAACGAATCGTGTCTTTGACTCCGAGACTTCATTTTGCTTTATGCCTTGCTATCATAGTTAATCCTGCATAGTTAAAACCTACTTCAATCTAGATAATTATTACTAAGCTAATCAAATGTTGTCTTGGCATGTCATTGGTTCATCGACGCTTCTTCCGATTCTTCGATGCATCATCCTCTCTTATGACCTATTGCCAAATCGGCTAGTTGATCTCCGCAATTCCAATTTCCTTGGTGTAATATCTGCTCTTCTTGGCCTGATGCCTGAACTCATGGCCTGAAGCCTTCTACCGATATGTCGATCGATCCTCCGGCTCGACTTCCAATCTTCTGACATATTTTTCTCTAGCCCAACATGATTTTTCCTGCTTTAATTGTTTCTCCCTGATTAAAGCTAATCCTGTATCACTCAAAACACAGATTAAATCATAAACACTATCAATTGGTTTCATCATCAAAATCCGAGATTCAACAACTCTCTCTAGTTCCACTAATTGGAGAGTTGATTAGTTTTCCATGAAGGCAAGGCTCCTAAGTTATATATGACTCATAGTCAAATGGATCTAGATATCCATCCTTTAGCAACTTTTGAATCCTTCCCTCATGGATGTGACCTAGCCTACAATGTCATAGGTATGCACTGTTCACCTCTTATCGTTTCCTCTTGGACACACTTACATTCATGATATGTAGAGCAGTGTCTAGCATAAATATATCATTATGCAGTATTCTTCTCGCTAATCTCCTAGGCTTTGCCATAATCTGTAATAAATTACAAATGTGATAAGCACTATAGGTATCCAATGCCCATGCACTATCACAAAAATCTGACAATAGGAGACTAATCGTACTTGAAGCTTCTCTAAGCTTCTGTTTCGCCCTCTCTACAATGTACACTTTGCAATTCCTCTTCTAGTGCCCATCTTTGCCATAGTGGAAGCAATGTCCTTTGTCCTTTACCGGGTATTTCTTAGCAACATTTGTTTTACTTAGTCTGCCCTTGCTCTTGCCCATCTTAAGGAACTTTTTTGCTTTCCTTTTCTTTTTGGTCTCACCAGTATAGAGAACTAGCTTCTCTTTCTTTATAGTGCTCTCTACCTCCCTCAACATATTAAGGAGCTCAAGGAGAGTCACCTCAAGCTTGTTTATATGAAAATTCATTATGAATTATGAAAAGGAATTTGGTAGGGACTAAAGAACAAGAACCACACACAAGTTATCCTCTAGGACCATTCCTAGACTTGTGAGTTTCTCTATCCAATCAATCATCTTTAGGACATTATTTTGAACCAGTGTTCTCTCAGTCATCCTAGCACGAAAGAGGCTCTTGGATATCTCATATCACTGAGTCCTTCTTTATTTCTCAAATAGTTTGTAGACAAGTAGGAGAATGGACCTAGCATCCATCTTTTTATGCTGTCTCTATTGTTGAATCTTGGATTTTGACGATGAAATCAATTGTAAATTGTTTGATCTAATCTATATATTGAGAAAAGTGTGCATGATTAACTACGATAGCAGTAAGACATAAAGCAAATGTTATGCCAGAGTCAAGATTAAGAATTCGTTAGGAGTTCGAGAGTTCGTTGGAAGTCCAGACGTTCATTAGAAGTCCCATCGAAACTAACCGAGAAGTCTAAGAGCTTACCAAAGAAGCTCATCGGAACTCACCAAGAAGATCATTGTAAAGTCCAAGAGCTTGCCAGGAGTCCGCCGGAACATTGTTGAGAGATTATCGGAAGTTCGTCGGAAGATCGCCGGAAGCTTGACGGAAGAACAATTGATGTACTGGAATAAGAATGCCTTGTTAAATATCTTAGTTATTGTAGTTCGACCGTAAGTTGAGTTAGGATTGGGAGGTAATCCCACTAACTCAGTTAGGCATCAATTGAGCCCTTAAACATGGCTAAATTGGGTCGATTGAAAAAGCCCATTCAGCACTTAAAGTTATAACCATAACAGAGTAGAAAGGTCAGAATCTCAAAAGTTGCACAGATTCGAATCGTTACGTCTAAACAAGAGATATATCAAATGCAAGGCTAGAACAATTCAAAGTTCCTCATATTCAAAGCAAATGTAGAGATAAAATTGCAGTAAGGAAAGATCAGGACCACTTGCAATACGAAAGATTAGAAAGCTTTCAATAGGAAGGATCGGAACACTTGCCTTTCAAAGATTTTGATCTGAAGATCCAAAGAAGGTGTCAGCCCAAATCCTTCTACCTTTCCTCCGTGTCCTCTCCTTATTTCATTTTCTGCATGTCTTCTCTTTTTCCTCCACAACTGCAGCTCATGCAGAACATAGAGGTATAGTCACCTGCTCTTTCTTACTCTTATTCCTCCGTTTTCTTTTTCAAACACAGCTGTCGCAGCTATCGTCGCTGCCACTACCACAGTCGTAGCCACGACCGCAGCTGCTGTCACATCCGCAACCCCTTCCACTACACTACTTCCTTCCTCCCTTCTCTCGTTCCTACTTTTTCTTTCCCAAACACAACTGCCGCAGACGCAGCCGCCAGCACTGCAGCCGCAATCACGGCCACAACCTCTTTTTTTTTCCCTTTCCTTTCTTTCTCTTTCCCAAAAGCAGCTACTACAGCCACCACCGCTGCCGCAGCTATTGCAACCAACGTCGCAGCCGCAATCGCAGCCACGGTTGTACCACCTGGTGACCTAGTCTCCCAGGTGGTCTGGGCGGTGGTACTGTCGATAGTTAATACTACTAGTGGTAGTGCCGCCCTTGTCAAGCGGTGGTACCGTCAAAGCTCGGTCTCTGAGATTTGTCAAGTGGTCATACCACCAAGACTAAAAGGTGGTACCGACCAATGTCAGAGTGTTAGGTGGTGGTATCACCCAATAATAGTGGTGGTACCACCAGTACCCCGAAATCCAAGGATGTGATACTTTTTGGCTCTAATTCTGAAGCCATTTGAGCCTATAAATACCCCACCCTTTTCTGCATGAAATGGTACGAAAGTGTTAACATAATCTTGAATTCTTAGGGTGTTCAAAAGTGTTGTAAAAGTGCAAGAGTTCCCCTCCAGTAACATCCCCCATTTTTGAAAATTTAGTAAATGCTTGTTTGTAAATATGAGGATTATTTATTTTTTTATATTAAATAATATTATATTAAAAGTTTATGACTAGGGACCTAAGAGTAAATATTAGAAATTTGATATAATTTATGAAAGATTCAAATTTAAGTTAAAAAAAAATGGTGGACATATGTCACTAGCTACCCTAAGGTTGGTGCCACCTATGTTTGCTCTAAGGATGACACATAGGATTCTTTTGTGCATGCTTGCCATCTTGCAAGCCTTGTATTAGCTAAACCTAATGCAATTAGAGAAGAAACTAAAGGAAAGCTTAACTAAAGGAGAAAAACTTAAGAGCTGCAGCCAGCGTAGGTTTGAGAGGAGAAGAAGAAGAAGAAGAAGAAGCTTTGCTTAATGTTTTACATCAATTTCTCCACATTTGAGAATCAAACTTTTCTAAGGCAAGTGTTCTAACGCATTCTTACAGAACTCTTGATCTCTGATTTCATCTTAATCCTGAAAAGTTTAGAAGACTTTGGCTTTATACATGATATTTCTTTCATTTGGGAACAAAACTGTGAATCTAGAATTTTTTATTTATTTGACCTTTCTATATTGCTCTAGCCATAACTTTCTGCATCGATTTTGGATTCAGTCAAAATCTAATATATCCGAAACTAGACTCATAGCTATTTCTTTTGATATCAAGATTTAGAAATTTCGAGTCTATTTTCCTATTCAAACTATTATTTCAATTGACCCTATGAAATTTATAAAATAGAGACTCTCGGTTTTGACCTTTTAGTACTCTCTTTCTTATAACTCTTCTGTTGGGAACTCTGATTTATGCAAACCTTAATTTATTAGAATCTAGACTCAAGATATTTCTGTCTAATTCAAATGATTTGGATCAAAAATGACTATTGAATCATCTATTCAAATCAACTATATGAATTCTTCAAAATGGAGATAATATTCTTTGACCTTTCTTTACTAAACTGTTGACAACTCAATATTGGAATCTCCAATTCATACAAAACATGATTTATCTAAATCTAGATTAATACATATTTCGAATGACCCCTATTTTGTGCAAATTGGAGCATAATTAGTTATCTAAACAATTCATGAAATATGTCTCTCAAATTCTGTCAGAATCGAGCTTTGGTCGATTTCATATATTCTTATTTTATCTCTTTGGAAATCGATTTCAACCAACACCCTTACTTCAGTTGAGCTTTACATTACTACTTCAAAATTTTTGTATACTCTTGTCCTACATGTATTTGCATACTTAAATCTATTATGTAAAATTCATGCTTGTATCGCAATGTTTCGTGTAGGTACATATATTCCGTTGTTCCATATGTGTTTATGATATGTCACAATTTATTGTTCACAATACCCTTTTGTACTCTGGTGTTTGTGGGATTATTTGGACCTTTGCTAGAAATGGTAAAGGGTATGTGCTTATTGCCCGCGATGCTCTAGATTATGTTTGGTGGTCATTCAGAAATGGATGGACCATATTATATTTGGGATCCCACATCATCCTCTATCTATTTGATATGATATCTAGAGCTTTGGTTGTGTGCTTTGGATAAGAATGAAATGTGTGCAACGTCAAATGTGACGTTTGAGCTTCTGTTTCGTATTTGTTCTTTGTCTGAAATGCTTCATATGCTATTGATATATTCCGAAGCATTTCATCTATCATTGATATGTTCTGAAATATTTTGTTTGTTATTGATATACTCTGAAACATTTCGTACGTCCTTGATATACTCCGAAATGCTTCATATGGCATTGATATGCTCCGTAACACTTCATATGCCATTGATATGCTCCGAAATACTTCCTATGCAATTGATATACTCTGAAATGCTTCATATTCCATTGATATATTCTAAAGCATTTCATCTACCATTTATATGTTCCGAAATGTTTCATTACGTTAATGATTTTCTCAAATTAGTCTTTACTCCCTTGTTATGAACAAAAAATGCTTCGAATGAAATAACATTATAATTCTGCATTCATTGAATGACTTATTTGAAATCTTGTATCCCTGCCTTGTATTTGGTACCTTATTTGCTTTGAAACCATCCTTTTTCACCCTTGATATGTTAGTCGTTTGCTGAGCTCTATGTGCTCACCCCGTTGCTATATAAATTTTTCAGGATGGCTTATCACTTGCTAGAATGTTTAAATTGAGCTACGATAGTGGAAAGCTAAAATACTTTGGGCAAACCTATAGTGAATGAAATGTTTTTGTTGTATAGTTACACTTGGTGTTTAATGGAATGTTAATGCTAAATATGAACTTATGAGTTTTTGTAAACGTTTAAAGAATCTCTCATGTTAGGATTTTGGAGTGTTAAGTTAATTTATGTATTAATATGAACATGTGGTAAATATCGATTTTTTGTGATAATGTAGAATCCCACACTTGTGGATTTATGAGGGGGTTATTATCTTGGTGAGTTGGTTTCAGATTTTACGATTCATCGAGTGATATGGTATATGAATATAAACTACATAGGTTTTATGAATTATAAAATTATGGATATGAATATCTTGAATATTTTCTCAGTGTCCTGAAATGTGTGATTGGATCCTGTAATATATTGTTAATCTATAATAAATTTGAGGGGCGTGACAGAGTGGTATCAGAGCATGATTTGAGGATTACTGAGATATTTGATATGCATAATATATTGAGGTCAAGTAATCTATAGTGATCAATGAAAATTTTCTTTGATGTCCTTTAGGAATCTAGGATGACGATGACATTTGGTCCTCGTACTTCATATGTTTCTGATTAATTAATGGGGATGAAAGGGTTGATCGGAAATATTAAATTAGAGTGCCGCAGCGGAAGCGTGGTGAACCTAATTCATTGGTGGTAGAATAATAATAGAATAATGGACGATATGAATGAAGAAGATATTTGATGTACGAAATTGTTCTAATGATCAAAAAATTTATTTTGCCACATTTGTATTAGAAGTAGAGGCTAAGCACCGGTGGAAAACAATAAAAATATGATTGGAAATGAATTAGAAAATGATAACAAGAGGGTCAAGATATCTGGATTTGAAAAGGGAAGTCACCATAGAAGACTCAATGATGTTGATGGCCTCAATCTAGGTACAAAATTTTAATCTTATCTTTTCGTCAAAGGAGGTATGATAAATTTAGAGGACTAAAATTTTCTATTGAGGAGGGGAGAGTGTAACATCCCCTATTTTTGAAAATTTAGTAAATACTTGTTTGTAAATATGAGAATTATTTAATAATTTTTTTATATTAAATGATATTATATTAAAAGTTTATAGCTAGGGACCTAAGAGTAAATATTAAAATTTTAATATAATTTATGAAAGATTCAGATTTAAGTTAAAAATTAATGGTAGACATGTGTCACTAGATAACCTAAGGTTGGTGCCATTATGTTTGCTCTAAGGATGACACATAGGTTTCATTCATGCATGCTTACCACCTTGCAAGCCTTGTATTAGCTAAACCTAATACAATTAGAGAAAAACTAAAGGAAAGTGTAACTAAAAGAGGAAAACTTAAGAGCTGCAGCGTGGGTTTGAGAGAAGAAGAAGAAGAAGAAGAAGAAGAAGAAGCTTTGCTTGAGGTTTTGCATCAATTTCTCCACATTTGGGAATCAAACTTTTCTAAGACAAGTGTTCTAACCCATTCTTACAGAACTCTTTATCTCTGATTTCATCTTAGACCTAAAAAGTTTGGAAGATTTTGGTTTCATACATGATATTTCTTTTATTTGGGAACAAAACTGTGAATCTAGAAATTTTTATTGATTTGACCTTTCTATATTTTTCTAGCCATAACTTTCTGCATCGATTTTGGATTTAGTCAAAATCAAATATATCCGAAACTAGACTCAACACTTTTTTTGATATTAAGACTGATAATTTGGTATCTATTTGCCTATCCAAACTATTATTTCAATTTACCATATAAAATCCGTAAAACAGAGACTATCGGTTTTAATCTTTCGGTACTCTCTTGCTTATAACTCTCTATTGGGAACTCTGATTTATACAAAACTTGATTTATCAAAATCTAGACTCAAGATCTTTTTGTGCATATCTGATTTAAATGATTTGTAGAAAAAATGACTATTGAATCATCTATTCAAGTCAACTATATGAATTCTACAAAATGGAGATAATATTCTACCTTTGATTACTAAACTATTGATAACTCAATGTTAGAATCTCTAATTTATACAAAACTTAATTTATCTAAATCTAGATTGATACATCTTTCGAATGACCCCTATTCTATGCAAATGAGAGTATAATTGGTTATCCAAACAATTCATGAAATGTGCCTCTCAAATTTTGTTAGAATCGAGCTTTGAGCGATTTCGCCTATTCTTGTTTCATCTCTTTGGAAATCGATTTCAACCAACATCCTTACTTTAGTTGAGCTTTACATTACTACTTCAAAATTTCTGTATACTCTTGTCCAACATGTATTTGCATACCTGAATCTATTATGTAAACTTCATATTTGTATCGCAATGTTTCGTGTAGGCACATGCATTCTGTTGTTCCGTATGTGTTTCTGATATGTCCTAATTTATTGTTCACAATACCCTTTTGTACTCTGGTGTTTATGGGATTATTTGGACAATTGCCAAAAATGGTAAAGGGATTATCTGGACCTTTGCCAGAAATGGTAAAGGGTATTGTTGGAGCCCGCGAAGCTCTAGATTATGTTTGGTGTTCATTTAAAAATGGATGGACTATATTATGTTTGGGATCCCACATCACCCTCTATCTATTTGATATGATATCTAGAGCTTTGGTTATGTACTTCTATTTGTGCTTTGGATAAAAATAAAATGCATGCAACGTCAAATGTGACGTTTGAGCTTATGTTTCGTATTTGTTTTTTGATATGCTCTAAAATGCTTTATATGTCATTGATATGTTTCGAAGCATTTCATCTGTCATTGATATATTCTGAAATATTTTATTTGTTATTGATATGCTCCGAAACATTTCATACATCCTTGATATGCTCCGAAATGCTTCGTATGCTATTGATATGCTCCGTAATACTTCATATGCCATTGATATGCTCCGAAATGCTTCCTATGCCATTGATATACTCTGAAATACTTCTTAAGCTATTGATATATTCTGAAGCATTTCATCTGCCATTGATATGTTCCAAAATGTTTCAATACATCAATGATTTGCTCCAATTAGTCTTGACACCCTTATTATGAATAAAACATACTTCGGATGAAATGACATTGTAATTCCACATTCATTGAGCAGCTTATTTGAAATCTTGTATCCCTACCTTGTATTTGATACCTTATTTGCTTTGAAACTATCCTTTTTCACCCTTGATATGTTAGTTACTTATTGAGCTTTATGTGCTCACACCGTTGCTATATAAAATTTTCAAGATATCTTGTCGCTCGCTAGAATGTTTAAATTGAGCTACGACAATGGAAAGCTAGAAGACTTTGGGCAAACCTTTAGTGAATGATATGTTTTTGTTGTGTTTAATGGAATGTTGATGGTAAATATGAATTTATGAGTTTTGCTAAAAGTTTAAAGAACCTCTCATGTTAGGATTTTGGATTGTTATGTTAATTTATGTATTGATATGAATACGTGATAAATGTCAATTTTTGTGATAATGTAGAATCCCACACTTGTGGATTTATGAGGTGGTTATTGTCTTGGTGAGTTAATTTCAAATTTTACGATTCATCGAGTGATGTGGTATATTAATTTAAACTAAGCAAGTTTTATGAATTATGGAATTATGGATATGAATATCTTGAATGTTTTCTCAATGTTCTCAAATGTGTGATTGGATCCTGGAATGTATTGTTGATCTATAATAAATTTGGGGGGTGTGACACCTCCTCCCTTTCTAAGTGTTGAGATCATTCAAAAGATGTGTGAGACTTGTAACGGCTATCTCCTAAACATGTCAAAAGGAGAAAGCGCTATAAAGAGGTGGTTGGTCTTCACCTATTGAACGAGGACCATTAGTGGACGCCAGTGACCTCAATGGAAGAGGAATCAGAAGAGGATATAGGTCACAACAACTGAACTACTATAAATTCCGGAGTGTTCTTTCCTTATTGCAAATTCTCTTTATTGCATTCAACTTTACTATATTGCAAACTGCCCAACCTTTTCTTCTCTACTTATTCAAAGTGAAACAAACGATTTGAGTCGAAACCGGTTTTTATCATATGAAGTTTCTCGAATCGACGTAATTATTCTGCTACACTAATTCAGCCCCCACCCCCCACCCCACCTCTTAGTGTCACTCTTGATCCTAACAATTGGTATCAGAGCAAGGTCACTCTCGTTTGGTTTAAAACCCAAGAGATATGACATTTGCCATCAACCAAGAGGGTCATTCAATTACATATCCACCCATGTTTAATGGGAAGGATTACATATATTCGAAGACTAGAATGAGTATTTTTCTAACTTCAATGGATTTGGAGTTATGGAACCTTGTTGAAAATGACTTTCAAAAGTATTCTCTTCCAATGAACAATTGGAATGAGTTGGAGAAGAAGACTTTCACTTTAAATACCAAGGCTATGAATGTCTTGTTTTATGCTTTAGATAAAAACGAGTTCAATCGAGTGTCTATTTATGAAATGACTTTTGATATTTGGCACACACTCGAAATTACTCACGAAGGCACTAGTAGAGTAAAGAAATCAAAGATAAATCTTTTAGTTCACACTTATGAATTGTTTCGGATGAAGCTAAGCGAAACTATTATCGACATTTATACCTATTTTACAGATGTCCTCAATAGTTTAAAAGCTCTTGGCAAATGTTTTTCAAACTTTGAACTTGTTAATAAAATCTTGAGATCACTTCCAAAGAGTTGGGACCCTAAAGTAACAGTCATTCAAGAGGCCAAGGATTTAAATAATTTTTCTCTCGAAGAATTTATCGGGTAACTAATAACCTACGAAATGACATACAATGCTCATGAAGAACTTGAGAACAACCTTCCAAAAACTTATCGGGTCACTAAGAACTCATAAAGAACACTTGAAAGAAAATTCAAGTGATGAGGACTTTGATGATTGACTTGGAACTCTTAAGAAGAAAGTTCAAAAAATTTGTAAAAAGGAATAAATTTAAAAATGACTCTAAAAATAAAATCGAACCAAAGAAAGAATAAGTAATATGCTACGAATGTAAGAAGTCGGGACATTTCAAAAGCTAATGTCCCCAAGTAAAGAAGAAACAACCAAAGAAGAAGAAAGCTCTTAAAGCAACATGGGACGACTCAAGTGCATCCGAAGAAGAGGAGCCAACCAACATAGTGTCACGGCCTTAGTTGGAATTGCCTAAGGCGTGAGACACCCTTGCGGCCAAGACGTGAACTTAGCTTGCGTTGCCTAAGTCATGCTTCACCCTTGCAATATTGCTCCGTAAAGATTGTTGAATCTCGTATTTTGATGATGAAACCACTTGATATGTGTTTATGATTTAAACTGCATTTTGAGCGATGCAGGTCTACTCGATCAGGTTTAGACAGTTGACGCAGGAGGAATTGACGTTGCGCCGGAAGAGATCACGTCAGGATATTGGATGGCTGAATGCTTCGGACGTCAGGAATCGGGCCAAGGAGAGTGAAATTGCGCTAAGGATATCGGGGTTGCAGAGGTCAACCACCGATTGGGCAACAAGCCGCAAGAGAGGACGATGCACCGAAGAATCGGACGAAGCACCAACCAATGACGTGCCGGGCAACAGAATGTCAATTCGCGTTGTAATAATTGTCTAGATCAGAGTTGAGTTTTGGTTTGTGTGTGCAAGATTAACTACGATAACGATGAAGACATAAAGCGAAACAAAGTGCTGGAGTCAAGCGCGAAGGATTCGTTGGGAGTTCGAGAGTTCGACGGAAGTCCGAAGGTTTGTCGGGAATGCTGCCGGAACTAGCCAAGAATGAGTAGGGAGCTTGCCGAAGGGTTTTTCGGAAGCTCGTTGGAAGGTTCGTTGGAAGTTCGCGGAGCTCACCGAGAAAGATCGGAGCTTACCAAAGAAGCTCGTTGGAACTCGCCAAGATCAAATCGTGAAGTCTAGGAGCTTGCCAGGAGTCCGCAGAATGGTTTCCGAGAGTTTATCGGAAGACCATCGGAAGTTCGCCAGAAGAAGTCTTGACTTACAGACTTTGTAATAGCTTAGAAAATGTCTTTAAATTCATAGTTAGCACGTTAATTAGGATTACGATTAGGTGTTAATCCTATAACCCAAGTATGGGCCAATTGGGCCCGAGTTCGGACTGGTTTGGGCCAAGTTTGGAGCCCAACCAGTGAGCTGAATTGGCCTAGGCGGTGGCACTGCCCAGCACTGTCAATGTCTGACAGTGACAGGCGGTGGCACCGCCACTGACAAGCGGTGGCACCGCCAGCATCGGGAACCCAAAGAGAATTCAAAATTTGGAGCCCAAATTTGAATCCTCTTGAGGCCTATAAATACCCCTCAAATCTCAATTGAGATTACAACTTTTTGAGCAGCAATTGTTTGAGAGAAAGGTCTTAGAAAAGTCTTTACTAGTCTTGTTTTCAATTTGCTAGTGTTCACCTCCTTCTTTCTTGCTGAAAATCTGTAAGAGAGTGAACCGCTTATAAAAAGTTGTAAGAGGGGTATTTGCCCTTCCATTTCAAGCGATTTGCTAGTGGAAGGTGGGAGCCTCATCGAAGAGGGGCCTCGCAAGTGGATGTAGGTCATTTGACCGAACCACTGTAAAATCGGCGTGATCTCTGGTTTGCATTTACTTATTGTCATTTACATTACTGCAAACCATTTGCACTTTAATGCTCTACTTCTTTGTCTACGTCTTACTTATCTCTTCAAGTTAAAATGCAATCGAAACGGTTTCAAACGAAAATGTTACTTTTATCGTACGAAGTTTCCGAAAGTATTTAAATCGTCAAAAGTTTATCACACTTTGCCGCTGCACTAATTCACCCCCCCCTCTTAGTGCCGCTCTGATCCTAACAATTGGTATCAGAGCCCGGTATTTCTCATTTCGGATTTACACCTGAGAGAAATGGCTCTTCATGGCTTTCAAGAGGGCTTTTCGGTTGTTCGTCCACCGTTGTTTAATGGATTGGACTACACTTATTGGAAAACTCGAATGAGAGTTTTCTTGATTTCTATGAATTTGGATATATGGAATATTATTGAAAATGGTTTTCAACTTCCCTCTAAACTGATGAACGAATGGTCGGATTTGGAGAAGAAATATTTTTCTTTAAACGCAAAGGCTATGAATGCCTTATTTTGTGCTTTGGACAAAAATGAGTTCAATCGGATTTCTACGTGCGATACGGCTTTCGATATTTGGCGAACACTTGAAATCACGCACGAGGGAACTAGTAGAGTCAAAGACTCGAAAGTTAACATTTTATTGCATGATTTTGAGCTTTTTCAAATGCAACCAAGCGAGACTATAGGCGACATGTACACCTGTTTCACGGATGTCGTCAATAATCTAAGAGTTCTTGGTAAATCTTTTTCAAATTTTGATCTCGTAAGCAAGATCTTAAGATCCCTTCCAAAAAGGTGGGATTCTAAAATAACCGCAATACAAGAAACAAAAGATTTAAATATTTTTCCACTTGAAGAACTAATTGGTTTGTTGATGACATATGAAATGGTGCACAATGCACATGATGAACAAAATCACCTTCCAAAGAACAGGAAGGATTTGGAACCCCGGACAAATAAATACCACTTGAGCAATAACTCAAGTGATGAGGACAATGATGAACTTGAACTTCGAACACTAAATCTTAATAAGTTTATTAAACAAAAATCTAAAATAAACAATGAACTTGAACGGAGGGAGAGACCAAAGAAGAGGAAGGCAACCAAGGATGAATCAAGAACTTCCAAAGGTGAAACGGAGAATTGGGCTTTGACAGGCTTTGACTACAAGGTAAGTAACTCAACTCTCTTGAATTATTTTGAAATTACTTGATGTTTTCCATGATGTATTTTCTCTTTTCTTTTGAATAATTATTTTTCTTGAAAATTGTATGTTTTATGTTAATAGAATAAAATGTTAGATTTAAATAATCATATATATGTGCTTGAGAAGCAAGAATGTGTATTTTGATGATATCCATATTAACTTTCAATGATGATGCATGGTTTTTATATGGAAGGCTTGATGATATATTTTTTTAAACCTTGTCTTTGGTTTTCAAACACGATGTATGTTTTTGACATAAGAACAAAACTTGAGCATGCTAATATAAAGTCAATCACATAAATTAAAACTAAAGAAGTTTTAGTTATCTATAAGAATCATTCAAAATTATGTTCAATGAAACCATTGCATAATGATGTAATGAAAATATTAAATATTTTGAAACCATGTTTTAGTGTCATGCATAATGATCATGCTTAATAAATTTCAAAATTATGCATATGAATCTTATGATTTATGGATTATTGATTTTTACCATAATGAAAGTGCCTTATTAATCTTTGTTGTAATAAATCTTACACTTTCGGTTTTAAACATTATACATGTTTTTATTTGGTATAAGTGAAATAAAATCATATGAATTGAAACAACTAAAAAGAGGAAAATATGTTTTCCTTTAAAAATTATTTTTCTCTATCCTATTGATCTTGATATTTATTATGATAAATCTATGTATACCATTTTGAATCTCTTGAAAGTAATGTTGATATTTTGATGATTTTGATGATTTAAATTTGAAATGAGTTTTATCAAAATCATGATATTGATTTCTTGGAATAACATGAGATTACCTTTGATGATCATTTTGATTCATGGAATTTTGGATTCATGACTTGGTCTTACATTTGTTTATGAGATGGTTGAAATATTTGTACGTTTGAATTCTTCCCTTCTCCTTTCAATTTATGCATGTTATATGTTAAAGATTTAAAACCATGTTTTGGTATCATGCATATCTAAGAAATATTGATGTGACAAATTGAATAAGGTGAAAATGAATGATGATTTTCCTCTTGAATATAACTTGTGATATTTTTTTTATATAAATCATCATTTTGATTTCTCGACATTCGATACATGAGATTTTATTATAAATCAAAATTTCTCATTAATCGATCTTCTACGATTTTACTTGATATTATCTTGAGAGGAGATTTTCTAAATGAATCATGATTTTTCCTTGTGAGTTCTTCGAGTTATTACTTGATTTTTCTTTTAAAATAATATCTCTTCTTTGAACTCCTATGATTTTTCTTGATATTTTATTTAAAGAATATATTTACTATATGAATCATGTTTTTTGGTATTCAAATGATTTTATCCTTCATGACATGATTTCTTTGTATTTATGGCTTGCATGGCTTGAAATGTTTTGGTATGATGCATGCAATGATAAAATATTCATAAAGTTAAAATGATGTATGCAATACTTATGATAATGATGTACATGATGTATTTATTACATATGATGTGTATCATGAATGCTTTAAATGATGAATGTTTGGTATCATGATCAACATGTTGATAAATGCTTGAAAATTTTAATGTTTGAGTATCATGTATGATATGCTTATTAATGATGATTGATTTATTTTTCGGTATCGTGCATGAAAAATAAGGTTATTGAAATTATATATGTTTTAATTTGAATATATAATGATGCACAAATAAGAATGATACTTACCTTTGTCATAATATGAAAATTGATATAAGGGTCTTCCCTTCTTTTTGACAATGACAAAGGGGGAGCAAGAATCTCTAGCGTGGACATCATGAAAGGAGGCAAACTAACTAGCTTGCACAATTCAAGATGAAAGCAAAAATTGCACTTCTCAAAAGAGAAGATGCAAATGTAACATTTGCCAAATTGTTTGCTTGCCTCATGTAAAACATTATCTCTTGCTAGTTTGGCATTTTTGCTAGCTTGTATGTTGCAAAACTTGATCACTTTTTCAAACATTTTGCTAGCTTACATTTTGCAAAGAAAGCAAAAATGGCACTTCTAGAAGAAAGAGCTTGTTATTTTGAACATCACAAGCTTGCCTATCTTAAGAAACAAAAATTGCAAAAGTGCTATCTTGCCTATCTCAAGAAGCAAAACTTGCAACTTGCACATTGCAATAGGAAGCAAGAATTATGAGCTTACACAAGAAAGCTATCTTGCATTTGCTTTCGAAATTTTTGCTAGCTTGTATATTGTGAAACTTACATATCGTAAAAATTGCTAGCTTGTAGTCTAAAGAGAAGCAAAAAGTTGCTATCTCAAAAGAAGCAAATGTGCTATCTTTCCTATCTTAAGAGGCAAAAATGCTAACTTGCACATCTAGCAAAACTTGACAAATTTGCATATTTCAAGAAGCAAGAGTTGCTTTCTTGAACATCTCAATATTGCTAGCTTGCATGACGTAGAACTTACTATCTTGAACATTACCAAAAGTGCTATCTTGTATGCTGTAAAACTTGCATATCTAAAACTTGATAGCTTGAATGTCCTAAGCATGATGCATTACTTGCTAAATTTTCTAGCTTCAAAACTGCATGATGATAAAACTTAATATTATGTTTTTCATGCAATGAGTTGAACTTATATTACAAACACAAAGAATAGTTGTACTTCTCCATTTTGTTGATGACAAAGGGGGAGAAGTATATTGATGACATGATATGCATATGTTTATGCATATGTTCATGATGATGTGTTGCAAGTATTCATGATGAATATTGCAATGACTTGAATTCAGTTTGAATTCAAGGTTCTATCAATATGGCATATTAATAGGGGGAGTTTGTTTAAACTCTGAGAGTTAAGGTTAACTTCGTAATCAAGTGGTTGTCATCATCAAAAAGGGGGAGATTGTTGAATCTCATATTTTGATGATGAAACCACTTGATATGTGTTTATGATTTAAACTGCATTTTGAGCGATGCAGGTCTACTCGATCAGGTTTAGACAGTTGACGCAGGAGGAATTGACATTACGTCGGAAGAGATCACGTCAGGATATTTGATTGCTGAATGCTTCGGACGTCAGGCATCGGGCCAAGGAGAGCGCAATTGCGCCAAGGATATCGGGGTTGCGGAGGTCAACCGCCGATTGGGCAACAAGCCGCAAGAGAGGGCGATGCACCGAAGAATCGGACGAAGCGCCAACCAATGACGTGTTGGGCAACAGAATGTCAATTCGCGTTGTAATAATTGTCTAGATCGGAGTTGAGTTTTGGTTTGTGTGTGCAGGATTAACTACGATAACGATGAAGACATAAAGCGAAACAAAGTGCTGGAGTCAAGTGCGAAGGATTCGTTGGGAGTTCGAGAGTTCGACGGAAGTCCGAAGGTTCGTCGAGAATGCTACCGGAACTAGCCGAGAATGAGTAGGGAGCTTGCCGAAGGGTTTTTCGGAAGCTCACCGGAAGGTTCGTTGGAAGTTCATGGAGCTCACCGAGAAAGATCGGAGCTTACCAAAGAAGCTCGTTGGAACTCGCCAAGATCAAATCGTGAAGTCTAGGAGCTTGCCGGGAGTCCGTAGAATGGTTTCCGAGAGTTTATCGGAAGACCATCGGAAGTTCGCCGGAAGCTCGCCGGAAGAATTCTTGAATTATGGACTTTGTAATAGCTTAGAAAATGTCTTTAAATTCGTAGTTAGCACGTTAATTAGGGTTAGGATTAGGTGTTAATCCTATAACCCAAGTAGAGGCCAATTGGGCTCGAGTTCGGACTGGTTTGGGCCAAGTTTAGAGCCCAACCAGTGAGATGAATTGGCCTAGGCGGTGGCACTACCCAGTACCCGAGAGCTGGGCGTGGCATGTAATATCCCATTAGTC
This sequence comes from Musa acuminata AAA Group, assembly GCF_036884655.1. Lineage (NCBI taxonomy): Eukaryota > Viridiplantae > Streptophyta > Magnoliopsida > Zingiberales > Musaceae > Musa > Musa acuminata. Next base: position 24,131,109 of record NC_088352.1, on the reverse strand, counting down.
CCACATCGGAAGTGGGGAATGTGTGTGATTAGCTTATAAGGGCCTGATGAGTATACTACGTAACTTCCCGCTTAAGCATTTTGGTCCGCCGTTGAGGACCAAAATGGAGTTATTGGCCAGTTAGCTCATCAGACCCGGGTCGTGACATTTGGTATCAGAGCTGACCTAGCATTAGGGCAGGGTGAGAGGGTTGCAGTAGGAAAGGGCTACCCGTGGATGGAGTCAGAGAACTCATCACGGCGTGGAGCCACCACTGAGTTAAACCTCACATGCACTATGCTAGGGTTCGATCTGGGATATGTCGGGCCTTGACGAGGACGTCAAGCTAATTGAGTTGGGGATAGTGTAATATCCCATTAGTCCCACATCGGAAGTGGGGAATGTGTGTGATTAGCTTATAAGGGCCTGATGAGTGTACTACGTAACTTCCCGCTTAAGCATTTTGGTCCGCCGTTGAGGACCAAAATGGAGTTATTGGCCAGTTAGCTCATCAGACCCGGGTCGTGACATGGCACCGCTTGACTGGGCGATGCCACCGCCCAACACTATCAATGTCTGACAGTGACAGGCGGTGGCACCGCTAGCATCGGGAACCCAAAGAGAATTCAAATTTTGGAGCCCAAATTTGAATCCTCTTGAGCAGCAATTGTTTGAGAGAAAGGTCTTAGAAAAGTCTTTGCTAGTCTTGTTTTCAATTTGCTAGTGTTCACCTCCTTCTTTCTTGCTGAAAATCTATAAGAGAGTGAACCGCTTGTAAAAAGTTGTAAGAGGGGTATTTGCCCTTCCATTTCAAGAGATTTGCTAGTGGAAGGTGGGAGCCTCAATGAAGAGGGGCCTTGCAAGTGGATGTAGGTCATTTGACCGAACCACTGTAAAATCGGCGTGATCTCTGGTTTGCATTTACTTATTGTCATTTACATTACTACAAACCATTTGCACTTTAATGCTCTACTTCTTTGTCTCCGTCTTACTTATCTCTTCAAGTTAAAACGCAATCGAAATGGTTTCAAACGAAAACGTTACTTTTATCGTACGAAGTTTCCGAAAGTGTTTAAATCGTTAAAAGTTTATCACACTTTACCGCTACACTAATTCACCCCCCCCTCTTAGTGCCGCTCCGATCCTAACAAAGATCAGCCCACTTGTAACCTCTCGTAGGTCCCGAAGGACCTGTAAAAGAGAAAGTTGATTAGTTCGAAAGAACGAGTGACGGACAAGTCCCAAAGTCTCACGAAAAGGGGAAGCTTTACAAGCAATTCGACGAGCACCTTGCATGCACAAGAGAAAAGAGAAAGAGGGGGGAAGCAAGGGCTTTAGAAGATTGAACGAACAGCTGCAAGCCCATAAACAACTGCTCACCAAGTCCCGGGCGTGACAACAAGTTCCCGTCAAGGCAATGTGCAAACTTGCGAAGGAGTGTTCAACGCCCGGTACTATACCGAAGCCCCATCCAGCCCTGTGCCACTCGGGGGGTTCCTAGGGGCTGAGATGGCTAACGTTTTGGTGACCGGAGGCAGATTCTGGAAATCAGCCCGCGGCACACGAAAACGGAGCTGTTTTGGGGTTGTTTTGCTCGGTTCGGTAAGCGATCGCTTTGGAACGCTGTAGCTTGTTCGAACTTATATTTTTACAAGCAAAATGACTCAAAACCAAGGCAAAATAGGCTGCCAAGTAGCTGTACATGTAGACAAGAGTGATGAACGGTTCATTGAACGGAGTTATTACGGGTGCGCGATGACTGTTCGTGACATTCTCCCCCACTTAAACTATCGACGCCCTCGTCGACGCTTGTTTGTAATTGTTGATGATTGCCTCTTCATGTCATAGGGCATCTTCAGGCTCCCAACTAGCTTCAGTTCGGGGAAGCTTTTGCTACTTCATCAAGTATTATGTCTACTTAGCTCCATTGGGTAGCTTTATCTTGCGGTCCGCCAAGATGGTTTCAACTCACTTCTTGTAGGAGGCTCTGATAGGAGGTAGCTGAGTTAGAACACTTCGGGAAGCATCTTGCGGATCCGAGTGGTAGGCTTTTAGGTTGCTGGCATGAAGAATATTATGAATTTTGAATCACGCCGGCAGTTGTAACTTATAAGAGACGTTGCCTACCCTGCTGATAATTGGGAAGGGCCCTTCATACTTGTGCACCAATCCTTTGTGGACTTTGTTCCTAAAGAATTGTAGTGATACTGGTTGGAGCTTTACCAACACCAAATTGCCAACTTTGAACTCTTGCGGTCGCCTTCCCAAGTCTGCCCACTTCTTCATCCTTTTCGCTGCCTTCTCCAAGTAAGCTTGCGCAATATCTGCATTTCGGTGCCACTCCTTTGCGAAGTAGTAGGCTGACGGACTACTCCCAATATACCCAATTGCCATGGTATGCGGAGTCAATGGTTGTTGTCCGGTAATGATCTCGAAGGGGCTCTTGTTAGATGAAGAGCTCCGCTGCAAGTTGTAGGAGAATTAGGCAATGTCCAATAGCTTCACCCAATCTCGTTGGTTGGCACTCACATAGTGCCGAAGATATTGTTCCAGGAGTGAGTTTATCCTTTCAGTCTGGCCATCCGTCTGGGGGTGGAGGCTTGTGGAGAAGTATAACTTTGACCCCAACAATTTAAATAGCTCGGTCAGAATCGTCCCAGGAACTGAGCGTCTCGATCACTGATGATATTATGCGGGACTCCCTAATACTTCATCACATCCTTCATCATCAGCTTGGCCGCCTCTTCTGTTGAATAGTGTAGGGGAGCAACAATGAAAGTTGCATACTTTGAAAACTGATTGACCACCACGAGTATCGATCCGAGTCTCCCTACAAGTGGCAAGCTTGATATGAAGTACAAGGAAATGCTCTCCCACGACCTTTCTAGTACGGGCAATGGCTCCAAAAGTCCTATCAGCTTCCACTGCTCCACCTTGTCTTGTTGGCAAGTAAGGCATGTTCGAACATATTTCTCCATATCAGTCCCCATCTTCAGCCAATAGAAGGCCCTCTCCACGAGAGCCAACGTTCTGTGAATGCTTGGGTGTCTAGCCCAAAGGGAATCGTGACACTCTCTTAAGAGTTCACGCCTCAAAATTGTCCACTCAAGGAACATAAACCCTATTCCCTTTTGTGTAAACGAGTCCCTCCTGGACCCAAAATTATCGTGCCTTGTCTTCTTTGATGAGCTGCATCAGGATAACTGCTTGGGGATCACTATACAGTCCATCCCTAATTCTGAAAAGGAAGTTAGAGTACAATTGACTTGCTTGGCCTCTGCCCTCCAATTGTGCGACATTCACGCGCTCCACTTTCCGACTCAATGCATCGGCCATGACATTTGCCTTCCCAGGCTTATACTTCATTGCCATATCAAATTCATCCAAGAAGTCCTGCCATCGTGCTTGTTTTGGGAAAAGTTTCTTCTGTGTTTGGAAATAGCTTAGAGTGATATTGTCTGTCCTTAGTACAAATCACGATCCGAGAAGGTAGTGTCGTCAAACTCGTAGACAGTGGATCACCGCTGTCATCTCTTTCTCATGCACTGGATACCGACACTCGGTCTCGTTGAGCTTGCGGCTCTCGTAGGCCACCGGATGACCTTCCTGCATGAGTACTCCCCCAATAGCGAAGTCTGAAGCATATGTATAGACTTTAAAAGGCTCCCCATAGTCTGGCAATTTGAGCACTGGTTCTTCCATAACAGCAGCCTTCAGATCTTGGAATGCTCTTTCACATTTGTCTGACCACTTCCAAGGCTGCTCCTTCTTCAATAACTCCGTCAATGGAGTTGCATGCTTCGAGTACCCCGCTATAAAGCGTCAATAGTAGTTGACAAAACCAAGGAAGGATCTCAACTCTGGCACCTTCTTTGGAGTTTGCCATTCCGCAACCGCTTGCACTTTTGATTTATCCATGCGAATAGAACCATCACCGATTCGATGCCCCAACAATAAGATCTTCGTTTGGGCAAAGTAGCATTTCTCTCTTTTTACGAACAAAGTGTTCTCCTTGAGAACCTTGAAAATTGTCCGAAGGTGCTGAATATACTCCTCGAGCATTTGGCTATATACGACGATATCGTCTAAGTAGACTATGAACTTATCCAAATACTCCTTGAATAGTTGGTTCATGAGAGTGCAAAACACGGCCAGAGCATTGGTTAAGCTGAAAGGCATCACCAAGAACTTAAACGCTCCATACCTGGTCACGCATGTAGTCTTCGCTTCGTCGCCTTCAACAATACACACCTGCCAATACCTCGACCGAAGGTCGAGTTTCGAGAAGTACATAGCTTTTCCCAACTGGTCGAACAAGTCCACGATGAGCGGGATGGGATACTTGTTCTTCACTATCACTTTGTTAAGGGCTCGATAATCGATGCATAATCGGAGGCTCCCATCTTGTTTCTTCTGGAAGAGAACTGGAGCTCCGAAAGGTGCTTTAGAGCTATGGATGAGACCACCACTTAGCAGTTCACATAACAACTTTCTGAGTTCTACCAACTCTAGCGGGGACATGCGGTAGGGTGGTCTCGCTAGAGGTTTGACTCCTGGCTCTAGCTCGATGCTGTGATCCACGCCTCTACGTGGTGGAATAGTCTTCGGCAACTCGAGTGGCATAACATCATTGAACTCTTTCAGGACGTTCGCTACCACAGCAGGTTCTTGAATGGCCTTCTCGTTGAGTGGTTCTAGCTTCATAGTAGCCACGAATGTTAATTCACCTTTTCGCACCCCTTTCTTCAGTTGTAATGCCGATATGTGTTGGGGCTCCTTGGTTCCTCTCCGAGAGACGGGAACCACGTAGGGGTCATCACCCCCCATCATACATAGGGAGTTCAAGAACGGCATTGGCACCAACTTCACTGCATGCATAAACTCCATTCCAAGAATCACTTGGAAGTCATCCAGTGGCACTGCCATCATGTTGGTGTTCCCGCTCCATGTCCCAATTTTGATGGGAACTCCCTTCGCCAACCCGGAGATTTGCCTAGCCTCCGAGTTCATCGCCTTCATTCGGCTTGGGCTCTTCTCCAAGATCAACCCAAGTTGCTATGCTTCTCGAACAGCTATGAAGTTGTGGGTAGCGCCCGTGTCCACCATTGCATGGGTCGTTTGGCCATTTAGCTTGATGTCCACATACATCAGCTCACTACTTCCTGCTTTTTGTAGCTTTGTCTTCATGTTCTCCCCCACTTGACCTCACATGGCATTCAACAAATGTATTGCTCCCATCCAGGGTCCTTGCGACTCCTCGTCGTCCCTGCTGGATTCAGAACTGCTCGAACTAAGAGCAACAGCTGTGCCCTTGTCCGATCGGGGGGGGGGGGTGGATGGAAGCCGTCAAAGCATTGAGTGCCTGTTTTTGTGGGCACTCCCTCACCATGTGCGGTCGTTTGCACAAGAAGCATCCTCCAGATTTTGAGGCCTTGCCTTTCGGGTTTGGCCCTTTGTAGGAACTCTTCTTCTTTTATTCGCCCCCGAGCTCCTTCCCTCGAGAATGTTTTGGAGGGCGATTGCCTAAAGATTATTTCCTTCTCCCTAGGTCTTTAGAGGAAACAAAGTCGGTGAGTCTTTCTGCAGTAGCAATTGCCTCGACCACATCGATAACATTCCTTTGATTTAGTTCCTATTGAGCTCATGGCTTCAAACAATCGAGGAAGCTGAACAACTTGTCCTTCTCGGACATATCCTGTATGTCCAGCATTAGTGCAGAAAATTGTTTCACATAGTCTCGGATGGTGGTACTCTGGCGGAGTTGTCTTAACTTCCTTCTTGTGACGAATTCTATATTCTTCGGTAGGAACTGAGTTCTCAACTCCCGCTTCAAGCCCTCCCATGTGTCAACCCGACACTAACCTTGTTGGATCTCCTTCCAACGGGTTCGCCACCAAAGTTTCACATCTCCGTTCAGATACATTGTTGCTATCGAAACTTTGATATCTTCATAATCAGGCCTCGTAGCTCGAAAGTATTGTTCCATGTCGAACAGAAAGTTCTTGAGCTCTTTGGCATCTCTGGCCCCTCCATATCTATGAGGATCGGGTGCCCTCAAATTTTGTGGTGGTGCAATGTGGGTTTTGCTTCCTCCCGCATTTAGTGCTCTAATGAGCATAGTCACCCTTGAAGTGAGTTCTGCCACAACTTCCTGCAGGTGTTGCACGGAGTCTTTGGTGTCATCTGACAATCGGTCGACTAAGGCCTCGACCTTGTCGATCCTGGACTCTGCTTCCTCTTGAGAGCTCTCTACCCCAACAAGCCTTTGTTGGCCATGGTAGAGTTCCTCCACGCTCACTTCAAGAACATCCAGGCGGGTTTCCGCCATTGTGAGTCTCTCCTTGTGACTCTTTTTCCCTGTTGGCGCTCCAAATTGCGCCTCCGCCGCTCGCGGAGAGTAGCCAACTTCTCGCTCATCATGTTTGCTGCCGCACTCCTCTTGAGCGGCTCCAACAGCATGAGAGCGAGTGTGCACATGCAGCCCACCTGTGGCTGCTTGCGGCAAGGGTCCGGCTTGCCCCGTCTTGCTTGATTCGCCACGATGCTTTGCCATGGCGAAGTTGTAAAGTAACTTTGCTGCTCACTCGAAGTGCTTGCCCGCTCTGATACCACAATGTCATCACCTTAGCTGGAATTGTCTAAAGCGTGAGGCACCCTTGCGGCCAAGATGCGAACTTAGCTTCGCACTTTGCCCTTGCGATATTGCTCCACAAAGATCAGCCCACTTGTAACCTCTCGCAGGTCCCGAAGGACCTATAAAAGAGAAAGTTGATTAGTTCGAAAGAACGAGCAATGGATAAGTCCCGAAGTCTCGCGAAAAGGGGAAGATTTACAAGCAATTCGATGAGCACCTTGCGTGCACAAGAGAAAAGAGAAAGAGGGGGAAAACAAGGGCTTTAGAAGGTTGAACGAATAGCTACAAGCCCACAAACAGCTACTCACCAAGTCTCGGGCACGACAACAAGTTCCCGTCAAGGCAACGTGCAAACTTGCGAAGGAGTGTTCAACGCCCGGTACTATACCGAAGCCCCATCCAGCCCTGTGCCACCCGGGGGGTTCCCAAGGGCTGAGATGGCTGACGTTTTGGTGAGCGAAGGCGGATTCTAGAAATTAGGTCGCGACACACGAAAACGGAGCTGTTTTGGGCTGTTTTGGGGCTGTTTTGCTCGGTTCGGTGAGCGGTCACTTTGGAACATTGCAGCTTATTCGAACTTACATTTTTATAAGCAAAATGACTCAAAACCAAGGCAAAGCAGGCTGCCAAATAGTTGTACATGTAGACGAGAGCGATGAACGGTTCGTTGAACAGAGTTGTTGTGGGTGCGCGACGACCGTTCGTGACAATAGAGCAAGTTGCTCACTATGCACTAATGGCTATCGGAGATGAGGTAAGTAGTTAATTAGATGCAAATTTATCTTTCGATGAGCTTTTAAGTACTTTTCATGAATTGTTTGATGAATGTAGATTTTTGAGTAAAAAGTATAACTCTTTGAAAAAGGATCATGCTATTTTAAATATTGAATTTGAAAAAATTAAGCATGATAATCCTTCTTTGCCTCCATGTACTAAGTGTGAACATTTAGAGGCACTTAAGAAGGAAAACTTGCTACTCACAGAAACCTTAGAAAAGTTTGAGGTTGGTAGCAAGTCCTTGAACATGATCCTTGTTGATAAGGGTCACATTTGTAGAAGAGGCAGAATCGGATTTGTGAATAGCTCTCACTAAAATCCAACCACCTTTGTTAAAGGCCCTACCTTGCATGTATCACCCCACACCAAATGCAACTTTTGTTGTAAACCTGGACATTTTACATACAAATATCCATTTAAGAGATATAGTCCACATAAATTGATTTGGATTCCTAAAGGAACCTCAAATGACTCAATGCAACATGATATGTTGTGTAGATCGATTTTTGAGGCACCCAAGGTCAAATGGGTACCTAAAAATCATCCTTTTTTATAGAAATATTTACCATCACAAGCTAGAAGCAAGAGATGATACCTTGATAGTGGATACTCAAGGCACATGACTGGAGATCCATCTCAATTCTCTAACCTCACTAGCCTAGACGAAGGGTATGTCACCTTTAGAGACAATAACAAGGATAAAATCATTGGCAAAGGAACCATAGGTAACAAATCCAACTTTTTTATTGTAGATGTGTTGTGGGTTGATGGCTTAAAGCATAATCATTTAAGCATTAGTCAATTGTATGATAAAGGATACATCATTAGATTTGAATCCAATGCTTGCATTATTGAAAAACCACTCAAAAACACATCTATGATTGCCCTAAAATAAAATAATATATACACTATCGACATTGATGATCTTTGTAATAAAATATATTTTTTAGTTTTGAATAACGATGCTTGGCTTTGACATAGGAGATTAGTTCATGCTAGCATGAAACTAATCTCTCAAATCTTATCTAAAGAACTTGTAAGAGGTATTCCTTATAATAAGTTCGTTAAAGACAATGCGTATGATGTATGTCAACTAGGAAAATAAATAAAAGGTAGTTTCAAACCAAAGAATCAAATAAGCACTTTTAGACCATTGCAATTGATCCATATGGATTTGTTTGGACCAATTACATCAAGCCTAGGAGGTAGCAAATACGCCTTTATCATTGTAGATGATTATAGTAGATACACTTTGGACTTACTTTTTGGCACACAAAAGTGATTACTTTAGGTATTTTTTAAAGTTTTGTAAACTTGTTCAAAATGAAAAAAACTTTATGATTTCATCAATTTGGAGTTATCACAGTGGTGAATTTCAAAACCGCGATTTTTAAAATGTTTATGAATCTAATGGATATAACCACAATTTCTCTACTCCAAGAAATCCTCAACAAAATAGAGTAGTAGAAAGAAAAAATAGAAATTTATAAGAAATGGTAAGAACTATGTTGAACGAACAGAGCCTACCCAAATATTTTTGGGCTGAAGCCGTTAATATGACATGCTATGTCATGAATAGGGTTCTAGAAAAATCATTACTTTCTAAAACTCCTTATGAATTATGGAATAACAAAAACCCCCAACATTTCATATTTTACAGTTTTTTATTGTAAATGTTTTATATTGAATGAAAAAGATGTCTTAGGAAAGTTTGATGCAAAATCCGATGAAGGATTTTTTCTTGGTTATTCTTCTATTTCTAAAGCATTTCATATCTTTAATAAAAGAACTTTGGTTATAGAAGAGTCTATACATGTTGTCTTTAATGAAGTTTCCAAATTTAAGAAAAATAAGTTTGATGATGATCTTGATTTTGATGCGTTGAATTTAAATGAACCCTCTCCTCCAACTAGCAACTTGGATGCATTTTCTTCTGAAACATTCTTACCCAAGGAATGGAATTATGTAGATATATATCCTAAGAAGCTAATCATATGAGACATATCAAAAGGGGTTCAAACTCGTTCTTCTCTTAAAAATTTTTGTGCCAACGCCGCTTTTCTTTCCTTAAGTTGAACCTAAATGCATTAATGAGGTCTTGAAATATGATTCATGGGTTATGGCAATGCATGAAGAGTTGAACCAACTTAAAAGAAATAAGGTGTGGAAGCTTGTTCCGAGGCTAAATGACCATTTAGTTATTGGTACTAAATGGATCTTTAGAAACAAGCAAGATAAATTTGGTATCGTGGTTAGAAATAAGGCTAGATTAGTGGTCAAGGGTTTCAACCAAGAAGAAGGTATCGATTATAAAGAAACCTTCGCTCTTGTGGCATGATTAGAGGTCATAAGGATGCTCCTTATGACCTCTAATCGTGCTAGTAGTAATAATTTTAAGTTATTTCAAATGAATGTTAAAAGTGCTTTTCTTAATGGCTTTATTTTCAAAGAAGTTTATGTTGAACAACCCCCCAGATTTGAGAATGAAAATCTTCCTAATCATGTGTTTAAGTTGACTAAAGCTCTCTATGGATTGAAACAAGCCCCAAGGGCTTGGTATGAGAGACTTAGCTCATTTTTTATCCAAAAGTATTTCTCTAAAGTTAAGGTCAATACTACATTGTTTATTAAAAATTTTAAAATTAATTTTCTTGTTGTTCAAATTTACGTTGATGATATTATTTTTGGTTCTACAAATGAATCTCTATGTAAATCGTTTGCCAAGAGTATGAGCCAAGAGTTTGAAATAGGCCTAATGGATGAAGTAACCTTCTTTTTAGGTTTGCAAATCAAACAACTTAGTAATGGTATTTTTCTTAGTCAAACAAAATATGCATTAGACTTGCTAAAATGATTTAATATGGATAATTCAAAGGCTATCAATACTCCTATGAGTACCTCCACTAAGATAGACATTGACGAAAGTGAAGAAAGCTTTGATCAAAAAGCTTATAGGGGCATGATATGTAGTTTACTATACCTCACCGCAACTAGACTGGATATCATGTTTAGCGTAGGTCATGCACTTTTCTCTTAGTCTTCCAAGAAACAAAACTCAGTTACACTATCTACAACCGAATCCGAATATATAGCGGCAAGTGCATGTTGTGCACAAGTTGTAAAGATGAAAAATATATTAGAAGATTATAAGATTCACCTTAAGAACATTCCCATAAAATATGATAACACGAGTACAATATGTTTAATGAAAAATCATGTTCAACACTCTAGAACTAAACATATTGACATTAAGCATCACTTTATATGATATCATGTTAATAATCATGATGTAATCTTAGAATTTATTGATACGAAACATTAATTGGCCGATATCTTTACAAAACCTTTAAATGAAGAACAATTTGATTTCATTAGAAGGAAGTTAGGGATGTTAAATTGTCTGAATGCATGAGTTTGTTGTATTTCTTTTTCGGACTATCTTCCTCTTAATTTATCTCTTAAATGATTTTAGATACACTTAGTCCCTTCACTCGTGGAATTCATTGACAAATTCATCTCCCACGGATTTCACCCTTATGATTTTTTTTAACGGATTTGATTTCTGAAGTTTTATTCAAGGATTTTTAATCCTTCATTTGATGCTTCTTCCTTACTCTACTCATGAAAGAAGATTTTTTATGAATTTTTGGTATGTGATAATCACTTGCAAGATTAGGGATTTGATTTTGTATGATCCTTTTCATGAATCCCTTCTCTTTAATTAAAGCATGTTTTAACAAAAACTTATTTATTGTTTTTGACTTCACAAATTTGGTTCTTAAGAGATTCCCTCCTTACCTTCCTTCCTCTCCTTCATGCAAAGGGGGAGAAATTGATGAAATCTATTGCCTTAATGTTGATAACTTTTGATTTTGAGAACTATTGAATGTTACCATGCAACGATGTAATATTGATTGGATAAATTAGTGTGAAACTTGCTTGAATTTTTACCATACTTGCATTGTTGAATTATTCTCCTTTTTTGTTGATGACAAAGGGGGAGAAATGATATCAAAATATGACAAATTGATGACCAATTGGCATTGGCATTGTAAATATCATCTTATCATAAATGCTTTTATGTTTTGCGAATGCTTGAAATATGATTGGTATCGTCAAATACAAATACTTGAAAAATATCAAATGTTTGCTTGAAATGTGTCGTAATGTGGCATGATACTTATAAATATTTTATTCCTAGTATCATGCTTGATTTCATATCAAAATGATAAATGTCTATCATTATGATGAAATATCAAAATTACCATGCTTTATTTCATATTAGAATCATGCCTCAGATTGATGAATCGTCATTTTTTTTTAATTTGAATGTTGGAAAGTTTCATATATGAAATTTCTATCATATATAAAAATGATGATTGTTTATCATCTTTCTATGTTGAACTTGAAAATGGATGTCATGCCTTGACATCATTTTTATTGATAAATACGTGGTATCATATTTTGAAATCAGTAAATCATGATAAATATCATGATGTGCACATTGATAAATTTAAATGAATATAACTTATCGATTTGACGCTTGAATTCAAAGGCCTTGAATTTAAGAATGTCTTTTCTCAAGAATGGCATATAGAAAGGGGGAGTTAAGGTTAACTCCGTTATCAATTGATTGTTATCATCAAAAAGAGGTAGATTGTTGAATCTCAGATTTTGATGATGAAATCAATTATAAATTATTTGATCTAATCTATATGTTGAGAAAAGTGTGCAGGATTAACTACGATAGCAGTAAGACATAAAGCAAATGTTGTGTCATAGTCAAGATCGAGACTTCGTTGGGAGTTCAAGAGTTCGTCAGAAGTCCGGTCGTTCATCGGAAGTTCAGCCAAAACTGACCAAGATGTCCAAGAGCTTGCCAAAGAAGCTCATCGGAACTCGCCAAGAAGATCGTCGTAAAGTCTAGGAGCTTATCGGGAGTCCATCGGAACATTATCGAGAGATCGTCGGAAGTTTGCCGGAAGCTCGTTGGAAGAACAATTGACATATCGGAATAAGAATGCTTTGTTAAATGTCTTAGTTATTGTAGTTAGACCGTAAGTTGAGTTAGGATTGGGAGGTAATCCCACTAACTCAGATAGGGATCAATTGGGCCATTAAACAGGGCTAAATTAGGCCCTTAAATAGGGTTAAAAAATCCCATTCAACACCTGAAGTCACGGTCGGTAGTGGCACCGCCTGGTGTCCTAGTCTCCCAGGTGGTCTATGTGGTAGTACCTCTGGCAGTTAATTCTGCCAGCGGTGGTACTGCTAGAGCTCGGTCTTCGAGCTTTGTCAGGCAGTCGGACCGCCCAAATTGGGTGGTGGTACCGCCTAGTGTCAGAGTGTTAAGTGGTGGTACCACCCAATAATAGCGGTGGTACCACCAGTACCCAAAATCCAGGGATGTGATATTTTTTGCTCCAATTATGAAGCTATTAGGGCCTATAAATACCCCACCCTTTTCTACATGAAAGGGTACGAAAGTATTAACATAATCTTGAATTCTTGGGGTGTTCAAGTGTTGTAAAAGTACAAGAGTCATCGTCCTCCCTTTCTAAGTGTTGAGATCATTCAAGAGAGGTGTGAGACTTGTAAGGGTTATCTCCTAAACCCGTGAAAAGGAGAAAGTAATGTAAAGAGATAGTTGGTCTTCGCCTATTGAAGGAGGACCATTAGTGGACATTGGTGACCTCGACGGAGGAGGAATCAGAAGTGGATGGAGGTCACAAAGACCAAACTACTATAAATTCTAGTGTGATCTTTCCTTACTACAAATTCTCTTTATTGCATTCAACTTTACTACATTGCAAACTGTCCAACCTCTTCTTCTCTACTTATTCAAAGTGAAACAAATGATTTGAGTTGAAACCAATTTTTATCGAACGAAGTTTCTCGAATCGACATAATTATTCCACTAGACTAATTCACCCCCCCCTCCCTCCTCTTAGTGCCGCACTTGATCCTAACATATGTAACTCAGGAGTCATAGAGCCCAACATGTAACCCTAAACAAGAGTGGAGTCATCTATGTACTTCATGTAGCGAGTAATCTCATCCTCGCTTGCCCCTTCCTTGGGCGTAGGAATCACTGTATCAAGGACGTATGTAATTTTCTCCGTCGTGAGAACAATTCTCTAGTTGTGGAGCCAATCCGTACAATTTGGACTAATGAACCGATTGACATTAAGTATACCCTGTAATGGATTTGAAAGCGACATTTTATGAAAATAAAGATGTAGTAGAAATAAATAACTTGTAGATTTTGTAAAAAAATAAACAAATAAGATATGGACTTCTATCTTAATCTACTCCCACTATTTTTCTAGTGAGTCACGCGACACCCTTAGCACATGAAACAGAAGTCGCTAGTAGACTTCTAGTGAGGATCGAGATCTAATTAGCGTATTAGTGTAACCTCGAGGGACTCAACCAATCATACTAAGCCCAAAAGGTAGGCAACTCTTGCCAATCATAACTCTTGATTTCTGCCCTGTTTAACCTCTAAACCATCATAGCCTCGAGGGACTCAACTAACCATGATGTTTGGTTAAGTCAACACCATCATTATAAGATGAGTCTGATTCGATGATATACCCTCGAGGGACTCGACCAAGCAATTGGGACTCAAAAGAATTATGCTATAAGGGACGCATTGTGCTTGTGCCAAATTCTACTTGCATAAAGACCATCCTTCAAATGATGCATTCCACACCTGGGGCTGGGCACTCTGGGTTCCTTAGAACCTGAAAGAATTAAGCAAAATTTTTATTTTGCAGGGATGAAAAATATTATTGCTAAATTTGTGACACAATGTGATGTATATCAACGACATAAAGGCGAGATAGTGGCAAGTCCCGGAAAGCTACAACCTCTACTAGTCCTAGACTCAATATAGACTATTATATCAATGGACTTCATCGAAGGGCTTCCCTTATCACAAAGAAAATGTACAATTCTTGTCATGGTTGATCGCCTTACAAAGTATGCTCACTTTTGCGTTGTTTGTAATCCCTACATTATTTCTAGTATTGCTCGAATCTTTATGGAGAATATTATAAAATTGTATGGGATGCCGAGATCTATTGTAAGTGATCGTGGTAGGGTCTTCACGAGCAGATTTTGGACAGAGTTATTCTAAATGCATGACACTAAATTGAAATGAGTACGGCATATCACCCACAAATCGATGACCAGACTGAAGTGGTGAACAGGTGCTTGGAGACATACCTCAGATGCTTCACTAGCGACCAGCTAAAAGAGTGGACAAAGTGGCTTCCCTAGGCCAAGTGGTGGTAGAATACAACTTATTATTCATCCACAAAATGTAACTCCCTACGAGGCTATGTATGGCCGACCTCCCCCTGTGATCCTAAAATATGTGTTGGGCACCTCTAAAGTAGAATAAGTAGATAGGGAACTATAGGACAGAGACAAAATGTAGAAGTTGTTAAAAGATAATCTCACTACAACTCAAGTAAGGATGAAACAATTATGATCAACATAAAGGTGAAAGAGAAATTTCAGTAGGAGATTGAGTCTTCCTACGACTCCAGCCATACAAGCAAACATCAATCTAGACCATAGCATCTATGAAGCTTTCACCTCAGTTCTATGGATCCTACCAAATTTTGGAATGCATCGGAGCGGTAGCATACATATTGGACTTACCTGCCAGCTCTTGAATCCATCCAGTCTTCCATGAATCATATTTAAAGCTCAAGTTGGGACAAAATGAGACAACCCAAAGTCATCTACTAAATATAATTATCCAAGGAGAACTCCAGACCCAACCGAGTGCCATTATTGATCGATAGATCGTGACTTGACAATGATGACCCACTACTGAAATGCTAATATAATGGGCGAACCTACTAGTAGAAGATGCCACCTAGGAAAACTATAATGACTTGAAGATCAAATTCTCAGAATTCATGGAGTGTTAGCCTCGAGGACAAGGCTGATTTGAAGAGGGCTGTTCTATTAGGACACTAGCTAGGAGAGTCATAATTGAGTTTCATTGAAAGGGGCATTCATGTAAAACCAACCTAGTCGACCCTTATTAAAGAGATGAAGAGGCCGACTAAGGTTAGGATTAGTTTATAGGTTGTTTCTTAGATAAGTATTAAGAGTTGGTTAAAAGTAGGAGTCATATTCGGAGTTGGTTCGAAGTAAGAGTCTTGAGTAGGAGTCCTATTAGGAGTTGGGGTTTAGAAACCCTATAAATAGTCATATATTTATCCTCTTTTCTTAATGAATAGATAAATCCTTTTAGTAGCCTTTGAGTAGCAACCTGAGGAAGGAATCCCTATAGAGTTCCAAAGAGGTCGATCCCCTAAAGAGATTAACCCTAAGCTTAGAATCTGCAAGGGTTCTAACAGTCCCACTCTCGCTTCCATGCTCCTGTTGTGGCTGTTGAATCTCGTATTTTGATGATGAAACCACTTGATATGTGTTTATGATTTAATCTACATTTTGAGTGACGTAGGATGCTTCAATCAGGATGAGACAATTAAAACAGGAAAATCATGTTGTGCCGGAGGAACATGTCAGAAGATTGGATGTCGGGTTGGTGGATCGGTCAATATATCGATAGAAGGATTCGGGCTATGGATTCGGGCATCGGGCCAAGAAGAGCGAGTATTACGCCAAGGATATCGGAGTTACGGAGTCAACTGGCCAATTGGGCAATAGGCTACAAGAGAGGACGATACGCCGAAGAATCGAACGAAGCGTCGAGGGACCAATGACATGCCGCACAACTTGATTAATTGCTTAGGAGTAATTGTCTAGATTGAACTTTTGTTTTACATGTGCAGGATGAACTACGATAGCTTGAAGACATAAAACAAGTCTACCGAAGTCAAGTTTAATGGGTGTTCGAGAGTCTAAAGATTCATTGGAGATGCTGTCGAAACCAACCGAGAAGAAATCGGGGACTTGTCGGAGTTTTCGAAAGTCTGCCGAAGAGATCGTCGGAGGTTTGTAGAGATCACCGAGAAGACTCGGCTACTCGCTGAACTCGCCACAAGATCGGGAGCCTACTGGGAGTCCGTCGGAAGAAATTCGAGGGTGTATCGGAAGTCTACCGGAAGATTGCCGGAAAGCTCGCTGGAAGGAGACTCAACGTTTGTCGATTGAAAACTTTCTTAGGACTATGTTTTTAGTTACGTAGTTTGCACGTAATTAGGGTTAAGATTAAGGGATAATCCTATATCCTAGTTAGGGGCCAACTGGGCCCAATATTACCTAGTTTGGGCCAGATTTGAAGCCCATCTAGTGACCCGTAAGACCGGGCGGTGGCACCACCCAGAACTCAAGGATCGAGCGATGGTACCACCGAACTGGGCGATGGTACCACCGAACTAGGCGGTGGAACCATCCAACATCCGAGAGGTCCGACGGTGGCACCGCCGGATTGGGTGGTGCAATCGCTAGTACACTGTCAGTGTCAAACATTGATAAGCAGTGGCACCACCATTGATAGGTGGTGGCACCGCCAGCATCGGGAACCCAAGAGAATTCAAAATTTAGAGCCCAAATTTGAATCCTCTTGGGTCCTATAAATACCCCTTAATTCTCAGTAGAGAATACAACTTTTTGATAAGCATTAGATTGAGACAAAAGCCTTTATAAAGTTTTTGGCAAGTCTTGTTTTCAATTGCTTGAGTGTTCACCTCCTTCCTTTTCGTTAAAGATTTATAAGAGTGTGAACCATTTGTAAAAAGGTTGTAAGAGGGGCATTTGTCCTTCCCCTTCAAAGTGATTTGCTAGTGAAAGTTGGGAGCCTCATCGAAGAAAGCTTCGCAAGAGGATATAGGTCATTTGATCGAACCACTTTAAATTGGTGTGTTCCTTGAATATGTGAGTACTTACCTTTCTAAAATTGTTATTTACACTACAGCAAGTTTTCGTTTTCATCTTCTCACTTTACTCAAGTTACTATCGAATCGAAATCTCCTTGCATTTATGAATTCGTTTTCAAACTTATAAGTTTTAATCCGCTGTACTAATTCACCCCCCCCCCCCCTCTTAGTGCCGCTCCGATCCTAATAATTGGTATCAGAGCCACGATTTTCTACTTTGGTTTAACACCCAAATAGAAATGGCTCTTTTCGGCCTTCAAAAGAGGGTTACTCTCTCATTCGTCCTCCCTTTTTCAATGGGATGGACTACACTTATTGGAAAACTCGAAAGAGGGTTACTTTCTTTGGATTTGAATTTATGGCACATAGTCGAAAATGGATTTGAAATGTATTCTCTTCCAATGAACCATTGGAATGATTTAGAGAAGAAGATGTTTTCTCTAAATGCAAAGGCTATGAATGCCTTATATTGTTTACTTGACAAAAATGAATTTAATCATGTTTCGAATTGTGATTTGGCTTTTGATATTTGGAGAACTCTTGAGGTCACTCATGAAGGCACTAGCCGAGTGAAAGAGTCCAAAATCAACATTCTTGTGCACTCTTATGAACTTTTCCGAATGAAACTAAGTGAGTCCATCGGAGACATGTACACCCATTTCACGGATGTCATCAATGGATTCAAAACTCTTAGTAAAAGTTTTTCTAACTTCAAACTAGTAACTAAAATCTTCATATCCCTTCCAAAAAGTTGGATCCAAAAATTACGACCATTCAAGAGGCCAAGGACCTTAAAATATTTCCACTCGAAGAACTAATTGGGTCTTTAATGACCTACGAAATGAATAATGTGACAAAAAGGGAACTCGAGAACAACCTTTCAAAGGACAGGAAGGATTTGGGACAAAGAACACATGAAGACCACTCGAGCATAAGCTCAAGTGATGGTGAACTTAAACTATAAATGAAATAAAAAGTAAAAAGTAAAAAAGAACGGAACTACGTGTTTTGAACGCAAGAAGAACAAAAATTGGGATGAATTGAGCTCCTCCGAAGACAAGGAGAAAATCAAGAAAGGCAAGATGGCAAACTACGCTTTAATGGCTTTCAACGATAAGGTAATCGAAACCCTCTTAATTTATTTTGAAATTACTTGATGTTTTCCATGATGCATTTTTTTCTTAGAATAATTATTTTTAAAAATTACATGTTTAAAAAATTTAAAATATAAAAATTAGGAATCATACTTATCATTCTAGTAATTTTGAAAATAATAATAAAATTTGCATGTTTTATGTTAATGGAATAAAATGGTAGATTTAAATCTAATGATCATATGTATGTTATTCTTAAAAAGAAAAAAATGTATATCTTGATGATTTCCGATTTTGATTGAAACCATGCTTGATGTCTTAATAAAAATATTAAGAAGTTTAATATCATGCTTAATGAGTTTTCTTTCGAAATGATGCATGTGTTGATTTTGTTAGGATTGGAGCGGCACTAAGAGGGGGGGGGGGGTGAATTAGTGCAGCGGATTAAAACTTCGGTTTTAGAAAATCTTTCGTACGATAAAAATAATGTTTCGTTTGAAACCGTTTCAATTGCATTGAAAGCGTACGTAGTAAGATGAGGGCAGTGAACTTACCAAAGTAAAGGTTTGCAGAAAGATAAATGCATAAACATAAATGCAAATCGGAGATTACGCCGATTTTAAAGTGGTTCGGTCAAATGACCTACATCCACTTGCGAGGCCCCTCTTCGATGAGGCTCCCACCTTCCACTAGCAAATCTCTTGAAAGGGAAGGGTAAATACCCCTCTTACAACTCTTTACAAGCAGTTCACTCTCTTACAAATTTTCAGCAAGAAAGAAGGAGGTGAACACTAGCAAAATGAAAACAAGATTAGCTAGGACTTTTCTAAGACCTTTCTCTCAAACACTTGCTGCTCAAGAAGTTGTGTTCAAGCTGAGACTTGAGGGGTATTTATAGGCCTCAAGAGGATTCAAATTTGGGCTCCAAAAATTTGAATTCTCTTATGTTCCCGATACTGGCGGTGCCACCACCCAGCCAAGCGGTGCCACCGCCCAGCGCTCGGGTGCTAGGCGGTGCAACCGCCCAGCCCAGGAGGTGTCACCGCCCAGCTCTCGGGTGCTGGGCAGTGCCACCGCCCAGCCTAGGCGGTGCCACCGCCTAGGCTAATTCAACTCACTGGTTGGGCTCCAAACTTGGCCCAAACCAGTCCGAACTCGGGCCCAATTGGCCCCTACTTGGGTTATAGGATTAACACCTAATCCTAACCCTAATTAATGTGCTAACTACAAATTAAAAGATATTTTCTAAGCTATTACAAAGTCCGTAAGTCAAGACTTCTTCCGACGAGCTTACGGCGAACTTCCGACGGTCTTCCGATAAACTCTCGGAAACCATTCTGCGGACTCCCGGCAAGCTCCTAGACTTCACGATTTGATCTTGGCGAGTTCCAACGAGCTTCTTCAGTAAGCTCCGATCTTTCTCAGTGAGCTCCGCGAACTTCCAACGAACCTTCCGGTGAGCTTCCGAAAAACCCTTCGGCAAGCTCCCTACTCATTCTCGGCTAGTTCCGGCAGCATTCCTGACGAACCTTCGGACTTCCATCGAACTCTTGAACTCCCAATGAATCCTTCGCGCTTGACTCCAGCACTTTGTTTCGCTTTATGTCTTCATCGTTATCGTAGTTAATCCTACACACACAAACCAAAACTCTACTCCGATCTAGACAATTATTACAACGCGAATTGGCATTCTGTTGCCCGGCACGTCATTGGTTAGCGCTTCGTCCGATTCTTCGGTTCATCGTCATCTCTTGCGGTTGGTTGCCCAATCGGCGGTTGACCTCTGTAACCCCGATATCCTTAGCGCAATTTCGCTCTCTTTGGCCTGATGCCCGACGTCCGAAGCATTCAGCCATCCTATATCCTGACGTGATCTCTTCCGGCGCAACGTCAATTCCTCCTGCGTCAACTGTCTAATCCTGATCGAGTAGACCTACATCACTCAAAGTGCAGTTTAAATTATAAACACATATCAAGTGGTTTTATCATCAAAATACGAGATTCAATAATCTCCCCCTTTTTTATGATGACAACCACTTGATGACGGAGTTAACCTTAACTCCCGAAGTTTAAACAAACTCCCCCTATCAATATGCCATATTGATAGAACCTTGAATTCAAACTGAATTCAAGTCATTGCAATATTCATCATGAATACATGCAACACATCATCATGAACATATGCATAAACTTATGCATATCATGTCATCAACATACTTCTCCCCCTTTGTCATCAACAAAAAGGAGAAGTACAACTATTCTTTGTGTTTGTAATATAAGTTCAACTCATTGCATGAAAAACATAATATTAAGTTTTATCATCATGCTGTTTTGAAGCTAGAAAATTTAGTAAGTAATGCATCATGCTTAGGACATTCAAGCTATCAAGTTTTAGATATGCAAGTTTTACAGCATACAAGATAGCACTTTTGGTAATGTTCAAGATAGTAAGTTCTACATCATGCAAGCTAGCAATATTGAGATGTTCAAGAAAGCAACTCTTGCTTCTTGAAATATGCAAATTTGTCAAGTTTTGCTAGATGTGCAAGTTAGCATTTTTGCCTCTTAAGATATGAAAGATAGCACAGTTGCTTCTTTTGAGATAGCAACTTTTTGCTTCTCTTTAGACTACAAGCTAGCAATTTTTACGATATGTAAGTTTCACAATATACAAGCTAGCAAAAATTTCGAAAGCAAATGCAAGATAGCTTTCTTGTGTAAGCTCATAATTCTTGCTTCATATTGCAATGTGCAAGTTGCAAGTTTTGCTTCTTGAGATAGGTAAGATAGCACTTTTGCAATTTTTGTTTCTTAAGATAGGCAAGCTTGTGATGTTCAAAATAACAAGCTCTTTCTTCTAGAAGTGCCATTTTTGCTTTCTTTGCAAAGTGTAAGCTAGCAAAATGTTTGAACAAGTGATCAAGTTTTGCAACATACAAGCTAGCAAAAATGCCAAACTAGCAAGAGATAATGTTTTACATGAGGCAAGCAAACAATTTGGCAAATGTTACATTTGCATCTTCTCTTTTGAGAAGTGCAATTTTTGCTTTCATCTTGAATTGTGCAAGCTAGTTAGTTTGCCTCTTTTCATGATGTCCACGCAAGAAATTCTTGCTCCCCCTTTGTCATTGTCAAAAAGAAGGGAAGACCCTTATATCAATTTTCATATTATGACAAAGGTAAGTATCATTCTTATTTGTGCATCATTATATATTCAAATTAAAACATACACAATTTCAATAACCTTATTTTTCATGCACGATACCGAAAAATAAATCAATCATCATTAATAAGCATATCATACATAATACTCAAACATTAAAATTTTCAAGCATTTATCAACATGTTGATCATGATACCAAACATTAATCATTTAAAGCATTTCAATCATTGTTTCAATCATCACTATAACTCATCATGCACAAAATGTAAAATCATCTAACATGATACAAACATTTATTTTCAAAATGTTTATCACTATTTTCATGTATGATAATAAAGTATTCATGAGGCATATATCATCACAATACAAAGCAATTGCATGCATAATTTCAAATTATAAATATTTCAAATCATGAAGATATTAACTTGTCAAATTTCATCCGATCATTCATGATTATAACTTTTCATTTGTATACATCAAAATAATATCAAGAATATTTCATGCATAATTTTAATCACCACATAAGGAATATCAAGAAGAAAGTAATTGGGTGATGCGATAAACATTTCATGAATACAAGGAATTGTATAAAAATCATATCATGAAAGATTAGAACATATGAATACCAAAAGGCATGATTTCCTTTTGAAAAACCTACTCATAAATAATCAAAAGAAAATCTTAGGAGATCGATTAATGAAAAAATCTTGATTCATAATAAATCTTAATTTGTAAATATCACGGAATCAAGATCATGATTTTGAATAAAACTCATTCAAATTCAAATCATCCAAATCATCAAAATCTCAACATTTCTTTCAAGAGATTCAAAATGGCATAGATAGTTTTATTGGTCTCTTAGGTAGAAATCAATAAGATAGAGGATTATATTTCATTTTTATAAATTTATATTCATGTGATTTGCTTTTTATGAGCATGCCTTAGTCTTTATATGCTAAATCAATATAAGCATTAAAGTTCAAGATGTAAAGGCAAAATCTTATAAGATAACTCATTTATAAAATATTCATCATGTTTATTTTCATGAGATTCATAAGATTGGTAAAATAAATTCATTAATCTCAATAGAATAGAAAATTCATTTCCATTTCGTACAATTGATTTCATGTGAGAGTGTTCAAGTCTTTTTGTGAAAACATTGTATTATCATTTAAAGTCAAAACATAAGTTTCGTCATAAAGCCGTCAAGACCAAACACATCAAAAATAAAACATCATGATATCACATCTATCATCAAAAGACTATCAAGAAATTCATGCATAGATGTACATGCACTATGTCATGAGAATGTCATCTTAATTCATCATAAAAATGATTAAACCAAAAACATGTTAATCCAAAATGAGAGTATTAAATCAACATTTACTTCAAAAACTCATGCATGACATAAAATCATCAAAATACACATGCATGGATTAATCCTAAGCATTATCACATATCATATAACTATAATCCATAATGTTGCATACATCATTCAACATTTCAAAACATAACATGCATGAAACCTTAGCAATATACTTTTCATTGATCAAATTTTTAATTTTTTCAAAGATGCTAAAAAAGAAAAACATGATATAATTTTTGAAAAATAATTTTTTTTATTTCCTATTCCTACTATCTAAATTAAGAACTCATGAAAAACTTCAAGTAATTTCAAAATAATTCAAGAGAGTTGAGTTACTTACCTTATAGTCAAGCCCGTCAAAGCCCAATTCGCCGTTTCACCTTTGGAAGTTCTTGATTCATCCTTGGGTACCTTCCTTTTCTTTGGCCTCTTCCTCCATTCAAGTTCATTATTTATTTTAGATTTTTGTTTAATGAACTTATTAAGAGTTGGTGTTCGAAATTCAAGTTCATCATTGTCCTCATCATATGAGTCATCGCTCAAGTGGTATTCATTTATCTGAGGTTCTAAATCCTTCATGTTCTTTGGAAGGTGGTTCAAGTGTTCATTGTGTTCATCATGTGCATTGCGCACCATTTCTATTGTCATTAATGAGCCGATAAGTTCTTCAAGTGAAAAAATATTTAAATCTTTTGTTTCTTGTATTGCCGTTACTTTTGATTCCCAAGCTTTAGAAAGTGATCGTAAAACTTTACTAACAAGTTCAAAATTCGAGAAACATTTACCAAGAGCTTGTAAACCATTAACGACATCCGTGAAACGAGTGTACATGTCAACAATGGTTTCGCTCGGCTTCATTTGAAAAAGCTCGAAATCATGCATTAAAATGTTGATTTTCGAATCTTTAACTCTAGAAGTGCCTTCGTGTGTGATTTCAAGAATGTGTCATATGTCGAAAGTCGTTTCGCATAAAGAAACCCGATTGAACTCATTTTTGTCCAAAGCGCAAAATAAGGCATTCATAGCCTTTGCGTTTAAAGAAAACATCTTCTTCTCTAAATCATTCCATTGGTTCATTGGAAGAGAAGACATTTCAAATCCATTTTCGACTATGTGCCATAAATTCAAATCCAAAGAAAGTAAGAAAACTCTCATTCGAGTTTTCCAATCAGTGTAGTCCATCCCATTGAAAAAGGGAGGACAAATGAGAGAGTGACCCTCTTGAAAGCCGTAAAGAGTCATTTCTATTTGAGTGTTAAACCAAGGTAGAAAAACGTGGCTCTGATACCAATTGGTAGGGTCGGAGAGGCACTAAGAGGGGAGGGGGTGAATTAGTGCAGCGGATTAAAACTTTGGTTTTAGAAAATCTTTCGTACGATAAAAATAATGTTTCATTTGAAACCATTTCAATTGCATTGAAAGCGTACGTAATAAGATGAGGGCAGTGAACTTAGCAAAGTAAAGGTTTGCAGAAAGATAAATGTATAAACATAAATGCAAACCGGAGATTACGCCGATTTTAAAGTGGTTCGGTCAAATGACCTACATCCACTTGCGAGGCCCCTCTTCGATGAGGCTCCCACCTTCCACTAGCAAATCTCTTGAAAGGGAAGGGTAAAGACCCCACTTACAACTCTTTACAAGCAGTTCACTCTCTTACAAATTTTCAGCAAGAAAGAAGGAGGTGAACACTAGCAAAATGAAAACAAGATTAGCTAGGACTTTTCTAAGACCTTTCTCTCAAACACTTGCTACTCAAAAAGTTGTGTTCTCAGCTGAGACTTGAGGGGTATTTATAGGCCTCAAGAGGATTCAAATTTGGGCTCCAAAAATTTGAATTCTCTTATGTTCCCGATGCTGGCGGTGCCACCACCCAGCCAAGCAGTGCAACCGCCCAGCCCAGGAGGTGTCACCGCCCAACTCTTGGGTGCTGGGCGGTGCCACCGCCTAGGCTAATTCAGCTCACTGGTTGGGCTCCAAACTTGGCCCAAACCAGTCCGAACTCGGGTTCAATTGGCCCCTACTTGGGTTATAGGATTAACACCTAATCCTAACCCTAATTAACGTGCTAACTATGAATTAAAAGATATTTTCTAAGCTATTACAAAGTCCGTAAGTCAAGACTTCTTCCGGCGAACTTCCGACGGTCTTCCGATAAACTCTCGGAAACCATTCTACGGACTCCCGACAAGCTCCTAGACTTCACGATTTGATCTTGGCAAGTTCCAACGAGCTTCTTCGGTAAGCTCCGATCTTTCTCAGTGAGCTCCGCGAACTTCCAACGAACCTTCCGGCGAGCTTCCGAAAAACCCTTCGGCAAGCTCCCTACTCATTCTCGGCTAGTTCCGGCAGCATTCCCGACGAACCTTCGGACTTCCGTCGAACTCTCGAACTCCCAACGAATCCTTCGCGCTTGACTCCAGCACTTTGTTTCGCTTTATGTCTTCATCGTTATCGTAGTTAATCCTGCACACACAAACCAAAACTCTACTCCGATCTAGACAATTATTACAACGCGAATTGACATTCTGTTGCCCAGCACGTCATTGGTTGGCGCTTCGTCCGATTCTTCGGTGCATCGTCCTCTCTTGCGGATGGTTGCCCAATCGGCGGTTGACCTCCGCAACCTCGATATCCTTGGCGTAATTTTGCTCTCCTTGGCCCGATGCCCGACGTCTGAAGCATTCAGTCATCCAATATCCTGACGACTCTTCTGGCGCAACGTCAATTCCTCCTACGTCAACTGTTTAATCCTGATCGAGTAGACCTGCATCACTCAAAATGCAGTTTAAATTATAAACACATATCAAGTGGTTTCATCATCAAAATACGAGATTCAATAGATTTGACATAAATGAAATAGGCATGCTTATATGAAATAGTGTAAGTGTCATGCTTGATGATTGTATACTTAATAATACATAAAGTTGTAATGAAAATATTTAAATTTTGATACCATGATTGATAACTTTATGTATGAGATTTTAAAGTAATACATAATGATTTTTATAATTTATTGGTCTTGATGGTTTTATGACGAAATTCATTTTTTTATCCTAAATGTTGATGCATATTTGAAAAGCATGTTAACATAAAATCAATCACTTCAAATGAAACACTTTTAGAAAAAAAAAAGGGGGGGGAGGGAATCTATTATCAGTAAAATCATGAATGTACTTATGTTATGAATTTTGTGCACCACAAAAATGATTTTGATAATTTGAATTTGAAATGAGTTTTATTAAAATCATGATCTTGATTTTTTGGAATAATATGAGATTTCCTTTGATGATCATTTTGATTATTCAAAAGGAGATTTGTCGAAATGATTCATGGAATTTTGAATTCATGACTTGATCCTTCATTTGTTTCTGAGATGGTTGAAATTTCTGTACCTTTGAATTCTTCCCTTCTCCTTTTCGATTTTTGAATTCATGCATGTTATATGTTGAAGATTTAAAATCATGTTTTGATATCATGCATACCCAAGAAATATTGATTTGACAAATTGAATGATTTGAAATTGAATGATGATTTTTCTCTTGAATGTAATTTGTGATATTCTTTATGAATCATCATCTTGATTTCCCGATATTCGATACATAAAATTTTATTGTGAATCAAGATCTTATTCTTTGAACTCCCATGTTTCTTATTATTGTTTACTAAAGAAGAAAATTTCCAAAATGAATCATGATTTTTTTTATTATAATTTTTATGATTAATAAAGAATTGAGAGATTAAAAAAATCTATCTATGTTTTTCTTTTTATGAATCTCTTGAAAATGATTTTGATTTGACGATTTGAATTTGAATAAGACATATCTTGATTTTTTAAAATTTATAACTTAAGACTTCTTATGCAAGAATTAAGGTACTATAACATTTGATCTCCTACATTTCTTTTTGACATTTATAAAAATAAAGGAGATCTGTTGAAATAAATCATGTTTTTTGGTATTCAAATGATCTTATCTTTGATGATATGATTTCTTTGTATCTATGATACAAATGCCTTGATATGATTGAATCACTGTTATAAAAGAAAAAGGAATTTGATAGCTTGCTAATTGCAAAAATATACGCTAGCTAGAATGATAAAACATGAGATTGTCTATAATGCAAATTTATTGTTTTCATGATGTGTAGATTGAAATAATGATTAGAATATGGATGTAATTATAAATGATGATTTTGTATTATGTATAAAATACTCTTGATATTATTTTGATGCATACAAATGAAAAGTTATGAACATGTATGGTAGGATATAATTTGACAAAATTGATACCATCATGATTTGAAACATTTATGATTTAAAATTATGCATGCAATTGCTTTTTATTGTGATGATATATGCATATAATGTGTATCATGAATACTCTAAATGATGAATGCTTGGTATCATGATCAAAATATTGATAAATGCAATGATTTATTACCAAAATGATGTATCATGTATGATATGCCCATAGTGATTAATTTATTTGTATAATGCATGAAGTAAGGATACAAATGTAAAGTTTTGAAGTTATGCATATTTTAATTTGAAAACATAATGATGCATAAATAAGATTGATACTTACCTTTGTCATGATTTAGAAATTGATGCAAAGGGTCTTCCCTTCTTTTTGACAATGACAAAGGGGGAGATAGATAGCTTGCTAGCTAGCTAGCTAGCTTACACAAGACAAGAGAAACAAAAATTGCAAATGTACATATCGCAAAAAGGGGCAAAACTTATTAGTTTGCTCAACTCAAAAGCAAGAAATGCTATCTTGTAATCTCAAGCAAAAGTGCTATCTTGCAAATCTCAAAGAAGCAATATGTGCCAAGTTACATATTTTGAAAAGAGGCAAAATAGTCCATCTTGCACATCTTTTTGCTAACTTTTTGTGTAGAAGTTGATAATTTACATACTATAAATTTGCATACCAAATGTGCAATCTTGCCTATCTTAAGAAACAAAACATGCTAACTTGCACATCTAGCAAACTTGCGTATTTCAAGAAGCAAGGGATGCTTTCTTGAACATCTCAAAACTGCTAGCTTGCATGTTCTAAAAGTATTGTAAAATTTGCTAGCTTGTATGTTGTAGTAATTGCTATCATACTACCTTGCATATCGATGATAATAGCAAAATTGCATGATGGTAAATCTATGAGATTATATTTTTTCATGCAATGTATTAAACTTTATATCTCAAACACATAGAAAGTGACACTTCTCCTTTTTGTTGATGACAAAGGGAGAGAAGTATGATCATGTTATGCATGATGACGTGTTGTAAATATTCATGATGAATATTTGCAATGACTTGAATTTGGCTTGAATTCAAGGTTCTATCAATATGGCATATTGATAGGGGGAGTTTGTTTAAACTCCGGGAGTTAAGGTTAACTCTGTCATCAAGTGGTTGTCATCATCAAAAAGGGGGAGATTGTTGAATCTCGTATTTTGATGATGAAACCACTTGATATGTGTTTATGATTTAATCTGTGTTTTGAGTTACGCATGATGCTTCAATCAAGATGAGATAATTAAAGCAGGAAAATCATGTTGTGTAGGAGGAACATATCAGAAGATTAGACGTCGGGCCGGTGGATCGGTCGACGTATCGATAGAAGGCTTCAGGCCATGGATTCAGGCATCGAGCCAAGAAGAGCGGGTATTGTGCCAAGGATATCGGAGTTATAGAGTCAACTGGCCGATTGGGCAATAGGTCGCAAGAGAGAACGATGCGCCGAAGAATCGAACGAAGCGTCGAGGGACCAATGACATGCCGGACAACTTGATTAATTGCTTATGAGTAATTGTCTAGATCGAACTTTTACTTTACACATGTAGGATTAACTATGATAGCTTGAAGACATAAAGCAAGTCTTCCGGAGTCATGTTTAATGGGTGTTCGAGAGTCCGAAGATTCGTCGGAGATGCTACCAGAACCAACCGAGAAGAAATCGGGGACTTGTCGGAGTTTTCGAAAGTGCACCGAAGAGATCGTTGGAGGTTCGCGGAGATCATCAAGAAGGCTCGGCTACTCGCTGAACTCACCACAAGATCGGGAGCCTGCTGGGAGTCCACTGGAAGAAATCCGAGGGTGTATCATAAGTCTGCCGGAAGATTATCGGAAAGCTCGCCGGAAGGAGACTCGACGTTTGCTGGTTGAAAACTTGCTTAGGACTATGTTTTCAATTACGTAGTTTGCATGTAATTAGGGTTAGGATTAAGGGATAATCCTATATCCAGGTTAGGGGCCAACTGGGCCCAATATTACCTAGTTTGGGCCAGATTTGAAGCCTATCTAGTGACCCATAGGATTGAGCGATGGAACTGTCAGACTGGGTGGTGGCACCGCTCAGCACCCGAGAGGTCCGGCAGTGGCACCGCCCAGCACCCGAGAGGTCTGACGGTGGCACTACCGGACTGGGCAGTGGCATTGCTAGTACACAGTCAGTGTCAGACACTGACAGGCGGTGGCACCGCCAGCATCGAGAACCCAAGAGAATTCAAAATTTGAAGCCCAAATTTAAATCCTCTTGGGTTCTATAAATACCCCCAATTCTCAGCAAAGAATACAACTTTTTGAAAAGCATTAGATTGAGACAAAAGCCTTTGTAATGTTTTTGGCAAGCCTTGTTTTCAATTGCTTGAGTGTTCACCTCCTTCCTTTTCATTGAAGATTTGTAAGAGTGTAAACCATTTATAAAAAGGTTGTAAGAGGGGTATTTGTCCTTCCCCTTCAAAGTGATTTGCTAATGGAAGTTGAGAGCCTCATCGAAGAAGGCTTCGCAAGTGGATGTAAGTCATTTGACCGAACCACTTTAAATTGGTGTGTTCCTTGAATGTGTGAGTACTTGCCTTTCTAAAATTGTTATTTATACTGCAGCAAGCTTTCATTTTCATCTTCTCACTTTACTCAAGTTACTATCGATTCGAAATCTCCTCGCATTTACGAATTCATTTTTAAACTTACAAGTTTTAATCCACTACACTAATTCACCCCCCCTCTTAGTGTCACTCCGATCCTAACAATGGCTCCTCATGTGATTATAACTTAATCATTGGCACATAGGCTCGATAATAAATAAGAAATAAAATGGAGGCTCGTAGGCCCCAATAATAATAATCACAAATACACATATCACACAATGCATGATCATCCGTCCACATCATACATCACATATACACATCATCATCATGTAAGACTACTAGATAATAATAATAATTAATAAAATCTTTTAATTAATTAATATTTTCTGAAATCAAGGATATGTAAGAAATTTTTTGACTTATGAGGGGTATTTTGATAATTTAAATAAAAGGATAGAATTGGAATTTCTC
This sequence comes from Musa acuminata AAA Group, assembly GCF_036884655.1. Lineage (NCBI taxonomy): Eukaryota > Viridiplantae > Streptophyta > Magnoliopsida > Zingiberales > Musaceae > Musa > Musa acuminata. The sequence goes on along the minus strand of NC_088352.1, from coordinate 24,100,886 downwards.
AAATTCACATGAACAAATTCATCTTTTTCCGAAAAACTTACCCCTCCCCATCCCTACTGCTTGCTCCGGCCGCCGCCACCCTACCGGTGATGGCCCTCTGTAGTCAGAGGCAGGGGCGCTGCCCTTGCCTGCAAGTAGCTCACCTACGGGCGGCAGTGCCCGTATAGGTGGGCGCCCCTACGGGCGACACCCCAACGAGTGGCGTTGACCCCGCTGGCATGTGCCCGTAGGTGTAGTGCTTGTAGGTGTCGTTCCTATGGGCGACAACCCCTCTTGCGGGCATTTTACCACTCACAGGTGTTGTCCTTAAGGGCAGGTCGCCCATGTATCACGGACTTAGCTGGTTTTGCTTAAGTCGTGCGGTACCTTTGTGTGTTCGTCCGCAAAGGTCAGCCTCCCCGAAGCCTCCCATGTCCCTTAGGACCCACAAAAGAGGGACCGGGTTAGAGAAAATGCCTCATTCGGGATCCACAAGCAAACATCTCCGAAAACACTTCATAGACAATGCAAATTACAAACAGACTTTACAAGCTCTGAATAGTTGCACAACAAAGGGTAAAATGATCCATTATAGACCGAAAATCTCTCACACGTGTCCACATGACACAACCTTTATTTACAAGCCTAAAGTGGCCACCAACCTAACTAAAATGGGACTATTAAGCCTTCGGTCGTCCCTCTACATGCTGTACAAAGCATAAATATACCAAAAGATACGGACATACATAAGCATTACATCAAACATCCTGTTTAGAAGTTTGTCCATGACATTCTCCCCCACTTCTTCCTTCGACATCCTCGTTGAAGCCTTTGCCGACACTGCAACTCCTCACCTTTGCTGAGTCTTCAATCTTCTGCTCCAGCTACAATGCGCCTCTTGGCTCCCAGTTACTCTCCACTATTATTTTTTAGTAGTCGAACCTTTGATCCGCCATGCTACTTCAACTCACCAATGATTCTGACTCTGGTGTGGGGTTGGCCGAGTTATGTTGATCCTTGTTGATTCCTGCGGATCCTCCAAATGAAGGAAAAGACCATCCTTACTGCGCTAGTCTCTCAAATGCCTTATGCTGCTTGAACTGGGTGGATGCTTGTTGGAGCTTTAACGAGCATCGTCTCGTAAGCTTCTGAAGTTTTGGGTCCTTCCTCCACAAAATTTGCTTATTGACTCTTCTTTCACTTAGTTGTCACATCCAAGTAGGTTCGCATCACTTCCGCCTTCGATTGGCATTTCGTTGGGAAATGAAGCAGACAATCTACTCTCAGTAGCACTGATCACCGTTCGAAGGGTCTTTGAACTTGTGCAGAGCCCCTATGCTGGATACATAAGAGAATTGGGGTACTCGGTTTCGCCCATTCTCTTAAGGGTTGAGAAGACAAAGGTTACTTGACTTCGCCCGCCTCCTCGAGGTTGTACTCCATACATCGAGCTGGTTACTAGCCTTCGCCTGCTCTTTGCTCACACTTCTGAAGCACTTGAAGTGTTTGCACTCCTTGCGTTGAGTTAGTTACTGTGATTCACCTTCTCAATGCCATCGAACTTCTAGAATGCAGGAAGTTTTTACCCCAACTTGGAGTGATTCTCTCATAGGTTTGGTCGCCTTTGGGATTGTACCATCTTCTCCATCAACCCTACCGCCTACTCCACTGAGTAGCGAAGGTATAGCACCGCGTACTGTCTGCTTCGTTCCTTGGTCATGCACTCTTGCCTGACCCGAAGTCCCTCACTTTCGGCTATCTCGATGAGAAGCTCGTTGACACCGGTCTTACGAAGTTCCTTGGCCTCTGCCCCTCAGCCTTGTCTCGATACTTGGAGTTTGCCTCTGCATACTCCACCTCCTCGGCCCCTTTCATGACCAAGCGCTCTCCCTCCATGAGAGCAGGGATCAATGACTTTCACGGAAGTCCCGCCTCTGCGGTACCATGGCGCTGCCATGCCCATGGCCCTACTATCCGTTGCCTCGCATCTGCATCCCTTTTCTTCATGATCAATAGATATGTCTCCATGGCACTCCTCTGAGTCCACCTCCATTCAACTAATGCTTGATTTTGGGTAGCTAAGTCCCTCTGGACTCATTGTCGCTTCCTCGCCCCTTTCGACCCCTTGCTTCAACACCTTTGTGTTCTCCAAGTAGCTCCCTTTTGGTCGATGGAAAGACAGACTGCAACTCCCATGCATGGCCTCTGCCATCACATTATAGGGCTTGCATCGATTCTGTTCTCCCTAGCTTCCTTGGTAGCAACGTTCGCTTACTCGACCTTGTCCTCTAACTTGCCGGGCTCCCTTAAGCGAATATGAGCTCTGGAGCAGTCCAACTCTCCAGCTGCTTCGATCATACCTTTGCATGATCAAGTCCCTCCCATGGAACTCACTGGTACTTGCATTCAAACTTTTCCCTTGGTGGAACACAGCCCCTATATGCTGATGACCAAGGTTTTCATCCGATGCAAAATTCGATGCACACACAGAAGACCCGTCTCTGCGGTACCATGGCCTTCACTCCTTGAATCCATAGCCCTTCTTGTCATCATATTGTTTACCGAAGTGGAGTTTCCAGTAGCACCCGATCATACCTCCATATAATCTAGTCCCTCACGGGACTAGATCGTGTGTATCGCATTTGCCATGAACTGTTCCACCACGATTCGCTGCACCATGTCGCCTCCTGGTAACATCTCTATTGCATTTTGGTCCTTGTGGGATGAACTCGAATTATGAACCCTCAATGTGTGGCCTCTGCCAATACATCGCAAGGTTTCTTCCACCTTCGATTTTGTTTGCTCCTTTGGCAATCGACCTTCATCCACCCACTCTTGGGTCACACCTAGATGAAGTACCGCTCTAGGATAGTCCATCGCCTAGTAGCTCCCCAAGTCCACCGACTTCGCTGTAATTAGTGCACCATTGTCTGGATCCTGGGCCTCTGCCCCTACCATCACAATCTCCGTTATGCACCGCTTCCTTCATGGCAACTTGAATGGCAACACTGTGGCATATTCTTCAAGGGTACCCACCTTTGAGTCCTCTTGCCCCGTGCTAAGGCCTTCTGAACCCAATTTCGCCTCAGTAAATTGAGTCGCCTTAGTTCCTCCATCAAATGCTCCTCCGAGATAAGGTGCATGTGCCCAGAAGCTCCTTTCATCTTTAGCACCATGCAAGATGAGTCCGCTCCGTTAGAATAAAGGACCCATGGAACAACATGATTCTACTCTTGCCTCTGCAAGAGTTCATGTTCTTGACCTCTGTCTAAGGAAAGCACTATGCCTCCGCTCCATGTTCCAACTTCTATGCTGGCTCCCTTCATACGGCTTGGGTACTTCGCCAAGTTACACCCAAGTTGCTCCGCTCCTCGTTTTTGCATTGAGTCGATGGTGGCCCTCGCGCCCACCATTCCATGGGTCAGCCCTCCCTTGAGTCCGATCTCCATATCAACTCCAAGTGTGTCTTCATTTGTGTTGCTTTGGGTCACCCCCCCACTTGATCTCGCAATGCATCCACCAATGCATTCTCTCGAGCGAGATCATGCGACAACTTCTCGCCACTTGCTCAATCTATTAAGCTTCATGGAGTTGTTGTTTGTTGAGGTACTCCACCTCAATATGTGAGGTCCATCTCACATGATTCTCCCTTTAGAGAGCCGGGACTCATCCCTCCTAGATAACTGTCCCATTGGAGCAACATCTCTCTTCATTTCGGAGACCACCATCCCCTTAGACTACTCCGATCTGCTAAACAAACTGTGCATTGTTCTGCCTCCTGCAAACGCACTTGCTAGATTGTGACTCCACGTCAATACAGCCCCCGCTGCACCACTCAAGGCCTAGCAACATGCTGAACTCATTGCACACTTCAGCCTCCTACGAACATATCCTTCACATGCCGAAGAGAAAGTTTCAATACTGCATGGCGCCAAGATTCGGTCGCCTTGGGTTGGCCGCGAACATTCCATCATCTGCATACAAGCCCATGCATGAGTACCAAATTCTTTGAGTTAGCAATTTCGCTCACCTCGGTGAGCTTTGCACAACTCTTTCGGTCGCTGAGCAACTCATTCCACATTGCATGGTCTCATTCTTTACCAAGCACCTCGCTTGCCTTGAGCACCATCAAGTATAGTTGTCAACGTTGAGCCGTAGCTCAAACTCAGCCATCCCAACTTTTGTGTGCTCCGCATTCTTCCAAGCTTATCTGTTCTCGTGGTGCCTCTTGCGCGAAGGGTTGGTCATTCCTTTGAATGCCAATCTCATATGCCCGCTCCTCTGAGCGACTCCTTTTTCCTACATCTCCATGCCTGTTTTCCCCCCAAACGGTCGCACGTGTGCTGACTGCCCTTAACGTAGCCTCGCTAGGTCCCCCACGTTTGCATGCTAAGTGTTTCTATGAGTGCTTGTCCCGCTCTGATACCATCTGTCATGGACTTAGCTAGTTTTGCCAAAGTCGTGCAGCACCCTTGTGTGTCCGTCCGCAAAGATCAGCCTCCCCAAAGCCTCCCATGTCCCTTAGGACCCACAAAAGAGGGAACGAGTTAGAGAAAATGCCTTATTCAGGATCCACAAGCAAACATCTCCGAAAACACTTTATAGACAATGCAAATTACAAATAGACTTTACAAGCTCTGAATAGTTGCACAACAAAGGGTAAAATGATCCATTACAAACCAAAAATCTCTCACACGTGTCCACATGACACAACCTTTATTTACAAGCCTAAAGCGGCCACTAACCCAACTAAAATGGGACTATTAAGCCTTCGGACGTCCCTCTACATGTTGTACAAAGCATGAACATACCAAAAGACACGGATATATATAAGCATTACATCAAACATCGTGTTTAGAAGTTTGTCCATGACACGTGGGCGATGCCACCCGCACGAGCATTGTGCCCTTGGTTGGGGCACCTGTGGGCTTCTAGCCCCTCACCAGTCGTAGGCCTACTACACGCAGGATGCCGGTCGGGTACTGTAGGCGTAGTGCTTGTGCGTGCGCCGGCACTATGCTGCCTACCTGCGGCCACCGCCCTTGCAACTGTCACTACAAGCAATTGCACGCACATAGATGGTAGCAAGGGCAAGTCGCCCCCACGAGCATTGTGCCCGCGGGTGGGGCACCTACAGGCTACTAGCCCCCCTCCGACCATAGGCCTACTGTAAGAAGGACACCGGTCGGGTGTTGCAGGTGCAGTGCCTGTGCGTGCGCCAATGCTGTGCTACCTGCCTACAGCAACTACCCTTGCGGCTACCGTTGCAAGCGGTTGCATGCACGTAGATGGCAGCAAGGGCAGCAATAGTTATTGCTCTTTCTCGCTTTTGCGTCAACGATTTTTTCATCAAAAACTTCTCCAGAACATAACAATGCAGTTCAAAACTAATCTTTCACACGAACAACTTGGCTTTGATACCACTATAGGGAAATATGAGTGTGACATCACATGTGTAGTAGAAGAACATTAAAAACAAAGTCCTATCCAATAATCTCTCAATGACTCTTATTGGATCTCATACATAGGATCCAATAATTCTAGTGCTTATTGGATATCCAATAAGATTGGGGCTCCGACGAATATCTCATATCTGAATCTCTACTCATCGCAATGCCTACCATATATGTGTGACCCTCTAGGCCCAATATCAAGTTGGTCGTAAGTCATACCTATCAGAACTCCTTTTGGCTTAATGAATTATTATCTTATACCTCATCAACTATGGATATACTTGGTCACTACGCTGTAGTCCCCAAACAATACAAGGGAATCCAATCCATTGGACCTATCTGTTCTCATTGACTATGTATCCATAGTCTCTCATCATCTAATATCTCAAAGACTATATACGGAGCATGGTGTTGTCAGACCCATATGATTTCTACTTGAGTCTCGCTCTGATCAGATTCTCCCAAAGAACTCTTTCTCTCTCAATCCGAATGACCCTAGCTAGGGATTTGTTTGAGTAAGAGCATATGGGATATTCCTCTTATGACATCAAGAGTGGATGATCCTCTATTGACACTCAATAGTCCTGATAAGGTTTGCTACCACTCCTGATGACCAGTTGTGTTAGATCTGGAACCTCCAGACCTATAATTTTGGTATCAAAGAGTGGAGTACTTGTTGAATCTCATATTTTGATGATGAAACCAATTGATATTTTCAAGTATGACATCCATTATTGAATCTCAAGCATGAAATCCATTTTCAAGTATGATATTTCAAATATGAAAGATAACAAAGATAGCAATTCATCATTCTATGGTAAGATATTAATTGTAAAATAGCAAGTTAAGCTCTAGATATCTTATCATAATGAAGGAAATTTATCAAGCAAATATTTCAAGTATATATGATGAAATATATCGCATACATTTGTCATCAATTTACCACATTTTGGTATTATTTCTCCCCCTTTGTCATCAACAAAAAGGAGAACGATTCAACAATGCAAGTGTGGTAAAAATTCATGCCACATTTCAATTTGTATTTGACGATAACAATCATATTTCAAGCATTCATGACATGGTATCATTCAAAAGTTCTCACATTAAAAGTTATAAACATTTAAAGATATAGCTTCCATCAACTTCTCCCTCCCCCCCCCCCCCCCCCCCATCTATTAAGAACCAACTTTATGAAATGATTTGAATCAAGTCAAAAACGATAAAAAAAAGTTTCATTAAATCATACTTCAATTTTCATAAGGATTAAGATATTCATATGAAATTAACTCCTCACTCTTGCAAGTGTTCATCTCATAAAAAAAACATAAAAATTCTTCCTTTATTAAGAAAGAATTCATGTGAAAGAATCATCATATGAAGGATAAAAGAAATTCCATGAATAAACCTTCGTAATAAGAGGAGCATCACATCAAATCCATTTCTCATTAAAAATTCACAAAAGATAAATCCATGAGAGATGCATTTGTCAATGAAATCCATGAAGTGATTGAGTGTATCAAAAATCATTAAGTAATGGAGCAAGGGTATGAAGTAAACTTGATACCAAAGAAGAGAAAAATGAAATAAGTTCATGAAAGCTCCATTTATGAAATACAAAAAGATGGTCTGGAAAAGATATACATCAAATTCATACATTTGGACAAATTAACATTCCTAACTCTCTTTTAATAAAATCATATTGTTCTTCACTTAAAGGTTTTGTAAAGATATCGGCTAATTGATGTTTTGTATTAATAAATTCTAAGATTACATCACGATTATTAACATGATCATGTATAAAGTGATGCCTAATATCAATATGTTTAGTTCTAGAGTGTTGAATGGGATTTTTTGTTAAACATATTACACTTGTGTTATCATATTTTATAGGAATGTTTTTAAGATGAATCTTATAATCCTCTAAAGTATTTTTCATCCACACAATTTGTGCACAATATGCAATAGCTGCAATGTACTCAGCTTCAGTTGTAGATAGTGCAACCGAATTTTATTTCTTAGAAGACCAAGAAACAAGTGCGTGTCCTAAAAATTGACATGTTCTGAATGTGCTTTTTCTATCTAATCTACATCCAGCAAAATTCGCATCAGCATAAGCAATTAGTTCAAAGTTCTTGGATTTTTGATACCATAATCCTAGATTTGTAGTTCCTTTAAGATATCTAAGTATTCTCTTAACTGTTTTAAGATAAGATATGTTAGGATTTGATTGAAACCTAGCACAAAGTCCTACACTAAACATGATGTCTGGTCTAGTTACGATAAGGTATAGTAAACTTCCTGTCATACCCCTATAAGTTTTTTTATCAAAGCTTTCTCCACTTTCATCAATGTCTAACTTAGTGGAGGTGCTCATAGGAGTGTTGATAGCCTTTGAGCTATCCATTTTAAACCTTTTTAGCAAATCTAAATCATATTTTGTTTGACCAAGAAAAATATCATTACTTAGTTATTTGATTTGTAAGCCTAAAAAAAAAGTTAATTACCCCATCAAACTCATTTCAAATTCAAGACTCATACTTTTAGCAAATGACTCACATAGAGATTCATTCGTGGAACCGAAAATAATATCATCAACATAAATTTGAACAATAAGAAAATTATTTTTAAATTTTTTTATAAATAATGTAATATCGACCTTGCCTTTAGAGAAATTATTTAAAATAATAAAAGAGCTAAGTCTCTCATACCAAGCCCTTAGGGCTTGTATTAAACTATAGAGAGCTTTAGTCAATTTAAACACATGATTAGGGAGATTATCATTCTCAAATCCGGGAGGTTGTTCAACATAAACTTCTGAAATAAAGTCATTAAGAAAAGTACTTTTAACATCCATTTGAAACAACTTAAAATTATTACTACTAGCATAGGCTAGGAGCATCCTTATGGCTTCTGATCGTGCCACAGGAGTGAATGTCTCTTCATAATCGATCCCTTCTTCTTAGTTGAAACCTTTGACCACTAATCTAGCCTTGTTTCTAACCACGATACCAAATTCTTCTTGCTTGTTTCTAAAGACTCATTTAGTACCAATAACTAAATGGTCATTTGGCCTAAGAACAGCTTCCACACCTCATTTCTCTCAAATTGATTTAACTCATCTTGTATTGTGATGACCCATGAATCATCTTTCAAGGGCTCATCAATGCATTTAAGTTCAATTTGGGAGAGAAATGCGGCATTTGCACAAAAATTCTTAAGAGATGAACGAGTTTGAACCCCCTTAGATGTCTCCTATGATTAGCTCCTTAGGATGAGCATCTATATATTTTCAATCCTTGGGTAAGGATGTTTCGAAAGTAGATGCATCCAAGTTGCTAGATGGAGAAAGGGTTTCATTTAAATTCAAAGCATCAAAATTAACATCATCATCAAAATCATTTTTCTTAACTTCGGAAACTTTATTAAAAACAACATGAATAGATTTTTCTATAATCAAAGTTATTTTATTAAAGATACGAAATGCTTTAGAAATAGAAGAATAGCTAGGAAAATTTTCTTCATCGGATTTAGCATCAAATTTTCCTAAGGCATCTTTTTCATTCAAGATAAAACACTTACACCCAAAAACTTTAAAATATGAAACATTAGGTTTTTCGTTGTTCTACAACTTATAAGAAGTTTTGGTGAGTAAGGGTCTTACTAGAACTCTATTCATGACATATCATGTCGTGTTTACATCTTCGGCCCAAAAATATTTGGGTAAGCTATGTTCATTCAACATGGTTCTTATCATTTCTTGTATATTTCTATTTTTTCTTTCTACTACTCCATTTTGTTGATGATTTCTTGGAGTAGAGAAGTTGTGATTGTATCCATTAGATTCATAAAATTCTTAGAAATCATGGTTTTGAAATTCACCATCATGATCACTTCGAATTGACAAAATCATAAAACCCTTTTCATTTTGAACAAGTTTACGAAACTTGGAGAAATACCTAAAGCATTCACTTTTGTGTGTCAAAAAATAAGTCCATGTGTATCTGCTATAATCATCCACGATGACAAACGAGTATTTGCTACCTCTTAGGCTTGATATAAAAATTAGTCCGAACAAGTCTATATGGATCAATTGCAAAGGTCTAGAGGTGCTTATTTGGTTCTTAGGTTTGAAGCTACCTTTTATTTGTTTTCCTGGTTAACATACATCACACACATTATCTTTGACAAACTTGATATGAGGAATTCCTCTTATAAGTTCTTTATATAAAATTTGAGAGATTAGTTTCATGCTAGCATGACCTAATCTCCTATGCCAAAGTCAAGCATCATCATTTAAAATCGAAAAACATAATTCATTACAAAGATCATTAATGTCGATAGTATATATATTATTTTGTTTTATAGCAATCATAGATGTGTTTTTGTATAGTTTTTCTATAATACAAACATTAGATTCAAATCTAACAGTATATCATTTATCACATAATTGACTAATGCTCAAAAGGTTATGCTTTAAGCCATCAACTAACAACACATCTTCAATAAAAAAGTTGGATATGTTACCTATAGTTCCTTTTCCAATGATTTTACCCTTATTGTTGTCTCCGAAGGTGACATATCCTTTATCTAGGCTATTGAGCTTAGAGAATTAAGATGGATCTTCGATCATATGCCTTGAGCATCCACTATCAAGGTACTATCTCTTGCTCCTAGCTTGTGATGGTATCAATTTGTGTGGACTACACTTCTTAAATGCATAATGATAAGCTATATATCCAACTTTTTAACAAAAGTTACATTTATTTTGAGGTGAAATATATAAGATAGGGCCTTTAACAAAGGTGGTTAGATTTTAGTGAGAGCTACTTACAAATCTGATTCCACTTCTTTTATGAATGTGACCCTTATTGGCAAGGATCATGTTCAAGGACTAACAAGGACTTGCTACCAACCACAAATTTTTCTAAGGTTTCTTTGAGTAGCAAGTTTTCCTTTCTAAGTGTTTCTACATCATGGAATTTTGTACATGGAGCTAAACTATCATTATGCTCAACTTTTAATCTATTGTAATTACTAACAAGAGAATCATGCTCTTTTTTTAATAATTTATATTTTTTACTAATTGATTTGTATTCATCAAATAAATCATGAAAAGTATTTAATAGTTCATCAAATGACAAATTTGCATCAATTGAACTTGTTATCTCATCTCCAATAGTCATTAGTGCATAGTGAGCAACTTGCTCGGTGTTGGTTGGCTCCTCTTCTTCGGATGCACTTGAGTCATCTCATGTTGCTTTGAGAGCTTTCTTATTTGGTATCCTATTCTTGGCTTGGGGACATTTGCTCTTGTAGTGTCCTGGCTTCTTGCATTCGTAGCATATTATTTTATCTTTCTTGGGTTCAAATTTATTTTTAGTGTCATTTTTAAATTTATTCATTTTTATAAATTTTTTAAACTTTCTTGTTAAGAGTGTCAAGTCATCATCAAGATCCTCATCATTTGAATTTTTTTTCAAGTGGTCTTCTTGAGTTCTTAGTGTCATATCATTCCTGTCCTTTGGAAGGTTGTTCTCAAACTCTTCATTAGCATTATAAGTCATATCATAGGTCATTAGTGACCCAATTAGTTCTTCGAGAGAAAACTTATTTAACTCTTTGGCCTCTTGAATAGCTGTGACTTTAGGGTCCCAACTCTTTGGAAGGGATCTTAAAACTTTATTAACTAGTTCAAAATCCGAGAAACCTTTACCAAGTCCTTTTAGACCATTAACGATATCCATAAATCGGGTGTACATATCTCCAATGGTCTCACTCGGTTTCATCCGAAATAACTCATAAGTGTTCACTAAAAGATTAATTTTCGACTCATTCACTCTACTAGTGCCTTCATGAGTCACTTCAAGTATGTACCAAATATCAAAAGTCGTTTCACAAATCGACACTCGATTAAACTCATTTTTATCTAATGCACAAAACAAAGCATTCATAGCCTTGGCATTTAAAGTGAAAGTCTTCTTCTCTAACTCATTCCTATCGTTCATTGGAAGAGAAGACTTTTAAAAACCATTTTCAACAACGTTCCAAAGCTCAAAATCCATTGAAATTAGGAAGATCCTCATTCTAGTCTTTCAATATGTGTAATCCGTCTCATTGAACATAGGCGGACGTGTAATTGAATGACCCTCTTGGTTGCTAGTAAATGTCATCTCTCTTGGGTTTTAAACTAAACAAGAGTGAACCTTGCTTTGATACCAATTGTTAGGATCAAGAGCGGCACTAAGATGGGTGGTAAATTAGTGCAGCGAAAAATTTTCACGATTTCAAAAGTCTACATTTCGATTAAAATCGATTCCGACGAAAATCATTTCATAAGGAGTTTAACTTGAAAGCGTATGTGCGTGTAGAGAAGGCAACAAGAAGGTAATGTAGCTTGCAGTAATGAAACTTGTACAAATTGAAAAGCAAACCAGAATTTAGAGTGGTTCGATCTTTGTGACCTACATCCACTTTCGGATTCCTCCTCCGTCGAGGTCACTGGTGTCTACTAAAGGCCTTCCTGTTAGGAATGAGGTCAGCACTGAGAGGGGGGGTGAATTAGTGCAGCGATAAAAATTACGTCGGTTAGAAACTTCATTGCGATTAAATCCATTTCCAAAGAAAATCATTTCGGAGAGATCTTTAAATTGAAAGCATACGGAGGTGTAGTTGATGTAAAGCAAGGAAGGCAGTTTGCAATTAAGATGAATAACAAAACAAAAATGCAAACTGATTTATAGTGGTTCGATCGTCGTGACCTACATCCACTCCTTTGATTCCTCTTCCGTTGAGGCCAGCGACATCCACTATTGATCTTCCTTTAATAGGCGAAGATAAACCTCCTTCTTACACACCTCTTTTCCTTTTACTGGGCTTAAGAGACAACTCTTACAAGCACACACTCCTCCTAAACAGAATTCTAAACTTAGACTATAGGAGGGGATTTCTCTAGTGATTGCAATAGTGTTTTCTCACTTTTAAATACTCTGTGCTTGTGTCTATTAACCAGGGATGAGAGGGGTATTTATAAGCTTCAAATTGATTCAAACTTAGAGCCTAAAAACATCTCACCCCGGGTTTCCTGGGTACGAGCGGTACCACCACTTGTGCTAGGCGGTACCACTGCTAGTGTCAGTCTAACATTGACACTGTACTGGGCGGTACCACCACCCAGTCTGGTAATACCACCGCCTGGCAACCTACCACTAGGCGGTACCACCGCCCAGACTGGCGGTACCACCACCTGGCACCCTATCAAGGGCGGTACCATCGCTCAGACTAGCGGTACCACCGCTTGACATAGTCTCGGAGACTGTGCCACGACGGTGCCACTTCTTGGGTCACTGTTTGGGCTTTTCATTAGGCCCAACATGTTGAATCTCGGATTTTGATGATGAAGTCAATTGTCATTTGTTATCTAATCTATGTGTTGAGATAAGTGTGCAGGATTAACTACGATGAGAGTAAGACAAGCAGCAGGTGTTGCGCCGGAGTCAAGATCATGATCACGTTGGGAGTTCGAGAGTTCGACGGAAGTTCGGACGGTCATCGGAGGTTCAGCGAGAACAGATCCGAGAAGTCCAGAAGCTTGCCAAGCGAAGCTCGTCGGAACTCGCCAAGTGGATCGTCGCAAAGTCCAGGAGTATGCCGGATGTCCGCAGAAGGATCACCGAGGGTTTATCGGATGATCGACGGAAGTTGGCCGGAAACTCGCCGGAAGAAGCGATTGACGCATTGGAGCAAAGCTGCAGAAGTTGTCTTAGAGTTAATCGTAGTTAGCATGATGATTAAGCTTGAAAATGGGAGGTGATCCCATTAGCTTAATCTTGGGGCAATTGGGCCCCTGAAAAGATTCAAATTGGGCCGAATGGAGCGAACCATTCGGACCCTGATTGCACCAGGAGGTGCAACCGCCTCAGCCAGGAGGTGCAACCGCCAGGGCTGTGAGGTTGGGAGGTGCAACCGCCCCAGCCAGGAGGTGCAACCGCCAGGGCTGCGAGGCTGGGAGGTGCAACCGCCCCAGCCAAGAGGTGCAACCGCCCAGAGCTCAGTCTTCGAGCTAGACTGGGCGGTGCAACCTCCTCTGTCAAGAGGTAGCACCGCCAGAGCTCAAGTTTCGAGCTCTGCCAGGCGATGCAACCACCGAGCTCAGTCTTCGAGCTCTGGCAGAGAGGTGCATCAGCCTGAGCTCAGTCTCGAGCTCTGGCAGGTGATGCAACCACCGAGCTCAGTCTTCGAGCTCTGGCAGAGAGGTGCATCAGCCTGAGCTCAGTTTCGAGCTCTGCCAGGTGATGCAACCACCGAGCTCAGACTTCGAGCTCTGCCAGGCGGTGCAACCACCGAGCTCAGTCTTCGAGCTCTGCCAGGCGATGCAACCATCGAGCTCAGTCTTCGAGCTCTAGCAGAGAGGAGCAATCGCCTGAGCTCAGTCTTCGAGCTCTGCCAGGCGGTGCCACCTCTCCAGTCAAGAGGTGCAACCGCCTGATCCCAGAATTCTGGGATTTGATCGATTTGATCGTTTTGAGCTCGAATTTTGAATTGGGTTGGGGCCTATAAATACCCCACCCATTCAGCACTGAAAAGATACAGACCCACACTGAAATCTTGATCTTTTCTGTGATTCTAAGAGCTCAAAAGTGTTGTAAAGCCTTTAAGTTTCCTCCTTCTGTTCTTCAAGTTTTCAGTTGTAAAGTGAGGAGAGAAAGGTCTGTAAAGGTTGTCTCCTGAGCCTGTCAAAAGGAGAGAAATTGTAAAAGGGCAGTTTGGCCTTCGCCTATTGAAGGAAGGCCCCTAGTTGACGTCGGCAACCTCGTCGGTGGAGGAAGCCAAAAGTGGAGTAGGTCAAGGCTGACCGAACCACTCTAAATCTCTGGTTTGCATTTATTCTCGAGCACTTTATCATTACTGCAAACCTCCTTCATTACTACTGCTCTCTGCGCTTTCACGAACAAGTTCTAAGTGCTGTTCTTCCGAATCTGCATTCAGACGTAAATTCGTATTTTCATACATTACAGTTTACGTTTACGTTTGATTCTGCAGAACTGTCTTCCGTGCTTTTACGAACGAGCTTCTTTGCAGTTTACACTTACATTTTGATCCTATTGATAACTGCAAACTGTCCTCTACAATTTTACGAACGAGTTTCAACATTTAGACGTAAAACTGCATTCAAACGTAAATCGGCTTTCCTCGCTCAATCATCAGATCTCAGTTCACGTTTACGTCTTGATTTCAACTGCATACTGCCTTCTGCGAGTATACAAACAAGTTTCAAAGTTTAGACGTAAATCTGCGTCTAAACGTAAAACTGCGTTTAGACGTAAATCTGCGTTTAGACGTAAATCTGAGTTTAAGACGTAAATCTGAGTTTAGACGTAAATCTGCGTTTAGACGTAAAACTGCGTTTAGACGTAAATCTGCGTTTAGACGTAAATCTGCGTTTAGACGTAAACTGCGTTTAGACGTAAAACTGCGTTTAGACGTAAATCTGAGTTTAGACGTAAACTGCGCTTAGACGCAAAACTGCGCTTAGACGCAATCTGCGCTTAGACGCAAACTGCACTTAGATACAAACTGAGAATTTGCTTTTGCATCATAATAGTTTTTGAACGAACGCAGCTTTTGGTTTTTAATCGCTGTAAGATTTCCGCTGCACTAATTCACCCCCCCCCCCCTCTTAGTGCTCTCGATCCTAACACAACACAGTTCTTACATGGGCCCAACTAGCCCCCAATTGGGTTGACCCAAATCCAAACCCAATTACGTGCTAACTACGTCTCCTAAGACATATTCTAAGCTAAACAAGTTCGTAAGACTAGTTTCTTTCGGCGAGCTTCTAACAAACTTCCGATAAACTCTCAGTAATGTTCCGGTGGACTCCCAGCAAGCTCCTGGACTTCACGACGATCTTCTTGACGAGTTCCCATGAGCTTCTTTAGCAAGCTACTAGACTTCTCAGTTGGTTCCTACAGAACTTCCGATGAACGATTGGACTTCCGACGAACTCTCGAACTCCCAATGAAATCACGTCCTTGACTTTGGGACTTTATTTTGCTTTATTCCTTGCTATCGTAGTTTAATCCTACACATGTAAAAACATACTTCGATCTAGACAATTAATACTAAACATGAATCATGTTATCTGGCATGTCATTGGTCCCTCGACGCTTCGTCCGATTCTTCGGCGCATCGTCCTCTCTTGTGGCCTATTACCTAATCGGCCAGTTGACTCTGTAACTCTGATATCCTTGGCACAATATCTGCTCTTCTTGGCCTAATGCCCGAATCCATGGCCCGAAGCCTTCTGTCGATATGTCGACCGATCCTCCAGCTCGACGTCCAATCTTCTGACATAATTTTCTCTATCAAAATATGATTCTTCCTGATTTAATTGTCTCATCCTGATCGAAGCATCCTGTGTCACTCAAAATATAGATTAAATCATATATACTTATCAATTGGTTTCATCATCAAAATCTGAGATTCAACACTTTCTTCAATAAGCGAAGACCAACCACCTCTTGCAGCGCTTTCTCCTTTTCATGGGTTTAGGAGAGAACCCTTACAAGTCTCACACCTCTCTTAAATGATCTCAAAACTTAGAAATGGAGGAGGAGAACTCTAGCACTTATTTACAACACTTTTACACCCCAACAACTCCAGATTATCTCAATGCTTTCATGCCCTTTCATGCAGAAAATGGTAGGGTTTTCATAGGCCCCAATGGCTTCAAAAATGGAGCCAAAAAGTGTCTAATCCCAGATTTCTAGGGTCTTGGCGGTACCACCACCATTACTGGGTGGTACCACCGCCTAACAACTGACACTGGGCAGTACCACCGACCAGTCTAGGCGGTACCACCGCATGACAAAACTCGGAGATCGAGCTCTGGCGGTACCACCGCTTGACAAGGGCGGTACCACCACTGGCAGCAACAACTGCCAGCGGTACCACCACCCAGAAATCCTGGGGGGCACTACTTTCCAAGCAGTGCCACCGCCGACCAGGAATTTAGGGGCTGAATTGGGTGCTCTATTCGGCCCAATTCAACCTTGTTAAGGGCCCAGTTGGCCCCTAATTAAGTTACTGGGATCACCTCCCAATCCTAACTTAATTTAGTCTCTAAGTATAATAACTAAGACATAATTACAGTGCTACTTGTTCCGGTGTGTCAATTGCTCTTCCAACGTACTTCCGGCGAATATCCGACGAACTCTCGGCAATGTTCCAGTGGACTCCCGGTAAGCTCCTAGACTTCATGACGATCTTCTTAGTGAGTTCTGACAAGCTTCTTTGGCAAGCTCCTGGACTTCTCGGTTGGTTCCGACAGAACTTCTAACGAACATCTGGACTTCCGTCAAACTCGCCAACTCCCAATAAGATCTCGATCTTGACTCCGACACAAACCCTACTTTATGTCTTACTGCTATCATAGTTAATCCTACACACTTTTCTCAATATATAGATTAGATTGTTAGGATCAAGAGCGACACTAAGAGGGGGGGTGAATTAGTGCAGTAGAAAATTCTTCGATTTTCGTAAAAAATATTTCATACGTTCGATGAAAACTGAATCGGAAAGATAGCAACTTGAAACATATGTGAGCATAAGCAAGATGAGGAGGAGAAGTAGTTTGCTATGAAATGATTTGTAGTTAAATTAAATTGCACGAATAAAAAGCAAACCAGAATTTAGAGTGGTTCGGTCAACGTGACATACATCCACTTTCGGATTCCTCCTCCGACAAGGTCTCCGACGTCCAATAAATGCCTTCCTTCAATAGGCGAAGGCCAACCACCTTTTACAGCTCTTTCTCCTTTTGTCAGGCTTAGGAGACAACCCTTATAATCTCACTCCTCTTTCTTGGATGGTTATAAGGCTAAGAGATGAATGAGGAGAACTCTTTACTTTTACAACACTTTAAGGCTCAAGAACTCAAGATTATACCAATAGGTTGTTAGGATCAAGAGCGACACTAAAAGGGGGGGTGAATTAGTGCAACGGTAAAATAACGTCGGTTTAAAAAACCTTCTTACGATAAAATCATTTCCGACAAAAAATCGTTTATTAAAGGTAATAACTTTGAAAGCATATGTAAGAGAGTAGTGAATGTAAAGAGCAAGCAAGAAGGTTTGCAGTTAAAGTAAATTGCTCAAAGAAATGTAAACCAGATTTTAGAGTGGTTCGGTCGTCATGACCTACATCCACTTCGCCGATTCCTCTTCTGTCGAGGCCACCGGCATCCACTATCGATCTTCCTTTAATAGGCGAAGATCAACCTCCTTCTTACACCCCTCTTCTCCTTTTACCGGGTTTAGGAGACAACCCTTACAAGCACACACTCCTCCTAAACAGAATTCTAAACTTAGACTATAGGAGGGGATTTCTCTAGTGATTGCAACAGCATTTTCTAACTTTTAAATACTATGTGCTTGTGTCTGTTAACCAGGGATGAGAGGGGTATTTATAGGCTTCAAGTTGATTCAAACTTGGAGTCTGAAAACATCTCATCTGGGGTTTCTTGGGTCCAGGCGGTACCACCGCCTATGCTGGGCGGTACCACTGCTAGTGTCAGTCTGACACTAACACTGCACTGAGCGGTACCACCACCCAGTTTGGCGGTACAACCACCTGACGCTGGGCGGTACCACCACCCAGACTGGCGGTACCAATGCCTACAACCTCTCAGAGGCTATGTTTGGGCGATACCATCGCCTGACACAGTCTCAGAGACTGTGCCACGACGGTGTCACCTCTTGCGACACTGTTTGGGCCTTTTCATTAGGCCCAACACAGTTCTTACATGGGCCCAACTGGTCCTTAATTGGGTTGGCCCAAATCTAATCCCAATTATGTGCTAACTACGATTCCTAAGATATATTCTAAGCTAAACAAGTCTGTAAGTCTTGGTTTCTTCCGGCGATCTTCCGACAATCTCTCGGCAATGTTTCAGCGGACTCCCAGCAAACTCCTGGACTTCACAACGATCTTCTTGGCGAGTTCCAATGAGCTTCTTTAGCAAGCTCCGAGACTTTTCAGCTAGTTCCGATAGAACTTCCAACGAACGTCCGGACTTCCGACGAACTCTCGAACTCCTAATGAAATCGCGTCCTTGACTTTGGGACTTCATTTTGCTTCATGCCTTGCTATTGTAGTTAATCTTGCACATATAAAACACATTTCAATCTAGACATTAATACTAAGCATTGAATCATGTTGTCTGGCATGTCATTGGTCCCTCAATGCTTCGTCAGATTCTTCGGCGCATCGTCCTTTCTTGTGGCCTATTGCTCAATCGGCCAGTTGACTCCACAACTCCAATATCCTCGGTGCAATATCAGCTTTTCTTGGCCCGATGCTCGAATCCATGGCCCGAAGCCTTCTATCGATACGTCGACCGATCCTTCAACTCGACGTCCAATCTTCTGACATGTTCCTCCGGCCCAACATGATTCTTCCTACTTTAATTGTCTCATCCTGATTGAAGCATCCTGCATCAGTAAAAATATAGATCAAATCATAAATAATTATCAATTGGTTTCATCATCAAAATATAAGATTCAACAATCTCCCCCTTTCTTATGATGACAACCAATTGATGACGGAGTTAAAACAAACTCCCCCTATCAATATGTCATATTGATAGAACCTTGAATTCAAGCTAAATTCAAGTCATTGCAAATTTTATAATGAATATTTGCAACACGTCATCATACATAACATGATCATATACGTCTCCCCCTTTGTCATCAACAATCTCCCCCTTTTTGATGATGACAACCAATTGATGACGGAGTTAAAACAAACTCCTGAAGTTTAAACAAACTCCCCTATCAATATGTCATATTGATAGAACTTTGAATTCCAATTGAATTCAAGTCATTGTAAATTTCATCATGAATATTTACAACACGTCATCATGCATAACATGATCATATACTTCTCCCCCTTTGTCATCACCAAAAAGGAAAAGTTCCAACTATCAAGTGCTTGAGATATAAAAGTTATAACCATTGCATAATAAACATAATCTACATTTTTATCGTCATGCAATTTTGCTATCATCATAGTTATGCAAGGTAGTAAGATAGCAAGTTCTACAACATACAAGCTAGCAAATTTTACAACATTTTAGAACATGCAAGCTAGCAGTTTTGATATGTTCAAGAAAGCAACTCTTGCTTCTTGAAATATGCAAATTTGTCAATTTTGCTAGATGTGTAAGTTAGTATGTTTTGTTTCTTGAGATAGGCAAGATAGCACTTCTTTCTCCATGCAATTTGTAAGCTAACAAATTTTTGCTTTTTCTTAACTTGTGCAAGCTAGCTATGTCCCCCTTTGTCATTGTCAAAAAGAAGGGAAGGATACAATTTTGTATCTCTTTTTTCCTTTACAATAATTTTCAAAGTATGACAAAGGTAAAGTATCAACCTTATTTCAATATGTTTGTGCATCATTATGGTTTCAACTTGAAATATGCATAATTTTAAAATCTTACATTTTATTTTTCAAGCATGATACCAAAACAGAAAATGTATGATTCCAAATCATCATTCATAATTACATCAATATTCCAATCATTATTTCAATCATCAAAAAATCAAGTCATGAATGTCAAAACCATAGTATTGTATGCATCATTTCAAATCATAAATATTTCATATTATGATGATACAAATTTTGTCAAATTACATCCTACCATGCATGATCGAAACTTCTCATTTTGTATACATCAAAATAAATTCATGAATATTTCATGCATTCATATCATCACATAAAGAATATCAAGAAGAATTAATTGGGTAATGAGATAAATATTTCATGAATACAAGGAATTATACATAAAAATCATATCATGAGAGATAAAATATCAAAGATCGTGAAGATAAATCATGAGTATCAAGAGACATATTATGATTCTTTTTGGATAACTCAAATAGTGAAAAGAAAGAATCATAGTAGACAATCTTGATTAATAAAAAGAATTTTCAAGCTAAAATTATGAGAATTCAAGAGAAACCATGATTCATTTTAGCAAATCTCCTCTTAAATAAACAATGAAAATAATTCTTAGAAGATCATGATATAGATAGAATTCATTCAATCTTGTAGGAAAACAAGATCTCACTTCATGCATATAAAATCTCAAGTTTTAAATCTCAAAAAATCATGATAAATCTCATTCAACTTCAAATCGTTAAATCAAAATCATTTTCTAGTGTTTCAATTCATAAGATTGATTTCATAGAAGTATATTTTTTTCATTTATGCTAAATAAAAATATGCATCAACATTTAGGATCAAAAAATAAATTTCGTCATAAAAACCATCCATCTTGCTTATAATCGAAAAAGCAACATTTTATCATGAATAGCTTCAATGTCTCATGCATAGTATAAAACTATTAAGCATGATTTCATTAAACATAAATCATCTTCAATCAAAATCATGAAATCATCAAGATACAGATTATTTATTTTTGAAAAAACATATATAGGATCATTAGATTTAAATCTAATATTTTATTCCATTAACATAAAACATGTAATTTTCATTATCATTTTCAAAATTACTAGCATGATCATATTTGTTTTCATTTTTATTTTTAAACATGTAATTTTCATGAAAAATATTATTCTAAACTAAATTAAAAATAACTCATAAAAATTATTATGTAATTTCAAAGTAAACTAAGGGCATTTTGATTACCATATCGTCAAAAATAGTTAAAGCGTAGTTTGCCACCTCGTCTTTATTGATTTTCTTCTCGTCTTCGGAAGAGCTCGATTTATCCCAAAGAGCTTCCTTCTTCTTGTGTTCATAGCAAGTAGTTGTATTATTTTTAAGTTTATCTTTGTTCTTTAACTCTTGTTTCATGAACCTTTTAAATTTCATAGTGAGGAGTTCATGTTCACCATCACTTGAGCTTATGCTCGAGTGGTCTTTGATTGTTCTTAGTCCGAAATCCTTCTTATTCTTTGGAAGGTTGTTCTTAAGTTCTTTATATACATTACACGTCATTTCATATGTCATTAAAGACCCAATTAGTTCTTCGAGTGGAAAATAGTTTAAGTTCTTTGATTCTTGAATTGCCGTTACTTTTAAATCCCAAGTTTTAGAAAGTGAGCGTAAAACTTTGTTTACAAGTTTAAAATTCGAAAAGCTTTTACGAAGTGCTTTTAAACCATTGACGACATTCGTAAAATAGGTGTACATATCAACAACAGTTTCGCTTAGTTCCATTCGAAATAACTCAAAATCATGCATCAAAATATTAACTTTAGAATCCTTAACCCTACTTGTGCCTTTGTGTGTGATTTCAAGAGTGTGCCATATATCGAAAGCCATTTTGCAAGTAGAAACCCGATTAAATTTGTTTTTATCTAAGGCGCAAAATAAACCATTCAAAGCTCTAGCATTTAAGGAAAAAATTTTCTTCTCGAAATCATTCCATTTGTTTATTGGAGTGGAAGACTTTTGAAAACCAAATTCGATTAAATTTCATAAATTGAGATTCAACGAAAGCAAGAAAACTCCCAATCGAGTTTTCCAATAAGTGTAGTCCGTCCCAATGAACAAGGAAGGACGAATGAGAGAGTAACCCTCTTGAAAGCCAAAAAGAGATATTTCTATTGGGTGTTAAACCAAATGAGGAATATGAGGCTCTAATTCCAATTGTTAGGATCAAGAGCGAAACTAAGAGGGGGGGTGAATTAGTGTAGTAATAAAATAACGTCGGTTTAAAAAACCTTCTTACGATAAAAACTATTTTCGACGAAAAACCATTTTGTAAAGGTAATAACTTTGAAAGCGTACGTAAGAGAGCAGTGGATGTAAAGAGCAAGTAAAGAGGTTTGCAGTTAAATTAAATTGCTCAAAGAAATGCAAACCAGATTTTAGAGTGGTTCGGTCATCGTGACCTATATCCACTTCGTCGATTCCTCTTCCGTCGAGGCCACCGGCATCCACTATCGATCTTCCTTTAATAGGCGAAGATCAACCTCCTTCTTACACCCCTTGTCTCCTTTTATCGGGTTTAGGAGACAACCATTACAAGCACACACTCCTCCTAAACAGAATTCTAAAGTTAGACTATAGGAGGGGATTTCTCTAGTGATTGCAATAGCATTTTCTCACTTTTAAATACTCTATGCTTGTGTCTGTTAACTAGGGATGAGAGGGGTATTTATAAGCTTTAAGTTGATTCAAACTTAGAGCCTAAAAATATCTCATCCAGGGTTTCTTGGGTCTGGACGGTACCACCGCCTGTGTTGGGTGGTACCATCGCCATTGTCAGTCCAACGCTGACACTGCATTGGGTAGTACCACCGCTTGACACTAGGTGGTACCACCACCAAGACTGGTAGTACCACCGCCTGCAGTCTCTTGGAGGCTGTGTTTGGGCGGTACCACCGCCTAACACAGTCTCGAAGATTATGCCATGACGGTGTCACCTCTTGGGGCACTGTTTGGGCCTTTTCATTGGGCCAAAATAGTTCTTACATGGGCCCAACTGGCCCCTAATTGGGTTAGTCCAAATCCAATCCCAATTACGTGCTAACTACGATTCCTAAGACATATTTTAAGCTAAATAAGTCCATAAGTCTTGGTTTCTTCCGACGAGCTTTCGGCGATCTTCCGGTGAACTTTCGACGATCTCTCGGCAATGTTCCAATGGACTCCCGGCAAGCTCCTAGACTTCACGATGATCTTCTTGGTGAGTTCCGATGAGCTTCTCTAGCAAGATCTGAGACTTCTCGGCTGATTCCAATAGAACTTTCTATGAACGTCCGGACTTCCGATGAACTCCCAACGAAATCGCATCCTTGATTCCGGGACTTCATTTTGCTTCATACCTTGTTATCGTAGTTAATCCTGCACATGTAAAACATTCTTCAATATTGACAATTAATACTAAGCATTGAATCATGTTGTCCAGCATGTCATTGGTCCCTCGACGCTTTGTTCAATTCTTCGGCGCATCATCCTCTCTTGCTACCTATTGCCAAATCGGCCAGTTAACTCCGCAACTCCGATATCCTTGGCACAATATCCACTCTTCTTAGCCCGATGCCCGAATCCATGGCCTGAAGCCTTCTATCGATACGTCGACCGATCCTTCGGCTCGACGTCCAATCTTCTGACATGTTCCTCCGGCCTAACATGATTCTTCCTACTTTAATTGTCTCATCCTGATTGAAGCATCTTGCGTCACTAAAAATGCAGATCAAATCTTAAATAATTATGAATTGGTTTCATCATCAAAATATGAGATTCAACATAGGTTTTGTGCCCTTTCATGCGAAAAAGGGTAGGGTTTTTATAGGCCCCAAAGGCTTCAAAATTGGAGCCAAAAAGTGTTTAATCTCGGATTTCCGGGGTTCTAGCGATACCACTATAATTACTGGGCGATACCACCTCCTGACTCCTGACACTAGGTGGTACCATCACCTAGTCTGGGTGGTATGACCGCTTGATAGAGCTCGAAGATCGAGCTCTGGCTGTACCACCACCTGATAAGGGTGGTACCACCGCTTGCAGCATTAATTACCGGTGGTACCACCACCTGACAGGGGTAGTACCACCGCCTAGAATTCCTGGGAGACCGAGTCTTCTTGGCAGTGCCACCGTCGGCCAAGAATTCAAGGGCTGAATGGGCTACTCAATTCGGCCCAATTCAGCCCTGTCAAGGGCTCAGTTGGCCATCTAATTAAGTTAGTGGGATTACCTCCCAATCCTAACTTAATTTACTCTCTAACTATGATACTTAAGATATTATCATAGTACTTCTTATTCCGGTGCGTCAATTGCTCTTCCGGTGAGCTTCCGGCGTACTTTCGATGAGCTTCCAGCGTACTTCCGGTGAACATCCGACGAACTCTCGGCAATGCTCCGGCGGACTCCCGGCAAGCTCCTGGACTTTACGATGATCTTCTTGGCAAATTTCGACGAGCTTCTTTGGCAAGCTCTTGGACTTCTCAATTGGTTCCGGCAGAATATCCGACAAACGTCTGGACTTCCGACGAACTCTCGAACTCCTAATGAAATCTCGATCTTGACTCCGGCAACATCTACTTTATGTCTTACTACTATTGTAGTTAATCCTGCACACTTTTCTCAACATATAGATTAGATTAAATAATTTACAATTGACTTCATCATCAAAATCTGAGATCCAACAATCTCCCCTTTTTTTATGATGATAATCAATTGATGACGGAGTTAAACTTAACTCCCTCTATCTATATGTCATACTTGAGAAAAGACATTCTTGAATTCAAGGTCTTTGAATTAAAGAATCAAATCGATAAGTTAAATTCATTAAACTTATCAACATGCACATCATGATTCCTATTATGATCTAACATTCTCAAAATATGATGCCAAGGCATGACTGACATCCATTTTCAAGTATGATATTTCAAATATGAAAGATGACAAAGATAGTAATTCATCATTCTCTAGCAAGATATCTAATATAAAATTATAAGTTAAGATCTAGATATCTTATCATAATGAAAGGAATTTATCAAGCAAACATTTCAAGTATATATGATGAAATACATTGCATACATTTGTCATCAATTTACCATATTTTGGTATTATTTCTCCCCCTTTGTCATCAAAAAAAAGGAGAAGAATTCAACAATGCAAGTGTGGTAAAAATTCATGCCACATTTCAATTTGTAAAAATTCATACCAATTATATTTCAAGCATTAATGGTATCATTCAAAAGTTCTCAATATTTAAAAGTTAAAGAGATAGCTTCCATCAACTTCTCCCCTTTTTTTTCATCAAAACTATGCATGAAGAAGGAAAGAAGGAGGAATTCCATTAAGAACCATCTTTGTGAAATGATTTGAATCAAGTTAAAAAATGATAAAAGAGTTTCATTTAATCATGGTTCAATTTTCATAATGATCAAGATATTCATGTGAAATCAAATCCTCACTCTTGCAAGTGTTCATCTCATAAAAAAAAATCATAAAAATTCTTCCTTCATTAAGAAAGAATTCATGTGAAAAAATCATCATATAAAGGATAAAAGAAATTCCGTGAATAAGCCTTCAGAAGAGGTGCATCACATCAAATCCATTTCTCAATAAAATTCACAAGAGATAAATCCGAGAGATGCATTTGTCAATGAAATCCATGAAGTGATTGAGTGTATCAAAAATCATTAAGTGATGGAGCAAGGGTATGAAGTGAACTTGATATGGCATAAACTCATGAAAGCTCCATTTAAGAAATACAAAAGATAGTCCGGAAAAGATATACATCAAATTCATGCATTTGGACAAATTAACATTCGTAATTCTCTTCTAATAAAATCATATTGTTCTTCACTTAAAGGTTTTGTAAAGATATTGGCTAATTGATATTTTGTATCAATAAATTATAGGATTACATCATGATTAGTAATATGATCTCATATAAAGTGATGCCTAATATCAATATGTTTAATTCTAGAGTGTTGAATAAGATTTTTTGTTAAACATATTACACTTATGTTATCATATTTTATGAGAATGTTTTTAAGATAATCTTATAATCCTCTAAAGTATTTTTCATCCATACAACTTGTGCACAATATGCACTAGCTGCTATATACTCAGCTTTGGTTGTAGATAGTGCAACCGAGTTTTGTTTCTTAGAAGACAAAGAAACAAATGTATGTCCTAAAAATTGACATGTTTCGGATGTGCATTTTCTATCTAATCTACATCCAGCAAAATCCGCATTTGCATATACAATTAGTTCAAAGTTCTCTGATTTTGGATACCATAATCCTATATTAGTGGTGCCTTTAAGATATCTAAGAATTCTCTTAACTGCTTTAAGATAAGATATCTTAGGATTAGAATGAAACATGGCACAAAGACCTACACTAAACATGATATATGGTCTAGTTGCGGTGAGGTATAGTAAACTTCCTTTCATACCCCTATAAGCTTTTTGATCAAAGCTTTCTCCACTTTCATCAATGTCTAACTTAGTAGAGGTACTCATAGGAGTATTGATAGCCTTTGAGCTATCCATATTAATTTTTTTTAGAAAATCTAAAGCATATTTTGCTTGACTAAGAAAAATGTCATTACTTAGTTATTTGATTTGTAAGCTTAAAAGGAAAGTTAATTCTCCCATCAAACTCATTTCAAATTCAAGACGCATACTTTTAGCAAATGATTCACAAAGAGATTCATTCATGGAACCGAAAATAATATCATTAACATAAATTTGAACAATAAGAAAATTATTTTTAAAATTTTTGATAAACAATGTAGTATATGCTAGTCATAGGTGCCCAGCAAGCCAATCACGTGAGTGATGCCACGTGTGACTTGATACAAAATCTTTTTGCTTATTATATTTTGGAGTATATCACTTTATAACTATTGCATATATGCATATATATATTGTGATGTCCTTGGATTTGTGCAATGGGAATCGGATCGTGATGAGATCACAAAAATGAGATCGATTCACCTTTAAACACATATCCTAAATAATCCCGGTCATAGGTTACTCGAGAGGAACATCGTGATAACCGGACAGACTGGTGTGCTATATACCCGTCCATATGATGGATGCAGCTAGTCTCATAGCTGCTCGTGTAGGGACACTAGGGATACAGTACAAGTGCTCATTGGAGAATGAGTTCATTGATTGATCCGCTTACGGAATACTGGATGATTGATGATACCTTATTATCAAACAACGATTCTGTAGTCCTAGTGGTATATCTGATCCTTAGACTTGAGACACCAAGGATGTCCTATATGAGTGCTCCACTCTTTGATACTAGACTTATAGGTTTGGTTGTCCCAAATCTAGTACAATTGGTCATTGGGAGTGATAGTCGACCTTACAAGGGCTATTGAGTGTCGATAGAGGATCATCCACTCTAGACGTCATGAGAGGAATATCTCATGTGTTCTTGCTCAGACAAATCCCTGGCTAGGGTCATTCGGGTTGAGAGAGAAAGAGTTCTCCGAGAGAATCCGATTAGAGCAAGACTCGAGTTGAAACCGTATGGGTCTGATAGCACCATGCTCGATATATAATCTCTGGGATATTAGATGGATAAGGGACTATAGGTACACGGTAACTAAGGACAGACAGGTCCAATGGATTGGATTCCCCTATATCGTCTGGGGACTACGACATAGTGGCCTAGTACGTCCATAGTCGATGAGTCGAGTAAATTATTATAGAGATAATAATTCACTAAGTTAAAAGGAGTTCTGACAAATTTGACTCACGGCTAGGTCGATATTGGGCCTAGAGGGTCATATATATGGTAGGCATTACGATGAGTAGAGGTTCGGATATGAGATATTCGACGCAGCCCTTGTCTTATTAGATATCCAATAAGCACCTGAATTATTGGATCCCATGGACGAGATCCAATAATAGCCCATGAGAGATTATTGGATAGAGATCCACTAATCTAAAAGGCTTTGGTTATTGGATGCAGATCCAATACCCACTAGGCGAGGATCCATTAGGGTTTGACAGGGGACCTCTATAAATAGGAGGGATTCAGAGCCTCAGAGTAGGCATAGAGTTTTGAGGAGCATCGTCGTAGCCCTACTGTGTGGATCACTCCTAGAGAGGAGGATGCTTGACCTCCTTCACCCTCTCCTAAAGATCTGTAAGGAAACAGGGATATACGATCTCCCTAGGTAACACAATCTACTCTATACGCAGTTTTAAGTTTCGTGGATTTTGCGCACCAATCTTCGCATGACGACGAACATCTCTTTGGAAATTAGGGATTTTGTTTTTTCTTGTTCTTCCACTGCGCATCTGATGTCGCCCCCAAGATTTCCCAATAGTATTGACCTTGCCTTTAGAGAAATTATTTTCAATAAGAAATGAACTAAGTCTCTCATACTAAGCCCTTGGGGCTTGTTTTAAACCATAGAGAGTTCTAGTCAATTTAAACACATGATCAGGGAGACTATCATTCTCAAATCTAGGAGGTTGTTCAACATAAACTTCTTCGGAAATAAAGCCATTAAGAAAAGTACTTTTAACATCCATTTGAAATAACTTATAATTATTACTTCTAGCATAGGCAAGGAGCATCCTTATGGCTTCTAATCGAGCCATAGGAGCGAAGGTCTCTTCATAATCAATACATTCTTCTTGGTTAAAACCTTTGGCCACTAATCTAGCCTTGTTTTGAACCACGATACTAAATTCACCTTGCTTGTTTCTAAAGACCCATTTAGTACTAATAACTAAATGATCATTTGGTCTAGGAATAAGCTTACACACCTCATTCCTCTCAAATTGATTTAACTCTTCTTGCATTACAATGACCCATGAATCATCTTTAATGGCCTTGTCAATGCATTTAGGTTCAATTTGAGAGAGAAAAGCAACGTTGGCACAAAAAATTTTAAGAGAAGAATGAGTTTGAACCCCTTTCGATGTTTCTCCTATAATTAGCTCCTTACGATGAGCATCTACGTACTTACATTCCTTCGGTAAAGAAGGTTTGGAAGAAAATGGATCCAAATTATTATTTTGAGAAGGAATTTCATTTAAATTCAAAGCGTCAAAATCAACATCATCATCAAGTTCATTTTTCTTAACTTCGAAAATTTTATTAAAAATAACATGAATGGATTCTTTTTTAATCAAAATAATTTTGTTAAAGATACGAAATGCTTTAGAAATAAAAGAATAGCCAAGAAAAATTCCTTCATCGGATTTTGCATCAAATTTACCTAAGACATCTTTTTCATTCAAAATAAAACATTTACATCTGAAAACTTTAAAGTATGAAACGTTGGGTTTTTTATTGTTTCACAACTCATAAGGAGTCTTGGAAATTAGTGGTCTTACTAGAACCCTATTCATAACATAGCATGTCGTATTTACGGCTTCAGCTCAAAAATATTTGGGTAGGCTATGTTCGTTTAACATGGTTCTTGTCATTTTTTGTAAGTTTCTATTCTTTCTTTCTACTACTTTATTTTATTGAGAATTTCTTGGAGTAGAGAAGTTGTGGTTATATCCATTAGATTCATAAAATTTTTGGAAATCATGGTTTTGAAATTCACCACCGTGATCACTTCGAATTGACGAAATCATAAAACCCTTTTTATTTTGAACAAGTTTACAAAACTTAGAGAAATACCTAAAGCATTCACTTTTGTATGCCAAAAAATAAGTCAATGTGTATCTACTATAATCATCCATGATAAAAAATAAGTATTTGCTACCTCCTAGACCTGATGTAGCAATTGGTCCAAACAAGTCCATATGGATTAATTGCAAAGGTCTAGAGGTGCTTATTTAGTTCTTAGGTTTGAAGCTACCTTTTATTTATTTTCCTAGTTAACATGCATCACACACATTATCTTTGATGAACTTGATATGAGGAATTCCTCTTACAAGTTCTTTAGATGAAATTTGAGAGATTAGTTTCATGCTAGCATAACCTAATCTCCTATGCCAAAGCCAAGAATCGTCATTCAAAATCAAAAAACACATTTCATTACAAAGATCATTAATCTCAATAGTGTATATATTATTTTGTTTTAGAGCAATCATAAATGTGTTTTTGTATAGTTTTTCAATAATACAAATATTAGATTCAAATCTAATGATATATCCTTTATCACATAATTGACTCAAAAGGTTATGCTTTAAACCATCAACTAATAATACATCTTTAATAAGAAGGTTGGATTTGTTACCTATGGTTCCTTTGTCAATGATTTTACCCTTGTTGTTATCTCCAAAAGTGATATATCCTTCGTCTAGGCTAGTGAGCTTAGAGAAATGAGATGGATCTCTGGTAATATGCCTTGAGCATCCACTATTAAGGTACCATCTCTTGCTCCTAGCTTATGATGATATGTTTTTCTACAAAAAGAGATGATTTTTAGGTACTTATTTGACCTTGGGTGCCTCAAAAATCGATCTACATAGCTTATCATGTTGCATTGAGTCACTTGAGGTTCTTTTAGGAACCCAAATCAATCTACGTGGACTACATTTTTTAAATGGACATTTATAGGCAATAATATGTCCGAGTTTGTAACAAAAGTTGTATTTGATGTGAGGTGAAATATGCAAGGTCGGGCCTTTAACAAAGATGGTTGGATTTTAGTGAGAGCTACTCAAATCTGATTTCACCTCTCCTATAAACGTGACCCTTATTAGCAAGGATCATATTCAAGGACTTGCTACCAACCTCAAACTTTTTCAAGGTTTTCTTGAGTAGCAAGTTGTCCTTTCTAAGTATTTCTAATTCATCACATTTCGTACATGAAGCTAAACTATCATTATGCTCAACTTTTAAACTATCGAAATCATTAACTAGAGAAGCATGCTTCTTTTTTAACAATTTATATTTTTTACTAATTAATTTGCATTCATCAAATAAGTTATAAAAAGCATTTAATAGTTCATCAAAGGATAAATTTGCATCAAATGAACTCGTTACCTCATCTCTAATGGCCATTAATGCATAGTGAGCAACTTGCTCGGTGATAGTAGGCTCCTCTTCTTCGGATGCACTTGAGTCATCCCATGTAGCTTTGAGAGTCTTCTTCTTTAGTTGCCTCCTCTTTGTTTGGGGACATTCACTCTTGAAGTATCCTGGCTTCTTGCATTCATAGCATATCACTTGTTCTTTCTTGGGTTCAAATCTATTTTTAGTATCATTTTTAAATTTATTTCTTTTTATGAATTTTTTGAATTTTCTTATTAATAGTGTCAAGTCTTCGTCAAAGTCCTCATCACTTGAGTTTTCTTACAAATAGTCGTCTTGTGTTTTCAGGCCATATCCTTCCTATTCTTTAGAAGGGTGCCCTTAAGCTCTTCATGAGCTTTACATATCATTTCATAGGTCATTAGTGACCTAATTAGTTCTTCAAGAGAAAAATTAAAATTTTATTAACAAGTTTAAAATCCAAGAAACTTTTACCAAGTCCTTTTAGACCATTGATGACATCCGTAAATCGGATGTACATGTCTATAATGATCTTACTCGGTTTCATTCGAAACAACTCATAAGAATGCACTAAAAGATTAATTTTTGACTCTTTCACTCTACTAGTGCTTTCATGAGTCACTTCGAGTATGTGCCAAATGTCAAAAGCAATTTCACAAATCGATACTCGATTAAACTCATTTTTATCTAATGCACAAAACAAGACATTCATAGCCTTTGCGTTTAAAGTAAAAGTCTTCTTCTCCAACTCATTCCAATCGTTCATTAGAAGAGAAGACTTTTGAAACTCATTTTCTACAATATTCCATAATTCAAAATCCATTGAAATTAGGAAGATCCTCATTCTAGTCTTCCAAAATGTGTAATCTATCCCATTGAACATAGACGGACATGTAATTGAATAGCCCTCTAGGTTGTCGGCAAATGTCATCTCTCTTGGGTTTAAAATCAAATGAGAGTGAACCTTGCTCTAATACCAATTATTAGGATCAAGAGCGGCACTAAGAGGGGGGGTGAATTAGTGTAGTGAAAAATTCTTCGATTTTCATATAAAATATTTTGTACGTTCGATGAAAACCGAATCGGAAAGTTAGCAACTTGAAACGTATGTGAGCATAAGCAAGATAAGGAGGAGAAGCAGTTTGCTATGAAATGATTTGCAGTTAAAGTAAATTGCATGAATGAAAAGCAAACCAAAATTTAGAGTAGTTCGGTCAACGTGACCTACATCCACTTTCGGATTCCTCCTCTGATGAGGTCTCCGGCATCCACTAAAGGCCTTCCTTCAATAGGCAAATGTCAACCACCTTTTACAGCTCTTTCTCCTTTTGCCGAGCTTAGGAGACAACCCTTACAAGTCTCACTCCTCTTTCTTGGATGGTTAAAAGGCTAAGAGATGAAGGCGGAGAACTCTTTACTTTTACAACACTTTAAGGCTCAAGAACTCAAGATTATGTCAATAGGTTTCGTACCCTTTCATGCAAAAAAGGGTGAGGTTTTTATAGGCTTCAAAGGCTTTAAAATTAGAGCCAAAAAGTGTATAATCCCAGATTTTCGAGGTCCTGGTAGTACCACCACCATTATTGGGTGGTATCACCTCCTGACTCCTGACACAGGGTGGTACCACCGCCCAGTCTAGGCGGTACCACCGCTGGCAGCATTAACTACTGGTGGTACCACCGCTTGACAGGGTCGGTACCATTGCCCAGAATTCCTGGGAGACCGAGTCTCCTTGGCGGTGCCACCGTCGGCCAAGAATTCAGGGGCTAAATGGGCTGCTCAGTTCGACCCAATTCAGCCCTATCAAGGGCCTAGTTGGCCCCCTAATTAAGTTAGTGGGATTACCTCTCAATCCTAACTTAATTTACTCTCTAACTATGATACTTAAGACATGATCACAGTACTTCTTGTTCCGGAGCGTCAACTGTTGGGAAATCATAGAGGGGGCGACATCATATGCGCAGCGGAAGAACAAGAAAAACAAAAATCCCCGATTCCCAAAAGGATGTTCATCGTCGTGCGAAGATTGGTGCGCAAAATCCGCAAAAAACACAAAACTGCGTATAAAGATTGTGTTACCTAGGGAGATCGTATATCCCTGTTTCCTTGCAGATCCTTAGGAGAGGGTGAAGGAGGTCAAGCGTCCTCCTCTCTAGCGGTGATCCACACAGCAGGGTTGCGACGACGCTCCTCAAAACTCCAGGCCTACTCTGAGGGGAGAGGGAGAGGAGAATAGGAAGGGCAAGCAAAGACTCTAGCCTATGAGGCTGTGAATCCCTCCTATTTATAGAGATCCCGTGTCAAAACCCTAATGGGTCCTTTCCCTAGTGGGTATTGGATCTGCATCCAGTAAGACAAGGGCTCCGTCGGATATCTCATATCCGAACCTCTACTCATCGCAATGCCTACCATATGTGTGTGACCCTCTAGGCCCAATATCGAGCTGGCCGTGAGTCATACCTGTCAGAACTCCTTCTAACTCAGTGAATTATTATCTCTGTAATAATTCACTCGACTCATCGACTACGGAAGTACTAGGCCACTACGCCGTAGTCCCCAGACGATACAGGGGAATCCAATCCATTGGACCTGTCTGTCCTCAGTTACCATGTACCTATAGTCCCTCATCCATCTAATATCCCAGAGACCGTATATCGAGCATGGTGCTGTCAGACCCATACGGTTTCTACTCGAGTCTCGCTCTAATCGGATTCTCCCGGAGAACTCTTTCTCTCTCAACCCGAATGACCCTGGCCAGGGATTTGTCTGAGCAAGAACACATGGGATATTCCTCTCATGATGCCGAGAGTGGATGATCCTTGTTAGGATCAAGAGCACTAAGAGGGGGGGGGTGAATTAGTGCAGCGGAAATTTTATAATAATTTAAAAACAAAAAGCTGCGTTCGTTCAAAAACGATTATGATGCAAAAGCAAATTCTCAGTTTGTATCTAAGTGCAGTTTGCGTCTTAAGCGCAGATTGCGTCTAAGCGCAGTTTTGCGTCTAAGCGCAGATTGCGTCTAAGCGCAGTTTTGCGTCTAAGCGCAGTTTTGCGTCTAAATGCAGATTTACGTCTAAACGCAGATTTGCGTCTAAACGCAGTTTTACGTCTAAACGTAGTTTTACGTCTAAACGCAGATTTACGTCTAAACGCAGTTTTACGTTTAAACGCAGTTTTACGTCTAAACGCAGATTTGCGTCTAAACTTTGAAACTCGTTTGTATATTCGCAGAAGGCAGTATGCAGTTGAAATCAAGACGTAAACGTAAACTGAAATCTGATGATTGAGCGAAGAAAGCCGATTTACGTCCGAATGCAGTTTTACGTCTAAATGTTAAAACTCGTTCGTAAGATCGTAGAGGACAGATTGCAGTTATTAATAGGATTAAAATGTAAGCGTAAACTGCAAGGAAGCTCGTTCGTAAAAGCGCGGAAAACAGTTCTGCAGAATCAAACGTAAACGTAAACTGTAATGTACGAAAATACAAGTTTACGTCTGAATGCAGATTTGGAAGAACAGCACTTAGAACTTGTTCGTGAAAGCGCAGAGAGCAGTAGTGATGAGGGAGGTTTGCAGTAATGATAGAGTGCTCGAAATTAAACGCAAACCAGAGATTTAGAGTGGTTCGGTCAGCCTTGACCTACTCCACTTTTGGCTTCCTCCACCGATGAGGTTGCCGACGTCAACTAGCTGCCTTCCTTCAATGGGCGAAGGCCAAACTTCCCTCTTACAGTTTCTCTCCTTTTGACAGGCTTAGGAGACAACCTTTACAGACCTTTCTCTCCTCACTTTACAGTTGAAAACTTGAAGAACAGAAGGAGGAGACTCAAGGATTTACAACACTTTTGAGCTCTTTAGAATCACAGAAAAGATCACAATTTCGGTATATGTCTGTGTCTTTTCAGTGCTGAATGGGTGGGGTATTTATAGGCCCCAACCCAATTCAAAATTCGAGCTCAAAACGATCAAATCGATCTAATCCCAGAATTTCTGGGATCAGGCGGTTGCACCTCTCAACTGGAGAGGTGGCACCGCCTGGCAGAGCTCGAAGACTGAGCTCTGCCGATTGCTTCTTCTCTGCCAGAGCTCGAAGACTGAGCTCAATGGTTGCATCACCTGGCAGAGCTCGAAGACTGAGCTTGGTGGTTGCATCACCTGGCAGAGCTCGAAATCTGAGCTTGGTGGTTGCATCACTTGGCAGAGCTCCAAACTGAGCTCAAGCTGATGCACCATTCTGCCATAGCTCGAAGACTGAGCTTGGTGAATTCATCACCTTGCAAAGCTCGAGACTGAGCTCAGGCTGATGCACCACTCTGCCAAAGCTCGAAGACTGAGCTTGGTGGTTGCATCGCCTGGCAGAGCTCGGAACTTGAGCTCTGGCGGTGCAACCTCTTGGCTGGAGCGGTTGCACCTCCCAGCCGTGCACCCCTGGCGGTTGCACCTCCTGGCTGGGGCGGTTGCACCTCCCAGCCGTGCACCCCTGGCGGTTGCACCTCCTGGCTGGGGCGGTTGCACCTCCCAGCCCCACAGCCCAGGCGGTTGCACCTCCTGGCTGGGGCGGTTGCACCTCCTGGTGCAATCAGGGTCCGAATGGTTCACTCCATTCGACCCACTTTGAATCTTTTCAGGGGCCCAATTGCCCCAAGATTAAGCTAATGGGATCACTTCCCATTTTCATGCTTAATCATCGTGCTAACTACGATTATCTCTAAGACAACTCCTGCAGCTTGCTCCGATGCGTCAATCGCTTCTTCCGGCGAGTTTCCGGCCAACTTCCGTCGATCAACCGATAACCCTCGGTGATCCTCCTGCGGACATCCGGCATACTCCTGGACTTTGCGACGATCCACTTGGCGAGTTCCGACGAGCTTCGCTTGGCAAGCTTCTGGACTTCTCGGATCTGTTCTCTCTGAACCTCCGACGACCGTCCAAGCTTCCGTCGAACTCTCGAACTCCCAACGTGATCATGATCTTGACTCCGGGGCAACTCCTGCTGCTTGTCTTAATCTCATCGTAGTTAATCCTGCACACTTATCTCAACACATAGATTAGATAACAAATGACAATTGACTTCATCATCAAAATCCGAGATTCAACAATCTCCCCCTTTTTGATGATGACAATCAATTGATAAAGGAGTTATCCTTAACTCCCCCTATCTATATGCCATAGTTGAGATAAGTCAACCTTGAATTCAAGACCTTTGAATTCAAGTGACGCATTGATAAGTTAGATCAGTTAAACTTATCAATGCTCCCATCATGATGCCTATCATGATGTATCTCTTCAAGAATTATGTCAAGGCATGACATACATCAACAAGTTTGTATGATTGTGTTTGTAACTAATCATCATGCAATCATATAAAGCTACGAAGGACTTTTTACATGATGCTTACATTTGAGATTTTCTAGTAAGTTTGCATTTTCTTCACAATATCAAATTAAGATAAGATGCAAACTATAGTACATGTTCACATATCTCTTGGTGATGCAAGGATGGCATAATATTGTTTATAGCATCACTCAAGTATTTGCAACTATGACATAGATATGATTATTGCAGTTCAGCTATGACATAGTGTATATCAATTCATATTTTTCTCCAGTATTTGCAACTATGACATAGTGTATATCAATTCATATTTTTCTCCCCCTTTGTCATCAACAAAAAGCATGATAGCGTTATCAAGCAAATAAAGGAAGTCATGACACATATATCACTTTATTGTTTTTGCTTGACGGAGGAAAGTCATTTTCCAAGGAGTTTTCATAAGAGTGTACGGGAACATCCCATTTTTAGCATACAACTCGAAAAATGAACTTTTTACATGCATTTGGTTAAAAATATTTGTCACATAATTTGCAATATGTTGTTTGATCAAGCGTTCTCAAGGCATGTAATAGTGATAACATCCGAAAAATAATTTTGATGTAGTAACACAATTATTTCAAGTGCAGCATTATATCATATTGCATAGCAGGATTTTTATTTCAGCAAGTGTAGCATTGCATTACATGGTAAGATATCAGCTCGTATGATGCAAATTTTTGTTTGATACATGGCATGATAGCAATCATTTTAGCAATAGCTACCATATCAATGTCATACTGACTTATCAACTTACATTGGTATGTTGCTTCATATTTTCAAGGCATAGGTTTTTAAACCTTTTTAGTTTTAGTGCAAAAACCGAGATAAACAACAAGAGATGTTTGCAAAATATGCTTACACAGACAAAGATAACTATATCAGGGTAACATATGTACAGCATATCAGGTAACCATAAAGACAAAGTCCTTCATGAATAACATAAGGAGTTTACAACATCAGATGTTTATACAAGCTTATTCATGAGGTGGAAGATTAAAGTGCCTAAATAAAGAGTCAAATTGTCGATGGATTTGTTGTAGCTCGGTTAGGATTTGATCTTGTCGAAGTTCAAGCCGTTCTTGTCGTTGCTCAAATCGGTCCATCCGAATCCCGATATCTTCGATGGATGATGAGTGAGTCTGCTCAACCGGATGTGTTTCCTCAAAGGGACAGATTGGAGGAGAGTGGGTACTCCTAAAGATTGGGGTTTCCGGCTCTGGTTCAGGTTCAGGTTCAGGGGGATTAGTTCTTCTAGGCATTCTAACCCAGTTACCGTTTCTATAGTGACATCTTAGACGGTGAAGTAGATTTTTGTTTATTATGCTGTATCTATCTGATTTCATTACTTCTTCTTCTAGTGGTATTTGAATGTCGTAAGCTTTCATTATTCTAGTAATAATTCCACCATATGGGAGCATCATATCTTTTGTAGATAAT
Source organism: Musa acuminata AAA Group (assembly GCF_036884655.1). Classification (NCBI taxonomy): domain Eukaryota; kingdom Viridiplantae; phylum Streptophyta; class Magnoliopsida; order Zingiberales; family Musaceae; genus Musa; species Musa acuminata. The sequence continues at coordinate 24,063,169 of NC_088352.1, read as the reverse complement.
TCCAACATGTTTTGTTGGATCAGATAGCCAAGACAAATGTCACGTTCTTTCATAATTAGGTACATAATTCCTAATTCCAATTGACTTACTTCATCATGATGAAATTGCTTAGGAAGAATTATACTAGTCATGATATGATGAAGTATCTTAGTGTTAAAAGGCATTAGATGTTCACAACTTTTAGAAATAGATTCTATGTTAGGATTGGCAAGGATTGTTCCTAAGGCGTCAACGTAAGATGTTCCAATAGTGTTTTCATCCCATGATCCTTTGAAGTAAAGTCCTATGCTTTTCATGGGGATACCTATTATATCACAAATGAATCTATCAGTGATTGAAATGTGTTGTCCTAAGAGATAGGTTGATATCCTTTCTTCATCATCTTTTTGCATGTTGTTGTAAAACAATCGAACTAGTCTAGGATAAATGGGTTCGTTGATTTGCAAAATGGGAAGTAGATTTAGGTTTGCAAACCAATGTATAGTCTCTACATCTCTTAGTTCATTCAGATCTACATATTTTCCCTTATTAATGCTTCTTAGTTCGAAGGAGAGAAATTTTTCAGCATGGTTTTTGGAATCAAAAAGAGTGAGATCAAACTCTTCTACTACTCTCCTCTTTCCCTTGTCCCTTGAGGATCTTCTAGATCCCATTACTACTGCTGTTTTAAAGGGATGATGATGAGCTAAAGAAAATGAAGAACAAAACAGAATTTAAGAGCTTCTTAGAGAATACCTTTGTGAAATCTTCAAGAGAAGGGAGGATTCTTGATGTTTTGCTCCGAAATGAGAGGTATTTGGAAGGCTTAGAGGAGTGAAGTGGGAATGGAGGAGTCTTGGAAGAGTAGAGGAGGGAATGGGGGTGAGTTGGGGTCGGTTCCTTAGCCGGCCCTAGCGTGATTTTAAGAGGGCAGAGCTGCTGGCGGTTGCACCTCTGGCTGGAGCGGTGCAACCTCTGGCAACCCGTGAAGGCTGGAGGTGCAACCGCCAGCTGGAGAGGTGCCACCGCCTGCAGCAGGTGAGCATTTTTAGGATGTTTTGATTTAGGAGAGTTTGCCTTGAGGAGAGTTTCAGAGCAATTGATGTTTGTTACATGATTTCGTATAAGTTTTTATTTAAGGAAGAAGCTCTTTGTTAGATAGATCTTTTAACGTGCATACGAATGTTTGTTTGGTGTCCCTTTTAAGATCATGACATGTTTAGTTTCTACAAGAATTAATTCGTAGATGAACAGGTTTTGAAGATCAGGGGGGGTATGTGAATTTGGATATCATAAGTTTCTAATTGTATCGTTTTTGTGATTTCATAGCTTCCACTTGTTACTTAAGCGTTGCGAGTTCCTTTTTGATTCTTGGTTTATGATCATTGACAGTTAAGGAGCAGAACATTATTTCTTGCTCCGGCCTAGACTTTTAATGTTTTTATAGGAACGGATGATCTTTAGGAACCCATTTTCTTTTGGGTGCCTCATAAACAGATCTATAATTTCTATCATGTTGCATAGAGTTTATCATGGTTCCTTTAGGAACCCAAATTAATTTGTTTGGACTTATTTTCTTGAATGGACAACAATGTGTCTTGTGTCCAGATTTGCAACAAAAGTTGCACTTGGTTTGGTGTTGAACGTGTAAGATGTGGCCTTTTACAAAGGTAGTTGGATTTTGGTGAGGACTCCTCACAAATCCAATTCCACTTCTTTTATGACCCTTGTTTGTAAGGATCATGTTTAATGACTTGCTACCAACCTCGAATTTCTTCAAGGTGTCCTTAAGCAGCAAGTTTTCTTTTCGTATAGTTTCTAAATCATGACATTTGATGCATGAGTTTAAACTATCATGATGTTCGACTTTTAACTTATCAAACTCACAAGTAAGATTATCATGTAGCTTTTTTAGCAACTTGTATTTCTTATTTATAACTTTGCATTCATTAAATAAATCATGGAAGGCATTTAATAATTCATCGAAAGATAAATCAGCATCTAATAAATCCGTTACCTCCCCTTCGATGGCCATAAAGGCGTAATGAGCAACTTGCTCGGTGTTGGATTTTTCTTCCTCGGATGCGCTCGAATCATCCCATGTTGCTTGGAGCGCCTTCTTCTTTGTTGTTCTTTTCTTGACTTGGGGACAATCATTTTTGTAATGTCCCGGCTTTTTACATTCATAGCAGATCACCTGGTCTTTCTTAGGTTCAAGTTTATTTTTCACATCGTTTTTAAACTTGTTTCTTTTGAAGAATTTTTTAAACTTTCTTGTCAAAAGTGCCAAGTCATCGTCGCAATCCTCATCACTTGAGTTTTCTCTCAAGTGGCATTCAGAAGTCTTAAGTGCCATATCCTTCCTGTTCTTTGGAAGGATGTCTTCCTGCTCTTCATGAGCTTTGCAGGTCATTTCGTAGGTCATTAATGACCCGATTAGTTCTTCAAGAGGGAAATTTTGCAGATCTTTTGCCTCTTGAATGGCGGTGACTTTAGGATCCCAACTCTTAGGAAGGGATCTTAGTATCTTATTAACAAGCTCAAAATCCGAAAAGCTCTTTCCGAGACCTTTTAAACCGTTGACGACATCCGTGAAACGGGTAAACATGTCGCCAATGGTTTCACTCGGTTTCATTCGAAAAAGTTCAAAAGAATGCAGCAACAGATTGATTTTTGACTCTTTCACTCTACTTGTGCCCTCGTGGGTCACTTCAAGTGTGTGCCAAATATCAAAAGCAGTTTCGCAAGTTGAAACACGATTAAATTCGTTTTTATCTAGTGCGCAAAATAAGGCATTCATAGCCTTTGCATTAAGAGCGAAAGCCTTCTTTTCCAAATCGTTCCAATCGATCATTGGAAGAGAAGATTTTGAAAATCCATTTTCAACAAGGTTCCATAGTTCAAAATCCATAGAAATAAGAAAGATCCTCATTCGGGTCTTCCAGTAAGTGTAGTCCGTTCCACTGAACATGGGTGGACGTGTAATCGAATGCCCCTCTTGGTTTCCGGCGTATGCCATCTCTCTTGGGTTTTAATCCTTTAGAGAGTTAACCGAGCTCTGATACCAATTGTTAGGATCAAGAGCACTAAGAGGGGGGGGGTGAATTAGTGCAGCGGAAATTTTATAATAATTTAAAAACAAAAAGCTGCGTTCGTTCAAAAACGATTATGATGCAAAAGCAAATTCTCAGTTTGTATCTAAGTGCAGTTTGCGTCTTAAGCGCAGATTGCGTCTAAGCGCAGTTTTGCGTCTAAGCGCAGATTGCGTCTAAGCGCAGTTTTGCGTCTAAGCGCAGTTTTGCGTCTAAATGCAGATTTACGTCTAAACGCAGATTTGCGTCTAAACGCAGTTTTACGTCTAAACGTAGTTTTACGTCTAAACGCAGATTTACGTCTAAACGCAGTTTTACGTTTAAACGCAGTTTTACGTCTAAACGCAGATTTGCGTCTAAACTTTGAAACTCGTTTGTATATTCGCAGAAGGCAGTATGCAGTTGAAATCAAGACGTAAACGTAAACTGAAATCTGATGATTGAGCGAAGAAAGCCGATTTACGTCCGAATGCAGTTTTACGTCTAAATGTTAAAACTCGTTCGTAAGATCGTAGAGGACAGATTGCAGTTATTAATAGGATTAAAATGTAAGCGTAAACTGCAAGGAAGCTCGTTCGTAAAAGCGCGGAAAACAGTTCTGCAGAATCAAACGTAAACGTAAACTGTAATGTACGAAAATACAAGTTTACGTCTGAATGCAGATTTGGAAGAACAGCACTTAGAACTTGTTCGTGAAAGCGCAGAGAGCAGTAGTGATGAGGGAGGTTTGCAGTAATGATAGAGTGCTCGAAATTAAACGCAAACCAGAGATTTAGAGTGGTTCGGTCAGCCTTGACCTACTCCACTTTTGGCTTCCTCCACCGATGAGGTTGCCGACGTCAACTAGCTGCCTTCCTTCAATGGGCGAAGGCCAAACTTCCCTCTTACAGTTTCTCTCCTTTTGACAGGCTTAGGAGACAACCTTTACAGACCTTTCTCTCCTCACTTTACAGTTGAAAACTTGAAGAACAGAAGGAGGAGACTCAAGGATTTACAACACTTTTGAGCTCTTTAGAATCACAGAAAAGATCACAATTTCGGTATATGTCTGTGTCTTTTCAGTGCTGAATGGGTGGGGTATTTATAGGCCCCAACCCAATTCAAAATTCGAGCTCAAAACGATCAAATCGATCTAATCCCAGAATTTCTGGGATCAGGCGGTTGCACCTCTCAACTGGAGAGGTGGCACCGCCTGGCAGAGCTCGAAGACTGAGCTCTGCCGATTGCTTCTTCTCTGCCAGAGCTCGAAGACTGAGCTCAATGGTTGCATCACCTGGCAGAGCTCGAAGACTGAGCTTGGTGGTTGCATCACCTGGCAGAGCTCGAAATCTGAGCTTGGTGGTTGCATCACTTGGCAGAGCTCCAAACTGAGCTCAAGCTGATGCACCATTCTGCCATAGCTCGAAGACTGAGCTTGGTGAATTCATCACCTTGCAAAGCTCGAGACTGAGCTCAGGCTGATGCACCACTCTGCCAAAGCTCGAAGACTGAGCTTGGTGGTTGCATCGCCTGGCAGAGCTCGGAACTTGAGCTCTGGCGGTGCAACCTCTTGGCTGGAGCGGTTGCACCTCCCAGCCGTGCACCCCTGGCGGTTGCACCTCCTGGCTGGGGCGGTTGCACCTCCCAGCCGTGCACCCCTGGCGGTTGCACCTCCTGGCTGGGGCGGTTGCACCTCCCAGCCCCACAGCCCAGGCGGTTGCACCTCCTGGCTGGGGCGGTTGCACCTCCTGGTGCAATCAGGGTCCGAATGGTTCACTCCATTCGACCCACTTTGAATCTTTTCAGGGGCCCAATTGCCCCAAGATTAAGCTAATGGGATCACTTCCCATTTTCATGCTTAATCATCGTGCTAACTACGATTATCTCTAAGACAACTCCTGCAGCTTGCTCCGATGCGTCAATCGCTTCTTCCGGCGAGTTTCCGGCCAACTTCCGTCGATCAACCGATAACCCTCGGTGATCCTCCTGCGGACATCCGGCATACTCCTGGACTTTGCGACGATCCACTTGGCGAGTTCCGACGAGCTTCGCTTGGCAAGCTTCTGGACTTCTCGGATCTGTTCTCTCTGAACCTCCGACGACCGTCCAAGCTTCCGTCGAACTCTCGAACTCCCAACGTGATCATGATCTTGACTCCGGGGCAACTCCTGCTGCTTGTCTTAATCTCATCGTAGTTAATCCTGCACACTTATCTCAACACATAGATTAGATAACAAATGACAATTGACTTCATCATCAAAATCCGAGATTCAACAATCCTCTGTCGACACTCAATAGCCCTCGTAAGGTCGACTACCACTCCCAATGACCAGCTGTACTAGATCTGGGAACAGCCAAACCTATAAGTCTGGTATCAAAGAGTGGAGCACTCATACAGGACATCCTTGGTGTCTCAAGTCTAAGAACCAGATACACCACTAGGACTACGGAATCGTTGTCTGACAATAAGGCATCATCAACCATCCAGCATTCCGTAAGCGGATCAATCAGTGAACTCATTCTCCAATGAGCACTTGTACTGTATCCCTAGTGTCCCTACACGAGCAGCTATGAGACCAGCTGCATCCATCATATGGACGGGTATACAGCACACCAGTCTATCCGGTTATCACGATGTCCCTCTCGAGTAACCTATGACCGGGATTATTTAGGATATGTGTTTAAAGGTGAATCGATCTCATTATCGTGATCTCATCACGATCCGATTCCCATTGCACAAATCCAAGAACATCACAATATATATGCATTTATGCAATAGTTATAAAGTGATATACGCCAAAATATAATAAGCAAAAAGATTCTGTATCAAGTCACACGTGCCATCACTCACGTGATTGGCTTGCTGGGCACTTATGACTAGCAATCTCCCACTTGACCTAAAGCCAATCACCTATGTGTCTGATCCCCATCAGACCCCTGTGACGCTCAAAGACAATCTGAGACAATGGCTTTGTTAGTGGATCTGCAATGTTATCTTCGGATGGAACTCTTTCCACTGCTACATCTCCTCGGGTTACGATCTCTCTTATAAGCTGGAACCTCCTCAGAACACTTCTGATAAGACCCGGGTTCCCTTATTTGAGTAATCACCCCATAGTTGTCGCAATATAAGGAAGTCGACTTGTCGCTATCTGTATCGACTCCCAAATCTGTGATGAACTTCTTCACCCAGACTCCCTCCTTTGCTGCATCTGATGCAGCAATGTACTCCGCCTCTGTGGTCGAGTCAGCAGTGGTATCTTGCTTGGAACTCTTCCAGCACACTGCTCCTCCATTCAAGGTGTACACATACCCTGAATTCGACTTGCTATCATCGACATCAGACTGAAAACTTGAGTCAGTGAAGCCTTCAACCTTAAGGCTATTACCTCCATATACTAGTAAAAGATCCTTAGTCCTTCTCAAGCACTTAAGGATACACTTTACTGCTTTCCAGTGCTCCAAGCCTGGATCCGCCTGATACCTGCTCGTGACACTCAGAGCATGCGCTATATCAGGCCTAGTACATAGCATGGCATACATGATAGACCCTATTGCTGAGGCATAAGGTATCATATTCATGTTTGCCCTTTCTTAGAATTTTCAATGCCAAACATTTTGACAATGGTTTCTATGTACCTGGACTGGGACAAGCCAAGCATCCTCTTGGATCTATCTCTATAGATTCTAATCCCCAAGATATAGGATGCTTCCCCTAAGTCCTTTATGGAGAAGTGTCTAGATAACCAAGTCTTTACAGTGGATAGCATTCCTACGTCATCCCAATGATGAGGATGTCATCCATATATAACACCAAAAAGCTAATAGCGCTCCCACTTACCTTTCTGTATACACAAGGCTCATCTTCGTTCTTAACGAAGTCATAAGATCTGATTGCCTCATCAAATCTTATGTTCCAACTTCGGGAAGCTTGCTTTAGTCCATAAATGGATCTAAGCAACCTACACACCTTATCTGGGCAGTTCTTGGACACGAATCCCTCAGGTTGCATCATATACACCTCCTCCTCCAGGTTCCCGTTGAGGAATGCGGTTTTCACATCCATCTGCCAGATCTCATAATCATAGTGTGCTGCAATAGCCAATAGAATTCTGATGGATTTTAGCATTGCTACGGGTGAGAAAGTTTCGTCGTAGTCAACACCTTGCCTTTGACGATACCCCTTAGCCACTAGCCTTGCTTTATAGGTCTCTACCTTTCCATCTACTCCGATCTTTTTCTTAAAGATCCACTTGCAACCGATGGGTACAATACCTTCGGGTGCATCAACTAGGTTCCAAACCTTATTGGAGTACATAGAATCCATCTCAGAATTCATGGCTTCTTTCCACTTCCCGGAGTCTATACTCATAATAGCCTCCTCGTAGGTCTGAGGATCAATATCCTCTACATCCTCTGCTCTAATATGTCCCACATATCTCTCAGGAGGATGGGATACTCTATCAGACCTGCGTAAAGTTGAAACTTGTGTATTAGATACCTGAACAGACTCGGGCTGTAGAGTGGTGCTTGAGCTTGGTTCTCCAACCTCGCTCAATTCTATCATTCTCCCACTGTCTCCGTCAAGAATGTGTTCCTTCTCAAGGAACACTGCTCTCTTAGCTACAAAGACCTTTTGGTCCTCGAGATGATAGAAGTAATACCCACAAGTTTCCTTGGGGTATCCCACAAATTTACATCGCCCTGTCCTTGATTCTAACTTATCGGGGTTGTGTCTTTTAACATGGGCAGAGCAGCCCCAAATCTTAACTACTTTAAGATCAGGCTTCTTCCCTTTCCATATCTCATATGGTGTAGACACCACCGACTTAGTTGGAACTCTGTTCAGAAGGTAAGCTGCGGTTTCTAGGGCATATCCCCAGAATGAGATGGGTAGGTCAGCGAAACTCATCATGGACCGTACCATATCTAATAATGTACGATTTCTCCTTTCAGAGACACCATTGAGCTGAGGTGTATAAGGAGGTGTCCATTGGGATAATATCCCATGGTCCTTGAGGAAGTGAGTAAACTCTGTACTTAAGTACTCACCTCCTCGATCTGATCGAAGAGTTTTGATACTCTTTCCAGTCTGGTTCTCCACCTCATTCTTATACTCTCTGAATTTCTCAAAGGCCTCGGACTTGTACTTCATTAAGTACACATATCCATACCTTGAGAAATCATCAGTAAATGTAATGAAGTAGGAGTAACCTCCAATGGCATGAGTTGACATGGGTCCACATACATCACTATGTATGAGTTCCAACAACTCAGTGGCTCTCTCTCCAGTTCCACTAAATGGAGAGTTGGTCAGTTTTCCACGAATGCAAGGCTCACAAGTTGCATATGACACATAGTCGAATGGATCTAGATATCCATCATTTAGCAACTTTTGAATCCTTCTTTCATGGATGTGACCTAGCCTACAATGCCACAGGTATGCACTGTTCAACTCATCTCGTTTCCTTTTGGACACATTTATATTCATGATATGTGGAGTGGTGTCTAACATAAATAAACCATTATGCAATGTTCCTTTCGTGATGATCTTATCATCTAATAATATCGAACAACCATTGTTCTCAAAAACAAATTTATATCCACTAACTGTTAAACATGAAATGGAGATAATGTTTTTTGATAATAGAAGGAACAAAATAACATGCATCTAATGCAATAAAAGCTCCACTAGGCAGATGTAGGGCGACCTCGCCAACAGCTAATACAGCAACTTTTGCTCCATTACCCATCTTGAGGTCCATCTCGCCTCTCTCTAGTCTCCTAGGCCTTGCCAGAACCTGCAACGAATTGCATATATGATAAGCACTACCGGTATCTAATACCCATGTGTTATCATAAGAGTCTGACAAATGGAGACTGATCATGAATGTACCTGAAGCTTCATCAAGCTTTTGTTTCGCCCTTTCTGCAAGGTACTCTTTGCAGTTTCTCTTCCAGTGCCCATCTTTACCACAGTGGAAGCACTGGCCTTTGTCCTTTGTTAGGTCTTTCTTAGCAACCTTTGCTTTACCTTGTTTGCCCTTGCCCTTTCCCTTCTTAAGGGACCTTTCTGCTTTCCTTTTCTTTCTGGTCTCACCAGTGTAGAGAACTGACTTCTCTTTCTTAATAGTACTCTCTGCCTCCCTCAACATATTGAGGAGCTCTGGGAGAGTCACCTCAAGCTTGTTCATATTAAAGTTCATTATGAACTGTGAAAAGAAATCTGGTAGGGACTGAAGCACAATGTCCACACACAAGTTATCCTCTAGGACCATTCCTAGACCTGTGAGTTTCTCTATCCACTCAATCATCTTTAGGACATGGTTCTGAACCGGTGTCCCCTCAGTCATCCTAGCGCGGAAAAGGCTCTTGGATATCTCATATCGTTGAGTCCTTCCCTGTTCCTCAAACAATTTACGGACATGTAGGAGAATGGATCTGGCATCCATCTTTTCATGTTGTCTCTGTAACTCTGGAGTCATAGAGCCCAACATATAGCACTGAGCAAGAGTGGAGTCTTCAATGTACTTCACGTAGCGAGCGATCTCATCCTCGCTTGCCCCTTCTTCGGGCGTAGGCATCACTGTATCAAGGACGTACACGATTTTCTCCGCTGTGAGAACAATTCTCAAGTTACGGAGCCAATCCGTATAATTTGGACCAGTGAGGCGGTTGACATCAAGTATGCCACGTAAGGGATTTGAAAGCGACATTTTCTGAAAATAAAGATGTAGCAAAAATGAATAACATGCAGATTTTGCAAGAAATAAACTATCAAGATATGGACTTCTATCTTAATATGCTCCCACTATTTTACTAACGAGTCACGCGACACCCTCAGCACGTGAAACGGAAGTCTCCGGCAGACTTCTAGTGGGGATCAGGATCCAATCAGCGTCTTAGTGTAACCTCGAGGGACTCGACCAATCACACTAAGCCTAAAAGGTAGACAACTCTTGCCGATCACAACTCCTTGTGATTCCCGTCCTGTTCGGCCTCCGAATCACCATGGCCTCGAGGGACTCGACCAACCATGATGCTCGGTTAAGTCAACACCTTCGTTACAAGATGAGTCTGATTTGATGATATACCCTCGAGGGACTCGACCAAGCATATCATGCCCTCAGGTCACCGGTGACATCTCTATGTCGTAAGCAAGATAGCGAATCGCGATATAGGTGAGTCTCGAGGGACTCGACCAACTCAACCTACACCGGGATTCGGTTCCTACTCATAACGATGGAAGGCCACGTGGGTCAATCTAATTGCCTCACGTTTACCGACTTAATTTTATCGAGAGATGTTTCTATGATTTGGTCTCCTAATATGACATGTCACACATATACATATTTAATATATATCTACATCGCATGCAAATATATATACATATCTAGTATGTGTATAAGCAATCACACCAGATGATCATGGACCACAACCTAATATGATTAGGCCCGAGCCAGTAGGCCTAATCACTCACATCAAGATCTATGTGTGCAACGGTGCATCTCCATGCCTTGTGATCGTCCATCTCGTCCTCGTTGGTTCCGTCGACATCTTGATGCATCTCCATGCATCACGATCGTCCGTCTCGTGGGTCCCGCTATGGCTTCCACGCTCCTGCTGCGCCTCCTCATGTGATTACAACTTAATCATAGGCACGCAGGCCCGACAATGAACGAGAAATATAATGGAGGTTCGCAGACCTCAATAATAATAATCACAAGTACACACATCACACGGTCCATGATCATCCGTCCACACATCATACATCACATGTATAAATAATCATCATCATGTAGGACTACTAGATAATAATAAAAAATAATAATCAACTAAACCTTTTAATTAATTAATATTTTCTGAAATCAGGGATATATAGGGAATTTCTCAATTCCTAAGGGTATTTTCGTAATTTGGACAAAAGACAGAAACTGGAATTTCTCAAATTCCGAGGGGCAAAACTGTCTTTTTCCCAGAAAACCCTAATGCCCTTTCCCCTTTTCGCTGCTGCCGCCGCCGCCACCCTGCCGGCGGCGGCCTGTGCGGCGAGGGGCGGGGCGCTGCCCTCGCCTGCGGGCGGCACGCCCGCTGGGGTCGCTGCCGCTGCAGGTGGGCGCCCCCGCGGGCGCCGCCGCCTTCGCGGGCGGTTCTGCCCGCGAGTCAGCGCCCGCAGGTGGTGCTGTCTCGCTGGCGGCCGCCCCTGCGGGGTTTTTGCCCGTGGGAGCAGCGGCCACAGGCGCCGCTGCCCTGCGGTGCCTCAGCCCGCGCTGCTGCCCCGCGGCGCCTCTACCCGCTGGCTCAGCGGCCGCAGGCGCCTCTACCCGCGGGCTGCCAGCCCCGCCGGCAGCAAGCCTGCTGCAAGCAGGCCGCCGGCCGGCTGCTGCAGACACAGCGCTTGCGCATGCGCCGGCGCTGTGCTGCCTGGCTGCGACTGCGGCTGCCGCTGCAGGTGGCTGCAGGCATGCAGATCGAGGGCAGCAACTGTTGCTGCCCTTCCTCGCTTTTGCGTCAACGATTTTGACGTCAAAATTCTTCCTAAACACAATACACGCAGTTCAAAACCAATCATTCGCACGAACAACCTGGCTCTGATACCACTGTTGGGAAATCATAGAGGGGGCGACATCATATGCGCAGCGGAAGAACAAGAAAAACAAAAATCCCCGATTCCCAAAAGGATGTTCATCGTCGTGCGAAGATTGGTGCGCAAAATCCGCAAAAAACACAAAACTGCGTATAAAGATTGTGTTACCTAGGGAGATCGTATATCCCTGTTTCCTTGCAGATCCTTAGGAGAGGGTGAAGGAGGTCAAGCGTCCTCCTCTCTAGCGGTGATCCACACAGCAGGGTTGCGACGACGCTCCTCAAAACTCCAGGCCTACTCTGAGGGGAGAGGGAGAGGAGAATAGGAAGGGCAAGCAAAGACTCTAGCCTATGAGGCTGTGAATCCCTCCTATTTATAGAGATCCCGTGTCAAAACCCTAATGGGTCCTTTCCCTAGTGGGTATTGGATCTGCATCCAGTAAGACAAGGGCTCCGTCGGATATCTCATATCCGAACCTCTACTCATCGCAATGCCTACCATATGTGTGTGACCCTCTAGGCCCAATATCGAGCTGGCCGTGAGTCATACCTGTCAGAACTCCTTCTAACTCAGTGAATTATTATCTCTGTAATAATTCACTCGACTCATCGACTACGGAAGTACTAGGCCACTACGCCGTAGTCCCCAAACGATACAGGGGAATCCAATCCATTGGACCTGTCTGTCCTCAGTTACCATGTACCTATAGTCCCTCATCCATCTAATATCCCAGAGACCGTATATCGAGCATGGTGCTGTCAGACCCATACGGTTTCTACTCGAGTCTCGCTCTAATCGGATTCTCCCGGAGAACTCTTTCTCTCTCAACCCGAATGACCCTGGCCAGGGATTTGTCTGAGCAAGAACACATGGGATATTCCTCTCATGATGCCGAGAGTGGATGATCCTCTGTCGACACTCAATAGCCCTCGTAAGGTCGACTACCACTCCCAATGACCAGCTGTACTAGATCTGGGAACAGCCAAACCTATAAGTCTGGTATCAAAGAGTGGAGCACTCATACAGGACATCCTTGGTGTCTCAAGTCTAAGAACCAGATACACCACTAGGACTACGGAATCGTTGTCTGACAATAAGGCATCATCAACCATCCAGCATTCCGTAAGCGGATCAATCAGTGAACTCATTCTCCAATGAGCACTTGTACTGTATCCCTAGTGTCCCTACACGAGCAGCTATGAGACCAGCTGCATCCATCATATGGACGGGTATACAGCACACCAGTCTATCCGGTTATCACGATGTCCCTCTCGAGTAACCTATGACCGGGATTATTTAGGATATGTGTTTAAAGGTGAATCGATCTCATTATCGTGATCTCATCACGATCCGATTCCCATTGCAGAAATCCAAGAACATCACAATATATATGCATTTATGCAATAGTTATAAAGTGATATACGCCAAAATATAATAAGCAAAAAGATTCTGTATCAAGTCACACGTGCCATCACTCACGTGATTGGCTTGCTGGGCACTTATGACTAGCATCAACTGCTCTTCCGACGAGCTTTCGGCGTACTTCCGGCGAACATCCGACGAACTCTCAACAATGCTCTGACGGACTCCCGGCAAGGTCCTGGACTTTACAACGATCTTCTTGGCAAGTTTCAATGAGCTTCTTTGGTAAGCTCCTAGACTTCTCAGTTGGTTCCGGTAGAATTTCCGACGAACGTCCGGACTTTCGACGAACTCTCGAACTCCCAATGAGATCTCGATCTTGACTCCGGCAACACCTGCTTTATGTCTTACTACTATCATAGTTAATCCTACATACTTTTCTCAATATATAAATTAGATCAAACAATTTACAATTGACTTCATCATCAAAATCTGAGATTCAACATAGATCAAACAATATACAATTGACTTCATCATCAAAATCTGAGATTCAACAACCCCGATAAGTTGGAATCAAGGACGGAGTGGTGCATGTTCATGGGATACCCCAAGGAAACTTGTGGGTATTATTTCTATCATCTCGAGGACCAAAAGGTCTTTGTAGCCAAGATAGCGGTGTTCCTTGAGAATGAACACATTCTTAGTGGAGACAGTAGGAGCGTGATAGAGTTGAGTGAGGTTGGAGAATCTAACTCAAGCACTACTCCACAATCCGAGTCTGTTCAAGTACCTAGCACACAAGTTCTGACTTTACGTAGGTCCGATAGAATATCTCATCCTCCTGAGAGATATGTGGGATATATTAGAGGAGAGGATGTTGAGGATATTGATCATTGTGTTGAATCTCGTATTTTGATGATGAAACTATTTGATATATGTTTATGATTTAATCTGTGTTTTGAGTGATGCAAGATGCTTCGATCAGGATGAGACAATTAAAGCAAGAAAATCATGTTGTGCCGAAGGAACATGTCAGAAGATTGGACGTCGGGCCGGTGGATCGGTCGACGTATCGACAGAAGGCTTCGGGCCGTGGAATCTGGCATCGGGCCAAGAAGAGCGGGTATTGTGCCAAGGATATCGGAGTTGCGAAGTCAACTGGCCGATTGGGCAATAGGCTGCAGAAGAGGATGATGCGCCGAAGAATCGGACGAAGCGTCGAGGGACCAATGACATGTCGGACTACTTGGTTAATTGCTTAGGATTAATTGTCTCGATCGAAGTTTTGTTTTTGTTGTGTAGGATTAACTATGATAACGATGAAGACATAAAGCGAAACAAAGTGTCGGAGTCAAGCGCGAAGGATTTGTTGCGAGTTCGAGAGTTCGACGGAAGTCCGAAGGTTCGTCGAGAATGCTACCGGAACTAGCCGAGAATGAGTTGGGAGCTTGCCGAAGGGTTTTTCGGAAGCTCGCCGGAAGGTTCGTTGGAAGTTCGCGGAGCTCGCCGAGAAAGATCGGAGCTTGCCGACGAAGCTCGTTGGAACTCGTTAAGATCAAATCGTGAAGTCTAGGAGCTTGCTGGGAGTCCACAGAATGGTTTCCGAGAGTTCATCGGAAGACCGCCGGAAGTTTGCCGGAAGCTCGCCAGAAGAAGTCTTGACTTGCGGACTTTGTAATAGCTTAGAAAATGTCTTTAAAATTCATAGTTAGCACGTTAATTAGGGTTAGGATTAGGTGTTAATCCTATAACCCAAGTAGGGGCCAATTAGACCCAAGTTCGGACTGGTTTGGACCAAGTTTGGAGCCAAACCAAGTGAGCTGGAATAGTGAAAGAGGTGGCACCGCCAGGGTTGGAGGTAGCACCACCCAGGCTATGTCTTCCAGAGAGACTGGGCGGTGCAACCGCCCCAGCCAAGAGGTGCAACCGCCCAAAGCTCAGTCTTCGAGCTAGACTGGGCGGTGCAACCTCCCTGACAGAGAGGTAGCACCGCCTGAGCTCGGTCTTCGAGCTCTGGTAGAGAGGTGCAACCGCCTCTGACAGAGGTGGCACCGCCCAGAGGCTCAGTCTTCGAGCTCTGGTAGAGAGGTGCAACCGCCTCTGACAGAGGTGGCACCGCCCAGAGGCTCAGTCTTCGAGCTTTGCCAGGCGGTGCAACCTCTCCAGTCAAGAGGTGCAACCGCCTGATCCCGAAATTCCGGGATTTGATCGTTTTGAGCTCCAAATTTGAATTGGGTTGGGGCCTATAAATAGCCCACCCATTCAGCACTGAAGGGACACAAATCTACACCGAATTCTTGATCTTTTCAGTGATTCTAAGAGCTCAAATTTGTGTAAAGTCCAAAAGTTCTCTTTTCTGTTCTTCAAGTCTTGAGTTGTAAAGAGAGGAGAGAAAGGATCTGTAAGGGTTGTCTCCTGAGCCCGTCAAAAGGAGAGAAACTGTAAAAGGGCAGTTGGCCTTCGCCCATTGAAGGAAGGCAGCTAGTTGACGTCGGTGACCTCGTCGGAGGAGGAAGCCAAAAGTGGAGTAGGTCAAGACTGACCGAACCACTCTAAATCTCTGGTTTGCATTTATTTTGAGCACTTTATCATTACTGCAAACCTCCTACATAGCTACTACTCTCTGCGCTTTTACGAACAAGTTTCTAAGCTCTAATCTTTCCGAATCTGGATTCAGACGTCAATACGTGTTTTCGTACGATCCTTACTTTGCAGCTTACATTTACGTCTTGAATCTGTTTATAACTGCGAACTGTCTTCTGCGCTTTTATGAACGAGTTTCCTCGCAGTTTACATTTACATCTTGAATCTGTTTATAACTGCAAACTGTCTTCTGCGACTTTACGAACGAGTTTCAAAGTTTAGACGTAAATCTGCGTTTAGACGTAAATCTGCTTTTTGCAGATTACTTTTTGAATAGCAGCACATTGTCTTTATACTTCTGCTTAAACTGCGCTTAGACGCAATCTGCGCTTAGACGCAAACTGCGCTTAGACGCAAACTGCGCACAGACGCAATCTGCGCTTAGACGCAAACTACGCTTAGACGCAATCTGAATTTAGACGCAATCTGCATTTAGACGCAAACTGCGTTTAGACGCTAACTGTGTTTAAACGTAAACTGCACTTAATAATAAGTAAACTAGGATCGGCTTTTGCATAGTGTTTATCGAACGAACACAGCTTTCCATTTTAATCGCTAAAAGATTTCCGCTGCACTAATTCACCCCCCCCCCCCCTCTTAGTGCTCTCGATCCTAACACATTGGTATCAGAGCAGGGTATTTCTCATTTCGGATTTACACCCGAGAGAAATGGCTCTTCAAGAGGGCTTTTCGGTCTTTCGTCCACCGTTCTTTAACGGATTGGACTACACTTATTGGAAAACTCGAATTAGAGTTTTCTTGATTTCTCTAAATCTAGATTTATGGAATATCGTTGAAAGCGGTTTTCAACTTCCCTCTAAACCGATGAACGAATGGTCGGATTTAGAGAAGATGTATTTTTCTTTAAACGCAAAGGCTATGAATGCCTTATTTTGCGCTTTAGACAAAAATGAGTTCAATCGGGTTTCTTTGTGCGAAACGGCTTTCGATATTTGGCGCACTCTTGAAATCACGCACGAGGGAACTAGTAGAGTCAAAGACTCGAAAGTTAATATTTTACTGCATGATTTCGAGCTTTTTCATATGAAACCAAGCGAAACCGTTGTTGACATGTACACCCGTTTTACGGATGTCGTCAATGGTTTAAAATCACTTGGTAAAAGCTTTTCGGATTTTGAACTCGTTAACAAAGTTTTGCGCTCACTTTCTAAAACTTGGGATTCAAAAGTAACTGCTATTCAAGAATCGAAAAACTTGAACCAATTTTCACTTGAAGAACTAATTGGTTCATTGATGACATATGAAATGGTGCACAATGCACATGATGAACATGTTGAACACAATCACCTTCCAAAGAACAGGAAGGATTTGGAACTCTGGACAAATGAATGTCACGTGAGCGATGACTCAAGTGATGAGGATAATGATGAACAAACCAACCTTCCAAAGAACAGGAAGGATTTGGGATATAGAACATTTGAAGACCACTCGAGCATAAGCTCAAGTGATGGTGAACTTAAACTACAAATGAAACGAAAATTAAAAAGCAAAAAGAATCGAACTACTTGCTTTAAACGCAAGAAGAAGAACAAAAATTGGGATGAATCGAGCTCCTCCGAAGAAGAGAAAGTCAACAAAAGCAAGGCGGCAAACTACACCTTAACAGCCTACAATGATGAGGTAATCGAAATCCCCCTAATTTATTTTGAAATTACTTGATGCTTTAATGATGTATTTTTCTCTTTTAGTTTAGAATTAATTTTCTTAAAAATTACATGTTAAAAAAAAAAAATTATTATGATCATACTAAGTAATTTCGAAAATGATAATATTGCATATTTTATGATAAACAAATAAAATGATCTTGATTGAAAATATGAAATCATGGTTAAGAAGTAATAATGTGTATTACGTTGATTTCCATTGTTATTTCTCGATTTTGATTAAAGATCAGGTTTGATTTGAAGAAATGCATAATGATGAAATTAAATATTTTGATTAACAATTTTATGCATGAGATTTTAAGCTGATGATAAGCATGTGTTATTCTCATGAGTATATTTGAAAAACTATGGCAAAAATATGCTCGAATGCATGAACGTGTTAAGATTATTTTTCGGACATTCTTGATTCAATGTTCAAAAAACTTAATTGCCATGATGATTTTACACTATAACATGTTGGAAATTATATTTTTTGGATACATAAATTTTTATGATCATGAGCATGTTTTATCTTCATAATTGAACTTGAAAATCTATAGCAAAATCTTATCCGAATGCATGAAAGTACTAATTTCATTTTCGGATTCACTTAACAATTGGTATCCTAACAATCGGATTTTCTCATACACTTATGAAAAATATTTTTCTAAAATGGATTTGATGAAATGATTCCTGCTTATAAATTCCATCACGAAATATGAATGATAGTGTTTTTGCTAAAGAAAATAATTATTAAAATCATGATCTTGATAATTATAACATGAAGCTCTTTATAAATCAAGATCGTTCATTATGCTCCCTACATTTATCAAAAAGGAGTTCTTCAAATGAAATGCAATTCAATGAAGTGTCATATTAATATCATGAAACTTAGAATATTTTAAAATGCGATCTTGATAAGAATGTTTCAAGTTGCTCTTTGTACTATATCTCTTCGAATGAATCATGAGTCTTGATATCATATATTTCATAATACAAGATTTCTTTGCCTTATGTCTTGAACTTTCATGCTTATCTTAATTTGGCATATAAAGACTAAGGCATGCTTAGATGAAAAAGAATCTCTTAATAAAATGCTTTTCCCATCTGATCGAGATTAATGATTTCATGATATTTTGTGAATCTCGAAATTAATTTTAATGACTTGATTATGAATTTCAAGTTAATGATTTGATTTGAATAAGTTTTATCTAAATCATAATCTTGATCTTGCAAAATTGAAGTCACAAATAATATCTTGTGGTATTCATGAATTGATACTCACAATATGAAAGCATTGATATTCATGACTTGAATTGGATTGAAACATTGTATGCTTAAATTAATCATTCTCCTATGTTTCAAAAATTCCTTAAATGCCTTATGTGATGATTGAAAACTAACTTGCTTTATGATGAATCACAAATCATGACTTGATCTATGATGTAAATGCCTTGAAATGATTGAAATATTTAACATTTTTATGCTCTTCCCCCTACTTTCTTCTTGTTTTCAATGATAAAATAGGGAGAAGTTTTGATCATGCATGGTAGGATATAATTTGACAAAATTGATACCATCATGATATGAAACATTTATGATGTACAATTATGCATGCAATACTTGTGCTTTCTAATTATGATATGATGTATTGCATATTATGTAAATCATGATTTAAAATGCTATGAGTGCCAAGTTACACATTTTGAGAAGAAATTGTTATATTAAAACATTAATGTAATTATGAATGGTGATATGATATCATGCATGTAATACTTCAACTTATGATAATGATGCATGTAATGATAAAATATTCATGATGAAAAATTGTCTTGACATTCATAACTTGATTAGTCATCCCTTGTCATGATTTTGAAATCGTTGTAAAAGGAAAAAAGAACTACAAAACTGTATTCTCTCTTTCTTTTTTTACAATGACAAAGGGGGAGATAGCTAGCTTGTACAAGTCAAGAAGATGCAAAAACTTGATTGCTAGCTTGCCTATCTTAAGTAACAAAGATTGCTAACTTGCTTATTTCAAGAAGAAAAATTGTCTTCTTGAACATCACTATCTTGAATATCTCAAGAAGCAAAACTTGCAATTTGCACATTGCAATAGGAAGCAAGAATCATGAGCTTACACAAGAAATCTATCTTGCATTTGCTTTCGAAATTTTTGCTAGCTCATATATTGTGAAACTTGTATATCGTAAAAATTGCTAGCTTGTTGGTCTAAAGAGAAGCAAAAAATTACTATCTCAAAAGAAGCTAATGTGCTATCTTGCCTATCTCAAAAGGCAAAAATGCTAACTTACGCATCTAGCAAAGTGAACAAAATTTTCAAGAAGCAAGAGTTGCCTTCTTGAACATCTCTAATTTGCTAGCTTGCATGATATAGAACTTGATATCTTGAACATTACCAAAAGTGCTATCTTATATGCTATAAAACTTGCATATCTAAAACTTGATAGCATGAATGTTCTAAGCATGATGTAACACTTGCTAAATCTTCTAGCTCCAAGATTGCATGATGATAAAACTTGATATTATGTTTTTCATGCAATGAGTTGAACCAATATCACACACACTTGATTGTGGTACTTCTCCTTTTTGTTGATGACAAAGGGGGAGAAGTATGTTGATGACATGACATGTGATGCATAAGTTTATGCATATGTTCATGTTGACGTGTTGCAAGTATTCATGATGAATATTGCAATGACTTGAATTCAGTTTGAATTCAAGGTTCTATCAATATGGCATATTGATAGGGGGAGTTTGTTTAAACTCCGGGAGTTAAGTTTAACTCCGTCATCAAGTGATTATCATCATCAAAAAGGGGGAGATTGTTGAATCTCGTATTTTGATGATGAAACTACTTGATATATGTTTATGATTTAATCTGCGTTTTGAGTGACGCAGGATGCTTCGATCAGGATGAGACAATTAAAGCAGGAAAATCATGTTGTGCCGAAGGAACATGTCAGAAGATTGGACGTCGGGCCGGTGGATCGGTCGACGTATCGACAGAAGGCTTCGGGCCGTGGAATCGGGCATCGGGCCAAGAAGAGCGGGTATTGTGCCAAGGATATCAGAGTTGCGAAGTCAACTGGCCGATTGGGCAATAGGCTGCAGAAGATGATGATGCGCCGAAGAATCGGACGAAGCGTCGAGGGACCAATGACATGTCGGACTACTTGGTTAATTGCTTAGGATTAATTGTCTCGATCGAAGTTTTGTTTTTGTTATGCAGGATTAACTATGATAACGATAAAGACATAAAGCGAAACAAAGTATCGGAGTCAAGCGCGAAGGATTTGTTGCGAGTTCGAGAGTTCGACGGAAGTCCGAAGGTTCGTCGAGAATGCTACCGGAACTAGCCAAGAATGAGTTGGGAGCTTGCCGAAGGGTTTTTCGGAAGCTCGCCGGAAGGTTCGTTGGAAGTTCGCGGAGCTCGCCGAGAAAGATCGGAGCTTGCCGACAAAGCTCGTTGGAACTCGCTAAGATCAAATCGTGAAGTCTAGGAGCTTGTCGGGAGTCCGCAGAATGGTTTCCGAGAGTTCATCGGAAGACCGTCGGAAGTTTGCCGGAAGCTCGCCAGAAGAAGTCTTGACTTGCGGACTTTGTAATAGCTTAGAAAATGTCTTTAAAATTCATAGTTAGCACGTTAATTAAGGTTAGGATTAGGTGTTAATCCTATAACCCAAGTAGGGGCCAATTAGGCCCAAGTTCGGACTGGTTTGGACCAAGTTTGGAGCCAAACCAAGTGAGCTGGAATAGTGAAAGAGGTGGCACCGCCAGGGTTGGAGGTAGCACCGCCCAGGCTATGTCTTCCAGCGAGACTGGGCGGTGCAACCGCCCCAGCCAAGAGGTGCAACCGCCCAGAGCTCAGTCTTCGAGCTAGACTGGGCGGTGCAACCACCTTGACAGAGAGGTAGCACCGCCTGAGCTCGGTCTTCGAGCTTTGGTAGAGAGGTGCAACCGCCTCTGACAGAGGTGGCACCGCCCAGAGGCTCAGTCTTCGAGCTCTGCAAGGCGGTGCAACCTCTCCAGTCAAGAGGTGCAACCGCCTGATCCCGAAATTCCGGGATTTGATCGTTTTGAGCTCCAAATTTGAATTGGGTTGGGGCCTATAAATAGCCCACCCATTCAGCACTGAAGGGACACAGATCTACACCGAATTCTTGATCTTTTTAGTGATTCTAAGAGCTCAAATTTGTGTAAAGTCCAAAAGTTCTCCTCTTTTCTGTTCTTCAAGTCTTGAGTTGTAAAGAGAGGAGAGAAAGGATCTGTAAGGGTTGTCTCCTGAGCCCGTCAAAAGGAGAGAAACTGTAAAAGGGCAGTTGGCCTTCGCCCATTGAAGGAAGGCAGCTAGTTGACGTCGGTGACCTCGTCGGAGGAGGAAGCCAAAAGTGGAGTAGGTCAAGACTGACCGAACCACTCTAAATCTCTGGTTTGCATTTATTTTGAGCACTTTATCATTACTGCAAACCTCCTACATAGCTACTACTCTCTGCGCTTTTACGAACAAGTTTCTAAGCTCTAATCTTTCTGAATCTGGATTCAGACGTCAATACGTGTTTTCGTACGATCCTTACTTTGCAGCTTACATTTACGTCTTGAATCTGTTTATAACTGCGAACTGTCTTCTGCGCTTTTACGAACGAGTTTCCTCGCAGTTTACATTTACATCTTGAATCTGTTTATAACTGCAAACTGTCTTCTGCGACTTTACGAACGAGTTTCAAAGTTTAGACGTAAATCTGCGTTTAGACGTAAATCTGCTTTTTGCAGATTACTTTTTGAATAGCAGCACATTGTCTTTATACTTCTGCTTAAACTGCGCTTAGACGCAATCTGCGCTTAGACGCAAACTGCGCTTAGACGCAAACTGCGCACAGACGCAATCTGCGCTTAGACGCAAACTACGCTTAGACGCAATCTGAATTTAGACGCAATCTGCATTTAGACGCAAACTGCGTTTAGACGCTAACTGTGTTTAAACGTAAACTGCACTTAATAATAAGTAAACTAGGATCGGCTTTTGCATAGTGTTTATCGAACGAACACAGCTTTCCATTTTAATCGCTAAAAGATTTCCGCTGCACTAATTCACCCCCCCCCCCCCCTCTTAGTGCTCTCGATCCTAACACATTGGTATCAGAGCAGGGTATTTCTCATTTCGGATTTACACCCGAGAGAAATGGCTCTTCAAGAGGGCTTTTCGGTCTTTCGTCCACCGTTCTTTAACGGATTGGACTACACTTATTGGAAAACTCGAATTAGAGTTTTCTTGATTTCTCTAAATCTAGATTTATGGAATATCGTTGAAAACGGTTTTCAACTTCCCTCTAAACCGATGAACGAATGGTCGGATTTAGAGAAGATGTATTTTTCTTTAAACGCAAAGGCTATGAATGCCTTATTTTGCGCTTTAGACAAAAATGAGTTCAATCGGGTTTCTTTGTGCGAAACGGCTTTCAATATTTGGCGCACTCTTGAAATCACGCACGAGGGAACTAGTAGAGTCAAAGACTCGAAAGTTAATATTTTACTGCATGATTTCGAGCTTTTTCATATGAAACCAAGCGAAACCGTTGTTGACATGTACACCCGTTTTACGGATGTCGTCAATGGTTTAAAATCACTTGGTAAAAGCTTTTCGGATTTTGAACTCGTTAACAAAGTTTTACGCTCACTTTCTAAAATTTGGGATTCAAAAGTAACTGCTTTTCAAGAATCGAAAAACTTGAACCAATTTCCACTTGAAGAACTAATTGGTTCATTGATGACATATGAAATGGTGCACAATGCACATGATGAACATGTTGAACACAATCACCTTCCAAAGAACAGGAAGGATTTGGAACTCTGGACAAATGAATGCCACGTGAGCGATGACTCAAGTGATGAGGACAATGATGAACAAACCAACCTTCCAAAGAACAGGAAGGATTTGGGACATAGAACATTTGAAGACCACTCGAGCATAAGCTCAAGTGATGGTGAACTTAAACTACAAATGAAACGAAAATTAAAAAGCAAAAAGAATCGAACTACTTGCTTTAAACGCAAGAAGAAGAACAAAAATTGGGATGAATCGAGCTCCTCCGAAGAAGAGAAAGTCAACAAAAGCAAGGCGGCAAACTACGCCTTAACAGCCTACAATGATGAGGTAATCGAAATCCCCCTAATTTATTTTGAAATTACTTGATGCTTTAATGATGTATTTTTCTCTTTTAGTTTAGAATTAATTTTCTTAAAAATTACATGTTAAAAAAAAAATTATTATGATCATACTAAGTAATTTCGAAAATGATAATATTGCATATTTTATGATAAACAAATAAAATGATCTTGATTGAAAATATGAAATCATGGTTAAGAAGTAATAATGTGTATTACGTTGATTTCCATTGTTATTTCTCGATTTTGATTAAAGATCATGTTTGATTTGAAGAAATGCATAATGATGAAATTAAATATTTTGATTAACAATTTTATGCATGAGATTTTAAGCCGATGATAAGCATGTGTTATTCTCATGAGTATATTTGAAAAACTATGGCAAAAATATGCTCGAATGCATGAACGTGTTAAGATTATTTTTCGGACATTCTTAATTCAATGTTCAAAAAACTTAATTGCCATGATGATTTTACACTATAACATGTTGGAAATTATATTTTTTGGATACATAAATTTTTATGATCATGAGCATGTTTTATCTTCATAATTGAACTTGAAAATCTATAGCAAAATCTTATCCGAATGCATGAAAGTACTAATTTCATTTTCGGATTCACTTAACAATTGGTATCCAAACAATCGGATTTTCTTATACACTTATGAAAAATATTTTTCTAAAATGGATTTGATGAAATGATTCCTGCTTATAAATTCCATCTCGAAATATGAATGATAGTGTTTTTGCTAAAGAAAATAATTATTAAAATCATGATCTTGATAATTATAACATGAAGCTCTTTATAAATCAAGATCGTTCATTATGCTCCCTACATTTATCAAAAAGGAGTTCTTCAAATGAAATGCAATTCAATGAAGTGTCATATTGATATCTTGAAACTTAGAATATTTTAAAATGTGATCTTGATAAGAATGTTTCAAATTGCTCTTTGTACTATATCTTTTCGAATGAATCATATGCCTTGATATCATATATTTCATAATACAAGATTTCTTTGCCTTATGTCTTGAACTTTCATGCTTATCTTAATTTGGCATATAAAGACTAAGGCATGCTTAGATGAAAAAGAATCTCTTAATAAAATGCTTTTCCCATCTGATCGAGATTAATGATTTCATGATATTTTGTGAATCTCGAAATTAATTTTAATGACTTGATTATGAATTTCAAGTTAATGATTTGATTTGAATAAGTTTTATCTAAATCATAATCTTGATCTTGCAAAATTGAAGTCACAAATAATATCTTGTGGTATTCATGAATTGATACTCACAATATGAAAGTATTGATATTCATGACTTGAATTTGATTGAAACATTGTATGCTTAAATTAATCATTCTCCTATGTTTCAAAAATTCCTTAAATGTCTTATGTGATGATTGAAAACTAACTTGCTTTATGATGAATCACAAATCATGACTTGATCTATGATGTAAATGCCTTGAAATGATTGAAATATTTAACATTTTTATGCTCTTCCCCCTACTTTCTTCTTGTTTTCAATGATAAAATAGGGAGAAGTTTTGATCATGCATGGTAGGATATAATTTGACAAAATTGATACCATCATGATATGAAACATTTATGATGTACAATTATGCATGCAATACTTGTGCTTTCTAATTATGATATGATGTATTGCATATTATGTAAATCATGATTTAAAATGCTATGAGTGCCAAGTTACACATTTTGAGAAGAAATTGTTATATTAAAACATTAATGTAATTATGAATGGTGATATGATATCATGCATGTAATACTTCAACTTATGATAATGATACATGTAATGATAAAATATTCATGATGAAAAATTGTCTTGACATTCATAACTTGATTAGTCTTCCCTTGTCATGATTTTGAAATCGTTGTAAAAGGAAAAAAGAACTACAAAACTGTATTCTCTCTTTCTTTTTTTACAATGACAAAGGGGGAGATAGCTAGCTTGTACAAGTCAAGAAGATGCAAAAACTTGATTGCTAGCTTGCCTATCTTAAGTAACAAAGATTGCTAACTTGCTTATTTCAAGAAGAAAAATTGTCTTCTTGAATATCACTATCTTGAATATCTCAAGAAGCAAAACTTGCAATTTACACATTGCAATAGGAAGCAAGAATCATGAGCTTACACAAGAAAGCTATCTTGCATTTGCTTTCGAAATTTTTGCTAGCTTATATATTATGAAACTTGTATATCGTAAAAATTGCTAGCTTGTTGGTCTAAAGAGAAGCAAAAAATTGCTATCTCAAAAGAAGCTAATGTGCTATCTTGCCTATCTCAAAAGGCAAAAATGCTAACTTACGCATCTAGCAAAGTGAACAAAATTTTCAAGAAGCAAGAGTTGCCTTCTTGAACATCTCTAATTTGCTAGCTTGCATGATATAGAACTTGATATCTTGAACATTACCAAAAGTGCTATCTTATATGCTATAAAACTTGCATATCTAAAACTTGATAGCATGAATGTTCTAAGCATGATGTAACACTTGCTAAATCTTCTAGCTCCAAGATTGCATGATGATAAAACTTGATATTATATTTTTCATGCAATGAGTTGAACCAATATCACACACACTTGATTATGGTACTTCTCCTTTTTGTTGATGACAAAGGGGGAGAAGTATGTTGATGACATGACATGTGATGCATAAGTTTATGCATATGTTCATGTTGACGTGTTGCAAGTATTCATGATGAATATTGCAATGACTTGAATTCAGTTTGAATTCAAGGTTCTATCAATATGGCATATTGATATGGGGAGTTTGTTTAAACTCCGGGAGTTAAGTTTAACTCCGTCATCAAGTGATTATCATCATCAAAAAGGGGGAGATTGTTGAATCTCGTATTTTGATGATGAAACTACTTGATATATGTTTATGATTTAATCTGCGTTTTGAGTGACGCAGGATGCTTCGATCAGGATGAGACAATTAAAGCAGGAAAATCATGTTGTGCCGAAGGAACATGTCAGAAGATTGGACGTCGGGCCGGTGGATCGGTCGACGTATCGACAGAAGGCTTCGGGCCGTGGAATCGGGCATCGGGCCAAGAAGAGCGGGTATTGTGCCAAGGATATCGGAGTTGCGGAGTCAACTGGCCGATTGGGCAATAGGCTGCAGAAGAGGATGATGCGCCGAAGAATCAGACGAAGCGTCGAGGGACCAATGACATGTCGGACTACTTGGTTAATTGCTTAGGATTAATTGTCTCGATCGAAGTTTTGTTTTTGTTGTGCAGGATTAACTATGATAACGATAAAGACATAAAGCGAAACAAAGTGTTGGAGTCAAGCGCGAAGGATTTGTTGCGAGTTCGAGAGTTCGACGGAAGTCCGAAGGTTCGTCGAGAATGCTACCGGAACTAGCCAAGAATGAGTTGGGAGCTTGCCGAAGGGTTTTTCGAAAGCTCGCCGGAAGGTTCGTTGGAAGTTCGCGGAGCTCGCCGAGAAAGATCGGAGCTTGCCGACGAAGCTCGTTGGAACTCGCTAAGATCAAATCGTGAAGTCTAGGAGCTTGTCGGGAGTCCGCAGAATGGTTTCCGAGAGTTCATCGGAAGACCGCCGGAAGTTTGCCGGAAGCTCGCCAAAAGAAGTCTTGACTTGCGGACTTTGTAATAGCTTAGAAAATGTCTTTAAAATTCATAGTTAGCACGTTAATTAGGGTTAGGATTAGGTGTTAATCCTATAACCCAAGTAGGGGCCAATTAGGCCCAAGTTCGGACTGGTTTGGACCAAGTTTGGAGCCAAACCAAGTGAGCTGGAATAGTGAAAGAGGTGGCACCGCCAGGGTTGGAGGTAGCACCGCCCAGGCTATGTCTTCCAGCGAGACTGGGCGGTGCAACCGCCCCAGCCAAGAGGTGCAACCGGGCGGTGCAACCTCCTTGACAGAGAGGTAGCACCGCCTGAGCTCGGTCTTCGAGCTTTGGTAGAGAGGTGCAACCGCCTCTGACAGAGGTGGCACCGCCCAGAGGCTCAGTCTTCGAGCTCTGCCAGGCGGTGCAACCTCTCCAATCAAGAGGTGCAACCGCCTGATCCCGAAATTCCGGGATTTGATCGTTTTGAGCTCCAAATTTGAATTGGGTTGGGGCCTATAAATAGCCCACCCATTCAGCACTGAAGGGACACAGATCTACACCGAATTCTTGATCTTTTCAGTGATTCTAAGAGCTCAAATTTGTGTAAAGTCCAAAAGTTCTCCTCTTTTCTGTTCTTCAAGTCTTGAGTTGTAAAGAGAGGAGAGAAAGGATCTGTAAGGGTTGTCTCCTGAGCCCGTCAAAAGGAGAGAAACTGTAAAAGGGCAGTTGGCCTTCGCCCATTGAAGGAAGGTGAATAGTTGACGTCGGTGACCTCGTCGAAGGAGGAAGCCAAAAGTGGAGTAGGTCAAGACTGACCGAACCACTCTAAATCTCTGGTTTGCATTTATTTTGAGCACTTTATCATTACTGCAAACCTCCTACATAGCTACTACTCTCTGCGCTTTTACAAACAAGTTTCTAAGCTCTAATCTTTCCGAATCTGGATTCAGACGTCAATACGTGTTTTCGTACGATCCTTACTTTGCAGCTTACATTTACGTCTTGAATCTGTTTATAACTGCGAACTGTCTTCTGCGCTTTTACGAACGAGTTTCCTCGCAGTTTACATTTACATCTTGAATCTGTTTATAACTGCAAACTGTCTTCTGCGACTTTACGAACGAGTTTCAAAGTTTAGACGTAAATCTGCGTTTAGACGTAAATCTGCTTTTTGCAGATTACTTTTTGAATAGCAGCACATTGTCTTTATACTTCTGCTTAAACTGCGCTTAGACGCAATCTGCGCTTAGACGCAAACTGCGCTTAGACGCAAACTGCGCACAGACGCAATCTGCGCTTAGACGCAAACTACGCTTAGACGCAATCTGCATTTAGACGCAAACTGCGTTTAGACGCTAACTGTGTTTAAACGTAAACTGCACTTAATAATAAGTAAACTAGGATCGGCTTTTGTATAGTGTTTATCGAACGAATGCAGCTTTCCTTTTTAATCGCTGAAAGATTTCCGCTGCACTAATGTACCCCCCCCCCCCTCTTAGTGCTCTCGATCCTAACACATTGGACCTACGAGGAGGCTATTACGAGCATAGACTCTAGGAATTGGCAATAAGCCATGAATTCTGAGATGGATTTCATATACTCCAATAAGGTTTAGAACCTAGTTGATGCACCCGAGGCTATTGTACCCATCGATTGCAAGTGGATCTTCAAGAAGAAGATCGGAGTAGATGGAAAGATAGAAACCTATAAAGCAAGGCTAGTAGCTAAGGGGTATCGTCAAAGGCAAGGTGTTGACTATGACAGAACATTCTCAGTCGTAGCTATGCTAAAATAAATTTGAATACTATTGGCTATTGTAACATACTATGATTATGAGATCTGGCAAATGGACATGAAAACCATGTTCCTCAATGGCAATCTCGAGGAGGAGGTGTATATGATATAGTATGAGATATTCGTGTCCAAGGACTGCCCAGATAAGGTGTATAGGTTGCTTAGGTCCATTTATGGATTAAAGAAAGCTTCCTAAAGTTAGAACATAAGATTTGATGAGATAATTAGATCTTATAACTTCGTTAAGAATGAAGATGCGTCTTTTATGTACATGAAGGTAAGTGGGATTACTATCAACTTTTTGGTGTTATATGTGGATGATATCCTGATCATTGGGAATGATGTAGGAATATTATCTACAATAAAGGCTTGATTATCTAGATACTTCTCTAAAAAAGACTTAGGGGAAGCATTATATATCTTGGGGATTTAGATCTATAGAGATAGATCCAAGAGGATGCTTGGCTTGTCCTAGTCTAGGTACATAGACACTATTATCAAAAGGTTTGGCATGGAAAATTTCAAGAGATATCTCACACCGATGAGACATGGATATCGCTTTCTAAGAGTATATCCCTAAAGACTCTTGAAGAAAAGGGCGAACATAGATAGGATACCCTATGCCTTAGTGATAGAGTCTATCATGTATGTCATGCTATGTATCAAGCCTGATATAGCGAATGCTTTGAGTGTCACAAGCAGATATCAAGCGGATCCAAGCTTGGAACACTGGAAAGTAGTAAAATATATCCTTAAGTACTTGAGAATGACTAAGGATCTTTTACTAGTATATTGAGGTAATAACCTCAAGGTTGAAGGCTACACGGACTCGAATTTCCAGTCTGATATTGATAATAGCAAGTCGAATTCACGGTATGTGTACACCCTAAATGGAGGAGTAGTATGCTGGAAGAGTTTCAAGCGAGATACTACTGCTGACTCGATCATAGAGGCGGAGTACATTACTACAACGGAGGCAACAAAGGAGGGAGTCTAGATAAAGAAGTTCATCACAGATCTAGGAGTCGTGCAGGGCAACGAGGGGTTGATTTCTTTATATGACGACAACAATGGAGTGATTGCTCAAGCAAAGGAACCTAGGTCTCATCCGAAGTCTAAGCACATTCTGAGGAGGTTCCACCTGATCAAAGAGATCATGACCCAAGGAGATATAACAGTAGAAAGAGTTCCATTTGAAGATAACATCGTAGATCCACTAACAAAGTTGTTATCTCATATTGTCTTTAAGCGTCAAAGGGGTCTGATAGGGATCAAACACAGAGGTAATTGGATTTAGGTCAAGTGAGAGATTACTAGTCATAGGTACTCTGCAAGCCAATCACGTGAGTGATGGCACATGTGACTTGATTATTATTATTTGATATTTTATCACTTTATAGGGCAGGATCCATTATGGTTAATTTGATAAGAGGCCCCTATAAATAGGAGGGAATCAAAGGTTCATAGGCTAGAGCTTCTCTTGGTTGTCATTTCCTATTCTCCTGTCCCCTTCTCCTCAGATAACAAGCTTGGAGATTTGAGAAGCGTCATCGCAGCCCTACTGTGTGGATCACCGCTAGAGAGAAGGACGTTTGACCTCTTTCACCCTCTCCTATAGATCTACAGGGATTCAAGGATATACAATTTTCCTATGTAACACAATCTTTCATATATGCAGTTTTCAATTTTACGAATTTTTCGCATCAATCTTTGCACGACGATGAACATAATTTATGGGAAATTTAGGGATTTTTGTTTTATGTTCTTTCGTTGCACATGTGATGTCGCCCCCAGAATTCCCTACAGCCTCGACAAAAGAAGAATCGGGAGTAGACATAGGTCGCGACGACCGAACCACTATAAAACTCAATTTGCATTTCTATTTTACATTTTACCTTTATTGCAAACTTCTTTACTTGCTCATTACATTCTTACGAACATTTTCAAGTTAAACATATTTTCGATACTATTTTATCGAGCGAGATTTTCGAATCGACGTAACCTTTATGAAAGTACTAATTTACCTCTTAGTGTCGACTTGGTCCTAACATAATCAAAGCCGAGAAACCTAGCTAAAAAAATATCGCATGATAATGAGTGACATTATCAATAGCCTATCAACTAAAACATCATGTCGCGACCGGTTTGAAGCTCGATGACAAATCATATTCATTTGGTTGACTCATTAAAAGGGCTCGATCCCATGGGGTTAACATCGTGACACCGATCGAGATGTTGACTATACGCTAACAGGGCAGCTCGTTCAATCAAGGATGACAATTTTGATATCAGGATGAGTGTCATCCCATAACAATAGTTACAATAATTTGATGCACCATCGCATGACTCATTAATGATCAGAGAATCAGTGCAATTGTTCTCGGTATTTACTATGTCACTGAGTGACGTTCAAAACTTTCGTTTGTGACAAATGCGAAAGTGTCTCTTGATTGGGTCCGACCCACTTTGACAACCTAAATACTATAAAACAAGACCTATTTCAATATAAAAGAAAAAGAAACAAATGAACAACCTTAATTATCTTTGCCTTGTTATGTTGTGACTATCATTAAGTCATCAATTTTTATTTTTTTTGGACTCCCGCACTTAGAAAAATTCTTTTTTTTCCTTTCTCTTTTCTTGATCGGAGCTCACTATTTTCTTTTCTTTTTTTTCTTTTTTTTTTTTTTTTGCTATTCCTTGCACAGTAAACCATATTTCAGTATGTATACGTTGACCACCGCGAAGTCAACGGCGGCAACAAGCAATCTCCAACCCAAACCCGGATCACGGAGAGGTTCAAACATCGGTATCGACCACAAGCTCTCTGCGAGCGAGGTCGAGCAGGAGGGGCCGGAGGGCGGCTCCCGCGGCCGCCAGGGCGAGGTCGCGGGCGCGGCGGCGGCGGTTATCGGGGTCGACGGCGATCCACGCGTGTAGCATCACGAGGACGACGCCGGTGAGGAAAAGCGCGAAGACGGCGAGGCCCAGGTCGGCAGACACGGAGCCCTCATCCTCGAAGGCGACGGCATGGATAGCGAACCAGATGAGGCAGATCCCGAAGAATCCCAGCATCGGCGGCAGGTCGATGGTCTCCTCCTCCTCCGCCACCGCCGCAGTCACAAGCCGTGCGATTCCCTTTCACTAATGTTATTTTCGGGGATTTTGGGAAGCTTAATGAATCGATTTGGGGGAGGAGACTAAATAGGACGACGACGTTGGTCATACTGTGCTTTATGATTCGAGAAATCTGGATGCGCTGATGATTCTTTCTCGACGACGCAATCGTGTCGTCAGTCAACGCATGTTGTCTGCCGTCAGACGTTGATAATGTCGTGGGTGCCCTGAATTTCCACGAGACTCCTCTACGGATGAGATGTATTCTAGCAAGATTACGGCTAGCAGCGGATCCCCGTCCACTTGGAATGTTGGTTCCACACGTAACTCGGGGACGAAGCACCGGCTTAGTTGATGGAACACCCTCAATCAATTGTCCTTTCCTCCACGACGAGGTCCAAATTTTCATGTTCTTATAGATAAGATTGGAGTCCGCCTCCTAATTAATGGCGCATTAAAATTAATTTAGATGATTACACACCTAAAGCATAGATAGGTTTGATTCGAACCGAATATCTAATCAATCAACAGTCATGTTTAGGGGGTTCCAATTCTATCCATCTAGAATCGAAATCGATAATTTTAATTTTGTTTCGAAATGATTAGAAAAAAAAAAAAAAAAGATAAGGATCGTGACAATGTCTCTCACTTTCTCCTTGTCGATATATTCATGAAAAGCCAATCATTAATCATTAAAAAATTAATATACTTTTTCTTTTTATCATCATGACTGTATTCTTTTCTGTCTCCTTTCTATGACTCGAAGATCATCCAGATCTATGACTTTATTTTAGTTCAATTACCCTGCTCCCCTCCCTCCCCCAACCCACTCTCCATCACAATTACGGGCCCCATTGATGCTATCATATCCTCTCACAACGAGTCTATCATTGCTTCTATTACCATGAGCCCGGATCTCATTATCCTCGTCCACAAGTGTCGTGAGCACCTATCTCTGTACACTTGGCCATAGTTCTAAAACTAGATTCGACGATTTCAGAACTGAAATCAAAATCATCAAAAACCAATCCAATTCCAGTTGATTTCAGAACTGCAATTAAGCCTACGTAAGCTTTGCTATGGTATGCCATCTACTTAGGCTTTGTCATAGTATGCCATCAGGGCTAATTTTAAGCATTGCTATGTATGCCAATCCTCCGCAACCTTTTGGCAGAGAGCAACCCACGAACGGCACAGCTTATTCATGAGGTGTAGACTGTTTGGATAATCTGTCAAGGTTGCACAAGACATTGTTTTCTGTAGCTTCTAGAAAATGTTTATCATACTTGTTAAGTGACGAGATATGTCTGGCTTGGTCTTGTCACGTCCTATTGAGACAGAGATCGAAAAGTGTTTCCTAAATTTGTGAATTGAATATAGTTAGCCAGATGAGTTCGTGTCAGTCTCAACGTCATCTTGATCGGAACCGATACATACGCAAAAATTTAAATTTGAAAAGGAAATAAGAATAAATAAGGATGAATTCCTGAAAAGAAAAACCCTAATTTTGGATTTTGTAAAAGTGCCTCAAAAATTTTCAAAACCTTTGTTTCACAAAAAGATCATTTTGCTCGTTCACACTTCACTGGTTGATTACTCCCTCCGCACACACCCGGTCATCAACTCTCGTCATCCCACCACCACCACCCACAGCCCTCGCATGAGGGCTCACCGCCCCTCTCCAACTCTGACCCTCATGCAAGGCCTCACTCGTCAGGTCTCGTTGTCTCGTCATCACCCACAACCCTCGTGAGAGAATCAATCAACTGCACAAGGTTTCTTCCCTTCGCTTGCAATCCTCGTGCGAGGGTTGGTCGCCTCCCTTGCAATCCCATCGTCGCTCGCAACCATGCGAGGCCGCCCCCCTCCGCTTGTAGCCCTCGTGCGAGGGCTGTCCGCAACCCTCCACCAACTCTCGCTCGCCCATCGACCCTTACCAACCCATTGCTCCCTGTAGTCCCTTATGAGCACCGCCATAGCAGGCGAGGACCGACGGGCCAAGCGACCAAGGATAAATTGATAAATATTTTTTTAATATCACAAGGATAAAATGATCTTTCCACACAGCCAAAAACGCTTTGTGAAAATCTTTTAAACTTGGAGCACTCTACTGCAAAATCACAAAGTTATGATTTTTTTTCAAAAATTTGTCCAATAAATAATCCAAAAAGCTAGTACAATTTTTCATTGTTGCAGTAAGGAAAATATCCCCGTAGCTAAATTTCCGATTGAATTTGACGACTTGTGCGGTTAGGTGAGGTGCTCAAAGGTTTCCCAGATGTCCCTGCTGTCTCTCATCCTCGATGACCAACGATTAGATGACGTCCTCTATCATAGCATCTGCAAGAAAATGGGGAAAAAAGGAATTAAAACCCAAATCTGAGAAAGCCGGTGGAAATCTTAGAAATGTTCTTAATATTACAGAGAAACAACATATACTCACGAGGAACAATTTACCACTTTTCTTAACGGTCATATCTATGTAGACATGCCACACGTCTAGAAGTGCCTATGCGATTGCAGGATTCTTTTGACGACCGGCAAACCAAAATTTCCTTTGAAGAAACATCAAAATGCCCATCATCATCAAAGAACATACAAGACTTCTGAAATAATGACCTACGCGGGATTAGCATAGAACACACAACAAGAATCTGTAAGGTCCTATGATAGGTAAGCAAAGAACTTGATATTGCTCAAATACACAGTAGGCCAAAAAATAACTAATTGTACACTTATGATTGATGAAAAAAACAAAGTGCAACCAGACTACGATACAACGACAAAGAACAACGATTTATATAAAACAAGATGCAAACAGAGCACAAGTTAAAAAATAAAGAATTTTAGGAAAACTCACTTGGTGCATAAGTAGAATATCCTTTGGAAAAATCAGCTAAATTCATTGACGTGGAAATCTAACAAATGAAATTACAATAAGTAAAGAAATGTTTTTATTAGAAAGAAAGGAAAACTGTTTCAAAGTGTTCAGAAGAAAAGGCAAGAGACTTTATTTTTACTCGGATTAATAATTCCATACAAGTACAGTATACTTTTTAGAATGATTTATTTTAAAAGCAGGCACATATATTGTATCTACAGAAAAACTAGCTCAAAGCCTGTGTGCTGACATGAACGAGTTCCGACTAAGACATGCTGCATTCCAGTGATAAAAATTTACCTCATCAACACTAGTTTCCAATATTCTTGCCCTTTCTTCTCTCTCTCTTGTTTGAGATGCCCAAGTTATCATTGCTCAATATGGTAACTCAACAAAGTTCCTGATGAGCCACGTGCTCCAATAGCTACACTCTGTGGTTAGTGGTTCATGTTGTGTCCACTTTCTAATTCCTCCAGGTAGCAATTTGGGCAAACTTATTCGGCTTGCAATGCCTTCCGTTAAAAATAGCACAGATCTGATGTTGCCCAGCTTTGCACTTATCACATTGGATCCACCGGAGAACACATTCATGAATAAAGGAAATTTTCATGGTAGAGAAAAGAAAATTTGTAGAAACATAAAATCAAAAGGTCCTTAACCCTTCAGTTCAGCATCTGTTTCAGCATAAGTCAACCTCCTCTCTAAATCAGACATAAAAATCTCTTTTCCTGCAACCTTGATACTCTCACCACTTACCCCATAGCACTTGCTACAGATTACAGAATGAATTATTTGCATCACATACCTACTTAATAGTTTCAGAACTTCTCATTGTCTAATAAACTTCCATTGGATTGATGTGGTTATATAACATAATGAATAGTATCCTGGTGGTGCCTCAAAAAGCAGCTTCTCCATCCTGCACAAACAGCATGATTTCTAATCTATCAAGTTTTCCATGTCCCGAGATTTCTCCATGTTCGTTTCGTCCTAAGTGACAAGGAAAATTTGCAGAATAAGACAACTAAATTTCTCTAGAGCACAAAGGGAAACTATCTAGAGTGTAACAAAAAAGCATGTGTAGGACAAAATCAATGAAAAGAACTCAAAATCTTCAATGAAAAATACACAAGTTCTCAAGACCAATTTGAAATAATTTATACAAAAAAAATGTAAAGTGCAGTGCCAATTAATTAGACTTACAGCAGGCTGTATTCATAAAGTGTCTATGTTTCCATTCTCGTTTTTTAAACTGCTATGATTGCATTTGCAAAATTGTAACAAATCTATATATAACTCGTAAATCAAGCAGAAACCATAAGACTTTCATCATTCTAGTAGCACCAGAAGACTCTGTATCCCAAATTTTGATTCTTGCTTTTGACTTGTTTAGCTTAAACCATGAGATGGACTCATACTATGACCTTACTACGGCAAAGAGTCATGATAACCAGAAGACAAATGGGTTGCCTGCATTCTTCAACATATATGAGTATCACCGGAGAAGAAGCAGCAACAGTAACTACTAAGGGTGTTCTAAAGGTTTCTAAAGGCGTTTTATTCCTTTTTCTCCCAATTGAGTTAAGGACTTTTAAGCAGACAAAAGTTGATGAGCACCCAATGTTGGACCCATATGCATATATTAACTGACAAAGACAATGTCGTATCAAAAGTTATACTCATGGAAAAAGAATTTAACACACAAACGACGCATAATTTTACAACACAGATTATAGACCATAACATATCATTTATTGTTAAGTGAAAGACTCTGCAGACCAGGTGTCTTGAGAGACAGCTTTACAATGTCACACCAGCATTTACTAGCAAATGATGTTGAGTTCTATCATAGCCAACCAACCGTATGTACCATAGTTTGGATGACCTTACAAGAATTTACAGATCCAATTGCTTTTATAGAGCTGATTTATGGGGATTTATCAGCACACCCAAAATTTGAATTGTTAGAGCAAATAAACTGCACATGATAGCCACCTAAATTTTGAATTGTTGAAGCAAATAAACTGTACATGATCCCCAAAGTTGGAATTAATAATTCCAAAATAGACATCAATTTGCTATGTTGAGGCGAGTTTCTGGCCAAATGTGTGATCATGTATAAAATCATATGAACATTCAGAATAGATACGCGCAAGATCATGCCTTCTGTGGGTCCTTTCATTAAGGTGGCGGCGGTAGCTGAGGAAGGGAGAAGAGAGGGGACGGGGGCTGCCTGAGGCGGAGAGGGAAGGGAGACAAGGAGATGCGGAGAAGATGGAGGGCGATGGCTATTGGGAAACGGAGAAGAGCGAGAGAGAGAGAGAGAGAGGTACCGCCGGAGGAGAAGGGCTGCCGGTAGCCAGTCGTTGACAGGGAGATGTCGCCCACCGATGGAAGTTTGCGAAGCCACGTGATGGAGGCCATACTAACTCTGATAGCAAACCCTATAAGAGCAACGTTTCCCGAATACTCATTTGGCTCTCCAAGGAAAGTTTTGATGCCTCAGAGATTACAACGCTTCTTATATTATCACTTGTTTTTCTAAACTATGTTAGACTCGAAGTGGTTGATCAATTTGAATTACTTTTGATCCGACTTGCACCAGAAGTCTTCCTACTCATCCGATACGTATCCGAATGCTCGACGTTGCACATCAATATCGATATTAGATGGGTTACCGATATGATCCTTTGGAGCAGAATATTTTTCTTATCAAATTTATTTTATTTTTATTATATTCAGTACAAACTAAAATTTCATTCCTTATCAACAAGATAAGATGGTAAAACTATAAATTGGGTTCATTTGGCATTTAAGGACAGATGACCTCAAATCGAGTTGCAATGATTGATAGTAGAACAGAGTTAGAATCATGAATTAAGACGATAGTGAAAACATTGCTTCGGTACTCTTTGCCTATATGCAGGGATAATCCAAATATTTTACAGACATCAAGAGTACCTGCTGTTTCTCATGCATGCCCACTTCAGGACAGTAACTGAGGCACTCAAGGTTTCATTCTTATTCCCCAACCACATGTTTTAATAGTTTCGAGGAGAAGAGGAGGCTTAATTACCGAATGATCGTTTCCCATGGAGACATCTTCAGCCAACTCTTGTAGGAAAAGTTGAGCTTTTGAGAAAAACCATGGTGCATCGGATGCCGTGGCCCTCGCCGAAGTGGGAAGAGCATCGCGGGCTAAAGGCGCCTCGCGGAGAGGGATAGGGGAATAAAAAGGCTCCCAAACGAAGCGGCACCAAAGAGGAGCATCCACCGCCAGATTCATCACGCCTCTCTTCTCCAACAAATGAACGGTACTGTCACATGAACTCCCATCTCCCGCTCTCTCTCTCTCTCTCTCTCTCTCTAGATATCTCACGCTTCTCTCCGGTTCACTGGTCAGTAGCATGGGCAACGAGATCCCATGTGCCGGGCGATCTAGTCTTCGAGTTACGGACAGCAACAGAGAGATTTCGTCGACGACTACTTTTCCGCCTCCGCATAGGCAAAGTTTCCAGGGTCAGGAAGCCGAGATGCATCTGAGATCCACAACCAGACCTTCTTCTCAGCCACCCACCAGGCAAAACCACCCGGAACACCGAGTTGAGAGGCTGCCACCCTCGACGAATTTAGCTTCGCAACCTTCTTTGAGGCAGCGCAGCGTCGAAGACGAGAGGAGACACCGGATGAAGAAGTACTCGTACATCCCCGACTACTACACCTCACTCGAACAGGTTCCGTCTTTTCACCTAACACTTCGTGGCATTCCTCTCGTTCAATTATGCAATATATTTATCATAATTAACCAAGCCTTAGATTATTTATCATCATATATTTCAAATATTTATAATATAATATAATAGACAAAAAGTATTATTTTAGAATTTTCATTAACGCTTCCAAGCATATAAAATTATCATCATATGATAATAATTATAAGAAGAGTTAAGTATAAGTCTTATATCGAACCATCCGGAATAGACGAATCATCTATACTATTTTGATTTTTGGTTTCAGTTTGATTTAATTTGAATCGACATACTTAGAGCTAATTATATATTATCCCATATAGTTAGACATCCTTAGTATCTTCATCCATAGATTTCAAAAATTTATATTAAAATTTTTATAATTATGAAAGTGAAATATTTAACTCCATTTAAACTGATAAAAGCATGAAAATAATAGACAAAAAAATAATTTTAACATTTCAATTTGTGGTGATAGACTACAATACTATTGAGAGTCATGGTGACCATTGTGAATGAGGTAAGTGATTGCAAGAGGTGAGGGTCGCTTTGCATCTGCGTCGACATTGACGTAGTTATCAAGCGACCCTTTTATCACTCTATATCCGCGTTGGCGTCAACGCAGATGTCGAGTGGCTCTTTGGTTGCTCGGTAACTGTGTTAACACTAATACAAATGCAAAGCGACAAAAGGGTTGCTCGATGTTAAGAACGATACATTGATGTTAAGATCGATACAATTGCCGAGCGACGCAAATGCAGAGCGTCGACATCTACGTTTTTTTTTTTCCTTCTCTCTTTGCCTTATCTCTCATTGTCTGTCATTTTTATCTTCAGACCACGTCATCGTCGAGACTCTACCATCGACCACTAACTCGCTGTTAGAAGATCTTAGTGATAGAAGATAAGATTTCCCCATATAGTCAAATCCTCTCTCATAATCTGTATAAATAGGAGAGGAACATGTTAATGTATTCAAGCTAAAGTTACTTCAATAAAACTTCTTTACTTCTTCAATAAAGTTTCTTTAATAATTGTTCTTATCTTCTATTTTTTTTATTCTGGTATCAGAGCCACTTGCCTAGAGCAAGCTCTCTTCTCACTGTCGACTCATCTGTTGCTTCTCCACCTCCGGCGGCAAAAGAAAAAGATTTTTACTACTGCTTTTCCATCATCAGGCCATCAGTGCGATAAATCTTTCCTCCTCGGTGAACGACAACTATCTTCTCCACTACCACTCTACACTAACGTCCGTTCCCTTCCGCTATGGTGTCTCTAGTGCTACGCTCACCAGCACTGCCCCACCTTTCCTCATTTGTTGTAGCCTTCTTCTCTATTGTAGCATCGTTACAACTTCCTCCTCTTTTCCAGCTTCCTCCGTTGCTGTACCTCTATTGCAGCTTTCTCCTCTCTCCTATGCTACACCTCTATTGTAGCTTCCTCCTCTGCTATAGTATCGCTACAACATCACTGTAACTTCCTCCTTTGCTGCAACTTTCTCCTCTACTATAGCTTATTCCTCTACTACAACATTGTTATAGCTTTTTCTATTACTGTAGCTTTCTCCTCTACTGCAGCCATCGCCGTCGCAACCGCAACAACAACAACAACAGCAGCAGTGATTTGCTCTTGTCCTACTCACGAAGCCTCTGGCTCGTAAATCATTCTTTGCATCAATCCAAGATTGGTATCTTTGACAGGAGCACCATCTTGCGGGGGCATGGTAGAAGATAAGATTTTTCCAACTATATGAGGAAATCTCTTTACTCTGTTGAGGGAAATCCTCTATTCTGTTGAGGAAAATCCTCTCTCCTAATCTGTATAAATAGGAGAGGAACATATTAATGTATTCAAGCTAAAGTTACTTCAATAAAGCTTCTTTACTTCTTCAATAAAGTTTCTATAATAATTGTTCTTATCTTCTATTATTTTCATTACTCAGCACCCTGACCATTGAGACACTTGTCATCTTCGTACAGTGACTCACCTTGCTCCATGAGTCCTTTTCTGTCTACTTTCTCATCGGTCTCTACGCCTGTTCCGCGACGCCATCGTCGGCTGATCTCCATCGCTCGCGACCCTGCCTTTTGGTCTTTGCCGCGCCACCCCGCCCTCCCCGCGAATGCTATTGCCTCGTTGTGCCCCAAGATGGTGCCATCGATCATGATCTAATTCACGATCTTACTGCTCTGCCGGCTTCTCGCCATCCCTATCCACGTCGCCCTCCCGAGCGCCTCGAACAACGACGACAGCCAATGAGCGACACCCTCGTCGCCCCCGACCAAGATCTCCAGATACAGTTGCTGGCACAAGGACACCCCGGGCAACACCATGCCCTTCCCTGTCTCCTCTTCCCCACCATCCTCGCCTCCTCTTAACCCCATCCCCAAATCCTTCACCCGCTGCTACAGTTGGCCCAGAGTACGTTGTGCTCTGTTCTCTACTGAGCTCCACAACTGCACTACCTTCTACCATCTTGACCTCGCTGCCAACAACCTCGTCAGGCCCTTTCCTGACTTGGCATCGCTGAGCGAGCTGTGGGTCTTGAATCCCTTACTGACACCTTCTTGTGGGGCTCCCTAGCCCACCTCACTGTGCTCCAAGCGCTCAGCCTCGGCGATAACTCGTTCGACCCTAGTCCCTTCCCGAAGGTGGTGGCGAGCTTGACCAAGCTCAACTAGCCGGCTGCTAACTTCGCTCGCTGCTATAGTTGGCCTAAAGCCGCAGTAGCCTTCTCTGCCGTAGCAGCCTCCTCTACCGTAACCTCTAAAATTCCAAGGACGCTGCGACATCTCCGTGGCCGCTTCCCGGCCTACAGTAGCTGCCAGTAGCTTCCTCTATTGTGGTCGCTTCCAAGCTCCCTGACAATGCCTCCTTTGCCGCAGCAACCGCAGTAGCTTCCTCTATCGCAGCAGCCTTTTCTGCTGCAACAGTTGCTATAGCAGCAACGATCTGCTCTTCTCACAAGTCTTCTCCATCCCTCCTTCTCCATCTTCCATGAAGATCACTACTAAAAACAAAAACATAAAATAAATTATCTTCTTCTAATATTCCAGTTACTATTTCTATAGGGACTCATAATACTTCTCCTATATGGCTTATCTCCATCAATGATGTCACGCTAATCCCTTTCAAGTTATCAAAGGGTGGCAACTATGCATCCTGGAGGACTCAATTTTCTAATCTCTTATTTGGATACGACTTGCTAGGCTACGTTGATGACTCTTTCAGTTGTCCGCCAGCTATGATCAACATCCCCGAAGAACCTAGTTCAGTACCAAATCTAGCTCACAAACTGTGGTTGCGTCAAAATCGTCTCATCCTCTAAGCTATTCAAGCCTCAGTTGTTGGATCAATCGCTCCATTGATATTTTCATGTGTGATTGCTACCGAAGTGTGGTCTAAACTGCAAACAACCTTGGCGAATCATTTACGTACTCGCTAGCTCAGTCTTCTATCCAAGCTAATCTGGGCAGTTCTTGGACACGAATCCCTCAGGTTGCATCATATACACCTCCTCCTCGAGGTTCCCGTTGAGGAATGCGATTTTCACATCCATCTGCCAGATCTCATAATCTTAGCGTGCTGCAATAGCCAATATAATTCTGATGGATTTTAGCATTGCTACGGGTGAGAAAGTTTCGTCGTAGTCAACACCTTGCCTTTGACGATACCCCTTAGCCACTAGCCTTGCTTTATAGGTCTCTACCTTTCCATCTACTCCGATCTTTTTCTTAAAGATCCACTTGCAACCGATGGGTACAATACCTTCGGGCGCATCAACTAGGTTCCAAACCTTATTGGAGTACATAGAATCCATCTCAGAATTCATGGCTTCTTTCCACTTCCTGGAGTCTATACTCATAATAGCCTCCTCGTAGGTCTGAGGATCAATATCCTCTACATCCTCTGCTCTAATATGTCCCACATATCTCTCAGGAGGATGGGATACTCTATCAGACCTGCGTAAAGTTAATACTTGTGTATTAGGTACCTGAACAGACTCGGGCTGTAGAGTGGTGCTTGAGCTTGGTTCTCCAACCTCGCTCAATTCGATCATTCTCCCACTATCTCCGTCAAGAATGTGTTCCTTCTCAAGGAACACTGCTCTCTTAGCTACAAAGACCTTTTGGTCCTCGAGATGATAGAAATAATACCCACAAGTTTCCTTGGGGTATCCCACAAATTTGCATCGCTCTGTCCTTGATTCTAACTTATCGGGGTTGTGTCTTCTAACATGGGCAGGGCAGCCCCAAATCTTAACAACCTTAAGATCATGCTTCTTCCCTTTCCATATCTCATATGGTGTAGACACTACCGACTTAGTTGGAACTCTGTTCAGAAGGTAAGCTGCAGTTTCTAGGGCATATCCCCAGAATGAGATGGGTAGGTCAGCGAAACTCATCATGGACCGTACCATATCTAATAATGTACGATTTCTCCTTTCAGAGACACCATTGAGCTGAGGTGTATAGGAGGTGTCCATTGGGATAATATCTCATGGTCCTTGAGGAACTGAGTAAACTCTGTACTTAAGTATTCACCTCCTCGATCTGATCGAAGAGTTTTGATACTCTTTCCAGTCTGGTTCTCCACCTCATTCTTATACTCTCTGAATTTCTCAAAGGCCTCGGACTTGTACTTCATTAAGTACACATATCCATACCTTGAGAAATCATCAGTAAATGTAATGAAGTAGGAGTAACCTCCAATGGCATGAGTTGACATAGGTTCACATACATCACTATGTATGAGTTCCAACAACTCATTGGCTCTCTCTCCAGTTCTACTAAATGGAGATTTGGTCAGTTTTCCACGAATGCAAGGCTCACAAGTTGCATAAGACATATAGTCGAATTGATCTAGATATCCATCATTTAGCAACTTTTAAATCCTTCTTTCATGGATGTGACCTAGCCTACAATGCCACAGATATGCACTGTTCAACTCATCTCGTTTCCTTTTGGATACATTTACATTCATGATATGTGGAGTGGTGTCTAACATAAATAAACCATTATGCAATGTTCCTTTCGTGATGATCTTATCATCTAATAATATCGAACAACCATTGTTCTCAAAAACAAATTTATATCCATTAACTGTTAAACATGAAATGGAGATAATGTTTTTGATAATAGAAGGAACAAAATAACATGCATCTAATGCAATAAAAGCTCCACTAGGCAGATGTAGGGCGACCTCGCCAACAGCTAATACAGCAACTTTTGCTCCATTACCCATCTTGAGGTCCATCTCGCCTCTCTCTAGTCTCCTAGGCCTTGCCAGAACCTGCAACGAATTACATATATGATAAGCACTACCGGTATCCAATACCCATGTGTTATCATAAGAGTCTGACAAATGGAGACTGATCATGAATGTACCTG
Organism: Musa acuminata AAA Group; assembly: GCF_036884655.1. Taxonomy (NCBI): domain Eukaryota; kingdom Viridiplantae; phylum Streptophyta; class Magnoliopsida; order Zingiberales; family Musaceae; genus Musa; species Musa acuminata. The sequence continues at coordinate 24,019,148 of NC_088352.1, read as the reverse complement.
AAGCTTCATCAAGCTTTTGTTTCGCCCTTTTTGCAATGTACTCTTTGCAGTTTCTCTTCCAATGCCCATCTTTACCACAGTGGAAGCACTGGCCTTTGTCCTTTGCTGGGTCTTTCTTAGCAACCTTTGCTTTACCTTGTTTGCCCTTGCCCTTTCCCTTCTTAAGGGACCTTTCTGCTTTCCTTTTCTTTCTGGTCTCACCAGTGTAGAGAACTGGCTTCTCTTTCTTAATAGTACTCTCTGCCTCCCTTAACATATTGAGGAGCTCTGGGAGAGTCACCTCAAGCTTGTTCATATTAAAATCCATTATGAACTATGAAAAGGAATCTGATAGGGACTGAAGTACAATGTTCACACACAAGTTATCCTCCAGGACCATTCCTAGACCTGTGAGTTTCTCTATCCACTCAACCATCTTTAGGACATGGTTCTGAACCGGTGTCCCCTCAGTCATCCTAACGCGGAAGAGGCTCTTGGATATCTCATATCGCTGAGTCCTTTCCTATTCCTCAAACAATTTGCGGACATGTAGGAGAATGGATCTGGCATCCATCTTTTCATGTTGTCTCTGTAACTCAGGAGTCATAGAGCCCAACATATAGCACTGAGCAAGAGTGAAGTCATTAATGTACTTCACGTAGCGAGTGATCTCATCCTCGCTTGCCCCTTCTTCGGGCGTAGGCATCACTGTATCAAGGACGTACATGATTTTCTCCGCTGTGAGAACAATTCTCAAGTTACGGAGCCAATCCGTATAATTTGGACCAGTGAGGCGGTTGACATCAAGTATGCCACGTAAGGGATTTGAAAGCGACCTTTTCTGAAAATAAAGATGTAGCAGAAATGAATAACATGCAGATTTTGCAAGAAATAAACTATCAAGATATGGACTTCTATCTTAATATGCTCCCACTATTTTACTAACGAGTCACGCGACACCCTCAGTACGTGAAACGGAAGTCTCCGGCAGACTTCTAGTGGGGATCAGGATCCAATCAGCGTCTTAGTGTAACCTCGAGGGATTCGACCAATCACACTAAGCCTAAAAGGTAGGCAACTCTTGCCGATCACAACTCCTTGTGATTCCCGTCCTGTTCGGCCTCCGAATCACCATGGCCTCGAGGGACTCGACCAACCATGATGCTCGGTTAAGTCAACACCTTCGTTACAAGATGAGTCTGATTTGATGATATACCCTCGAGGGACTCGACCAAGCATACCATGCCCTCAAGTCACCGGTGACATCTCTATGTCGTAAGCAAGATAGCGAATCGCGATATAGGTGAGTCTCGAGAGACTCGACCAACTCAACCTACACCGGGAATCGGTTCCTACTCATAACGATGGAAGGCCACGTGGGTCAATCTAATTTCCTCACGTTTACCGACTTAATATTATCGAGAGATGTTTCTATAATTTGGTCTCCTAATATGACATGTCACACATATACATATTTAATATATATCTACATCGCATGCAAATATATATACATATCTAGTATGTGTATAAGCAATCACATCAGATGATCATGGACCACAACCTAATATGATTAGGCCCGAGCCAGTAGGCCTAATCACTCACATCAAGATCTATGTGTGCAATGGTGCATCTCTATGCCCTGTGATCGTCCATCTCGTCCTCGTCGATTCCGTCGACATCTTGATGCATCTCCATACATCACGATCGTCCGTCTCGTGGGTCCCGCTATCGCATCCACGCTCCCGCTGCGCCTCCTCATGTGATTACAACTTAATCATAGGCACGCAGGCCCGACAATAAACGAGAAATATAATGGAGGTTCGCAGACCTCAATAATAATAATCACAAGTACACATATCACACGGTCCATGATCATCCGTCCACACATCATACATCACATGTATAAATAATCATCATCATGTAGGACTACTAGATAATAATAAAAATAATAATCAACTAAACCTTTTAATTAATTAATATTTTTCTGAAATCAGGAACATGTAGGGAATTTCTCAATTCCTAAGGGTATTTTCGTAATTTAGATAAAAGACAGAAACTGGAATTTCTCAAATTCACAGGGGCAAAACTGTCCTTTTGCCCAAACCCTAATTCCCTTTGCTGCTGCCGCCGCCGCCACCCTGCAGGCGGCGCTTGTGCGGCGGGGCGAGGGCACTGCCCTCGCTGGCAGGCGGCACGCCCGTTAGCGGCGACGCCGCTGCGGGTGGGCGCCTCCTTCGGGCGCCGCTGCCTCCGCAAGCGGTGCTGTCCCGCTAGGCGGCCGCCCCTGTGGGGGGGGTTTCGCCCGCGGGAGCAGCGGCGGCAAGCGTCGCTGCCCTGCGGCGCCTCTGCCCGTGGGCTGCCAGCCCCGCCGGCAGCAAGCCTGCTGCAAGCAGACCGCCGGCCGGCTGCTGCAGGCACAGCGCTTGCGCATGCGCCGGCGCTGTGCTGCCTGGCTGCGGCTGCCGCTGCAGGTGGCTGCAGGCATGCAGATCGAGGGCAGCAACTGTTGCTGCCCTTCCTCGCTTTTGCGTCAACGATTTTGACGTCAATATTCTTCCTAAATACAACACACGCAGTTCAAAACCAATCATTCGCACGAACAACCTGGCTCTGATACCAGTGTTGGGAAATCATGGGGGGCGACATCATATGCGCAGCGGAAGAACAAGAAAACAAAAATCCCCGATTCCCAAAAAAATGTTCGTCGTCGTGCGAAGATTGGTGCGCAAAAATCCGCGAAACATGAAACTGCGTATAGATTGTGTTACCTAGGGAGATCGTATATCCCTGTTTCCTTGCAGATCCTTAGGAGAGGGTGAAGGAGGTCAAGCGTCCTCCTCTCTAGCGGTGATCCACACAGCAGGGTTGCGACGACGCTCCTCAAAACTCCAGGCCTACTCTGAGGTGGAGAGGAAGAGGAGAATAGGAAAGGCAAGCAAAGACTCTAGCCTATAAGGCTGTGAATCCCTCCTATTTATAGAGATCCTGTGTCAAAAACCTAATGGGTCCTTCCCTAGTGGGTATTGGATCTACATCCAATAAGACAAGGGATTCGTCGGATATCTCATCCGAACCTCTACTCATTGCAATGCCTACCATATGTGTGTGACCCTCTAGGCCCAATATCGAGCTGGCCGTGAGTCATACCTGTCAGAACTCCTTCTAACTCAGTGAATCATTATCTCTGTAATAATTCACTCGACTCATCGACTACGAACGTACTAGGCCACTACGCCGTAGTCCCCAAACGATACAGGAGAATCCAATCCATTGGACCTGTCTGTCCTCAGTTACTATGTACCTATAGTCCCTCATCCATCTAATATCACAGAGACCGTATATCGAGCATGGTGCTGTCAGACCCATACGGTTTCTACTCAAGTCTCGCTCTAATCGGATTCTCCCGGAGAACTCTTTCTCTCTCAACCCGAATGACCATGGCTAGGGATTTGTCTGAGCAAGAACACATGGGATATTCCTCTCATGACGTCGAGAGTGGATGATCCTCTATCGATACTCAATAGCCCTCGTAAGGTCGACTACCACTCCCAATGACCAACTGTACTAGATCTGGGACAACCAAACCTATAAGTCTGGTATCAAAGAGTGGAGCACTCATACAGGACATCCTTGGTGTCTCAAGTCTAAGGACCAGATACATCACTAGGACTACGGAATCGCTGTTTGACAATAAGGCATCATCAACCATCCAGCATTCCATAAGCGGATCAATCAGTGAACTCATTCTCCAATGAGCACCTGTACTGTATCCCTAGTGTCCCTACACGAGCAGCTATGAGACCAGCTGCATCCATCATATGGACGGGTATACAGCACACCAGTCTATCCGGTTATCACGATGTCCCTCTCGAGTAACCTATGACCGGGATTATTTAGGATATGTGTTTAAAGGTGAATCGATCTCATTATCGTGATCTCATCATGATCCGATTCCCATTGCACAAATCCAAGGACATCACAATATATATATGCATTTATGCAATAGTTATAAAGTGATATACGCCAAAATATAATAAGCAAAAAGATTATGTATCAAGTCACACGTGCCATCACTCACGTGATTGGCTTGCTGGGCACCTATGACTAGCATTATCAAGCGACCCTTTTATCACTCTGTATCCGCGTTGGCGTCAACGCCAATGTCGAGTGGCTCTTTGGTTGCTCGGTAACTGTGTTAACACTAATACAAATGCAAAGCGACAAAAGGGTTGCTCGATGTTAAGAACAATACATTGATGTTAAGATCGATACAATTGCCGAGCGACGCAAATGCAGAGCGTCGACATCTGCGTTTTTTTTTTTTCCTTCTCTCTTTGCCTTATCTCTCATTGTCTGTCATTTTTATCTTCAAACCACGTCATCGTCGAGACTCTACCATCGACCACTAACTCGCTGTTAGAAGATCTTAGTGATAGAAGATAAGATTTCCCCATATAGTCAAATCCTCTCTCCTAATCTGTATAAATAGGAGAGGAACATGTTAATGTATTCAAGCTAAAGTTACTTCAATAAAACTTCTTTACTTCTTCAATAAAGTTTCTTTAATAATTATTCTTATCTTCTATTATTTTTATTCTAGTATCAGAGCCACTTGCCTAGAGCAAGCTCTCTTCTCGCTGTCGACTCATCTGTTGCTTCTCCACCTCCGGCGGCAAAAGAAAAAGATTTTTACTACTGCTTTTCCATCATCAGGCCATCAGTGCGATAAATCTTTCCTCCTCGGTGAACGACAACTATCTTCTCCACTACCACTCTACACCAACGTTCGTTCCCTTCCGCTGTGATGTCTCTAGTGCTACGCTCACCAGCACTGCCCCACCTTTCCTCATTTGTTGTAGCCTTTTTCTCTATTGTAGCATCGTTACAACTTCCTCCTCTTTTCCAGCTTCCTCCTTTGTTGTACCTCTATTGTAGCTTTCTCCTCTCTCTCCTATGCTACACCTCTGTTGTAGCTTCCTCCTCTGCTATAGTTTCGCTGCAACATCACTGTAACTTCCTCCTTTGCTGCAACTTCCTCCTCTACTATAGCTTATTCCTCTACTACAGCATTGTTATAGCTTTTTCTATTACTGTAGCTTTCTCCTCTACAACAACCATCGCCGTCGCAACCGCAACAACAACATCAACAGCAGCAGTGATTTGCTCTTGTCCTACTCACGAAGCCTCTGGCTTGTAAATCATTCTTTGCATCGATCCAAGATTGGTATCTTTGACAGGAGCACCATCTTGCGGGGGCATAGTAGAAGATAAGATTTTTCCAACTATATGAGGAAATCTCTTTACTCTGTTGAGGGAAATCCTCTATTCTGTTGAGGAAAATCCTCTCTCCTAATCTGTATAAATAGGAGAGGAACATATTAATGTATTCAAGCTAAAGTTACTTCAATAAAGCTTCTTTACTTCTTCAATAAAGTTTCTATAATAATTGTTCTTATCTTCTATTATTTTCATTACTCAGCACCCTGACCATTGAGACACTTATCATCTTCGTACAGTGACTCACCTTGCTCCATGAGTCCTTTTCTGTCTACTTTCTCATCGGTCTCTACGCCTGTTCCGCGATGCCATCGTCGGCTGATCTCCATCGCTCGCGACCCTGCCTTTCGGTCTCTGCCGCGCCACCCCGCCCTCCCCGCGAATGCTATTCCCTCGTTGTGCCCCAAGATGGTGCCATCGATCATGATCTAATTCACGATCTTACTGCTTTGCCGGCTTCCCGCCATCCCTATCCACGTCGCCCTCCCGAGCGCCTCGAACAACGACGACAGCCAGTGAGCGACACCCTCGTCGCCCCCGACCAAGATCGCCAGATACAGTTGCTGGCACAAGGACACCCCGGGCAACACCATGCCCTTCCCTGTCTCCTCTTCCCCACCATCCTCGCCTCCTCTCAACCCCATCCCCAAATCCTTCACCCGCTGCTACAGTTGGCCCAGAGTACGTTGTGCTCTGTTCTCTACTGAGCTCCACAACTGCACTACCTTCTACCATCTTGACCTCGCTGCCAACAACCTCGTCGGGCCCGTTCCTGACTTGGCATCGCTGAGCGAGCTGTGGGTCTTGAATCCCTCACTGACACCTTCTTGTGGGGCTCCCTAGCCCACCTCACTGGGCTCCAAGCGCTCAGCCTCGGCGATAACTCGTTCGACCCTAGTCCCTTCCCGAAGGTGGTGGCGAGCTTGACCAAGCTCAACTAGCCGGCTACTAACTTCGCTCGCTGCTATAGTTGGCCCAAAGTCGCAGTAGCCTTCTCTACCGTAGCAGCCTCCTCTACCGTAACCTCTAAAATTCCAAGGACGCTACGACATCTCCGTGGCCGCTTCCCGGCCTACAGTAGCTGCCAGTAGCTTCCTCTGTTGTGGTCGCTTCCAAGCTCCCTGACAATGCCTCCTTTGTCGCAGCAACCGCAGTAGCTTCCTCTATCGCAGCAGCCTTTTCTACTGCAACAGTTGCTATAGCAGCAACGATCTGCTCTTCTCACAAGTCTTCTCCATCCCTCCTTCTCCATCTTCCATGAAGATCACTGCTAAAAACAAAAACATAAAATAAATTATCTTCTTCTAATATTCCAGTTACTATTTCTGTAGGGACTCATAATACTTCTCCTATATGGCTTATCTCCATCAATGATGTCACGCTAATCCCTTTCAAGTTATCAAAGGGTGGCAACTATGCATCCTGGAGGACTCAATTTTCTAATCTCTTATTTGGATACGACTTGCTAGGCTATGTTGATGACTCTTTCAGTTGTCCGCCAGCTATGATCAACATCCCCGAAGAACCTAGTCCAGTACTAAATCTAGCTCACAAACTGTGGTTGCATCAAAATCGTCTCATCCTCTAAGCTATTCAAGCCTCAGTTGTTGGATCAATCGCTCCATTGATATTTTCATGTGTGATTGCTACCGAAGTGTGGTCTAAACTGCAAACAACCTTGGCGAATCATTTACGTACTCGCTAGCTCAGTCTTTTATCCAAGCTAATGATGACAAAACAAGAAGGAAGTACTATCACTGATTATCTATAAAATATCAGAGTTATCATCGATGACTTGGCTTTGATAGGTCATTCCCTATGTGACGAAGAGATCATTATCTATACCCTTAATGGTCTCGGAGACAACTACAATGAATTGGCAACTGCAATTCAGGCACGCGACTCGCTAATATCATTTGAAGAACTCTATGACAAGTTGACTGACTATGAGACGTATTTGAAGCATAAGGACAAACTACCCCGACCGACTATCATAGCTCAAGTTAGTCACAAGTCTAAGAGGAAGGGCACTCAGTACCCTACGAACACCACCAAAGGTTTGGCCAATACAACATCTTGATCTTATGGGTCCCATGCAAAACCCCCCCTTATCCTCCTAATCATAACTTCTTGTAAAGTGGCAACTCCAATAATTGTCCGCCTTGGCATCCTACCCCACAAAGCCAATAAAGACGGGTCGTCGGCTAGTTGTGTAATAAAATTGGACACTCTACTAAAGTTTGTCGGTCTCGACCTAGCCTCCCTGCTCCGTCGCACTAGCCTCAAGCAAATCTCCTAACTACTTCGATGACTAGCCAGCCCAATTGGATTATCAATTATGGTTCCTCCCATCACATCACCTATGATCTTCAGAATTTGTCTCTCCATAACACTTATGGTGGTGATGAAGATATCATCATCGATGACGGTAAAAGACTTCCTATAACTTATACTGGTTCCATAACGCTTAATTATGATACTACAACCTTTATACTCGATATGTTTTATATGCCCCTCATATTAAACGAAACCTCATATCTGTTTTTTAATTTTATAAACATAACATTACTTCAATTGAATTCTTTCCTGATTCCTTTCTTGTCAAGGACTTGAGCACGAGAGTATCCTTGGTCCAAGGCCCGAATAGAGGTAACATTTACGAATGATCGTCAGCTCCACAAATAACCCAGCCCACTGTTTACTCTTTCATTGCGGCTTTAGTTGATGTGTGGTATCGTTGTCTTGGTCATCTCTCGTCCCTTATTCAGCATAAATTAGTTTCTTGTAAACAGTTTCTCGTATTCGGCATAAATTAGTTTCTCGTATTCAGTATAAATTAGTTAAACGTAAATGATTCTCCACTGTTTATTCCAACAACACAACCTCACAATCTCGTAATCTTCAACTATCCTATGACCACATACTCTAAGAGTGATATTTTTAAACCACGTTAAATCCTTGACCTACATACTATCATGGATTCCTCATCCACCACTATTGAACCCACCACCTTCACTCAAGCTCAAAAATCTCCGCATTGGCGTACCTCCATGTGTGAGGAATATAATGCTCTCCTCCATAACTCAACATGGGATCTAGTACCTTTTCATCCTACAGAAAATATTATCGGGTGTAAGTGGGTCTTTCGAATTAAGCGGAACCCAGATGGCTCTATTGCCCGATATAAGACATGCCTCGTTGCCAAAGGATTTCATCAAAGACCTAGAGTTGATTTCACTAAGATGTTTAGTCTCATTATTAAGCCCACTATAATATGACTTATCTTGAGTCTGGCCACCACTAAGGGCTGGCAATTATGACAATTGGATGTTAATAATGTCTTTTTACAAGTGACTCTAACTGAAGATGTTTTTATGCAACAACCTCTTTGTTTCACTCATCCTCAATGTCCAAGGCATGTTTGCAAACTTTGAAAAGCTATTTATAGACTTCGTTAGGCTCCACGAGCTTGGTACACTGAACTTGGCTCCTTTTTTACTTTAGTTGGCTTTATCAACTCCAAATCTGATACCTCGTTATTTCTACGGCAACACCATGGAAACACAATATATATTCTGGTATATGTGGATGATATTATTGTTATAGGCAACAATTCCATAGAAATTCAATTGTTTATCAAACAATTAGCAGAATGATTCTCGCTTAAAGATCTTGGACCCTTGAACTACTTTCTGGGCATAGAAGCTACATTCACATCTTTCGGTCTCTTTCTATCACAAAGAAAGTGCATTCAAGATTTGTCATCAAAGACAAACATGCAGGACGCAAATGTGGTTACAACCCCTCTCTGCTAGTGGCTCTCTTAAATTATCTAATAGAAGTCCTACTACGGAATTCACTCAATACCGATAAGTCGTTAGCTCTTTATAGTACTTAGCTTTTACCCGTCTAAACATCTCCTTTGTAGTTAACAAATTATCATAGTTTACGTAGAGGTCATCTACTATGCACTAGTCTGCGGTCAAACGAATCCTGTGATATCTTAAAGGGACACTTCATTCTTCATAAAAACTCTTCACTTTATCTTTATGCCTTTGCCGATGCCGATTGGGCAGACAACTTTGATGATAGAACATCCACATTGGGTATATTGTCTTCTTTGACGCAAATCCAATCAGTTAGAGTTCTCAGAAGTAAAAGATAGTCGCACGGTCTACAATTGAAGTTGAATACCGTGCCATCGTCATTGCTACTGCAAAACTCAATTGGGTCACAAATCTGCTCAAGGAACTTAACATCAATTTCACTCCTACAATATATTGTGATAATGTCAGAGCTACCTATCTATGCGTTAATCCGATGTTCCACTCTCATATGAAATATATTACTATCGACTTCCACTTTGTACGCGATCAAGTTGTGTCGTCAACTTCGTGTTTCTCATGTACATATGATTGATCAATTAGCCGACTCACTCACGAAGCCTCTCGCTCATAAACGTTTTGCATTGCATCGATCTAAGATTGATACCCTTGATAGGAGCATTATCTTACGGGAGCATGATAGTAGATAAGATTTCTCTAACTGTATGAGAAAATCTCTTTATTTTGTTAAGAAAAATCCTTCCTCCTGTATGAATAGGGAGAGAACATGTTAATGCAAATAGCTTCTTCCATAACTTTTATCTTCTATCCTCTTCTAACAAAAGTTTTTAAATCTAAATAACAGTACGGTAAGAAAGTCTTATAACTAGCCCACATGCTTACGTGGACCGTGCGAGAAGTTTCTAAAGCCTCGACCGTGTCATTCCTTAATCCACGTACACCGAACAGGTATAACTTAGATCGGAGATAAGGTATCAGATGCCATACGGCTCGTTGAAAGGAAGAAGCATCACACTAGTAACATTTATTCTCCCTTAAGATCAAAAGCGCACCACCTAGAAGGATCCAAGAAACTTCCTCTGCCTCTCCTTTATAAGAAGACAAACATCCAACTTCTTAGTTGGAACGTGGTTTATCCAGTGGAATGAACCATGTCCCAGTCAAGTCTTAACGAAGCAAACCCCCATCCCACCTCCTCCCTCTTCCTCTCTCCCAAATGCTGACATGGGCAATGTGTTGACCCGAGCTCGAGTTATACTTCGCCGCCGGTCGCCTGTGCAACGTCAGAGTCAGCCCAGTATGAGGCGAAGTTCCCGGGACCCATCGGAGAGGCAGGGGACCACCACGAGACCTGCTGCCTCCGGGCCATCCACCGACCACCGAAGCCTCGATCGTAGGAGAAGTCAACTTATCCAGAAGTACGCCTTCATCCCTGACAACTACACCTCGGTCGACCAGGTTCAGCCTTGCAATGGACAGTTGCTGCGGAACCGGTGAGATGTAAGTTTAATGGATGCTGAATTCGCAGGTCACCGCTGCCTTGAGAGAAGCAGGTCTGGAGTCGTCGAATCTGATACTTGGGATCGATTTCACCAAAAGCAACGAGTGGACAGGTTTGTAGCAGAAAGAAGCATTGTGTTTTCTGTGTTCTTGCTGCTGATGCTGCATGATTCTTCGAAGGGAAACTTTCTTTCGACGGCCAGAGCTTGCACAAGATCGGCGGCAGGTCGAATCCTTACGAGCAAGCGATCACCATAATCGGGAAGGTGTTGGCTCCGTTCGACGAAGACAATTTGATTCCTTGCTTCGGGTTCGGCGACCGTAAGGCCTCGTATGCTCTGCTGCTACCGAATGCATGCGTGTTCTTCTTCTGACATTTTTGCTCATGACAGACACCACTCATGATCGGGAGGTGTTCAGCTTCCATCCCGATCAATCTCCTTGCCATGGATTCAACGAAGTGTTGGCTTGCTACAGGAAGATAGTTCCACACTTGAGACTCGCAGGTGCCTCTTCAACCTACCGCTTCATCTTCTACGTCGCAGAGACCGAAACCTACTCTGACAGCTTTGTGTCTGTGTTTCCCGTAGGACCGACCTCCTTTGCGCCCATCGTGGAAGCCGCCGTCGACATCGTGGAGCGAAGTCGAGGACAATACCATGTGTTGGTCATCATTGCAGACGGCCAGGTTCTGCTCTTCGCTGCTTCTTCTCCCCCCATGTTTCCTCGATCAAGCAAGCATTGAGTACTGGTCGCATGATCTGTTGTGAAGGTCACCAGAAGCGTGGACATAAACGATGGGGATCTCAGCCCACAAGAGAAGAAAACCATCGACTCAATTGTGATGGCAAGGTAAATGTTCATCGCTCATGTGTCTGCCCAAATATGTAAGCAAGCTTTCGAGCTAATCACATCCATCGTCAAAATCCTGTAGCGCTTATCCATTATCCATTGTGCTTGTTGGAGTTGGCGATGGACCTTGGGATGACATGAAGAAGTTCGATGACAGGATTCCGGCACGCGATTTCGACAACTTTCAGGTCCTGAAACATCGAGATCTCTTCTTCATCTTCTTCCAGCTAGCTGATTCAAAGATGACTTGGTTCAAGTCGTATTGGTTTTTAGCTTCCATTCCACGATGCAGTTTGTTAACTTCACTGCTATCATGGGCAAAAATGCAAACGCAGCAGAGAAGGAAGCAGCCTTTGCTCTTGCTGCTCTGATGGAGGTCCCCATTCAATACAAAGCAACGCTGGAGCTTGGCATTCTTGGGTGGGTACGCCATTGCTGATTCCGAACCTCCTCTAACGATCGCTGCCTCTAATCCTCCTGTGTACAGGCGGGTGACAGGGAAGGCCAAGCGAGTTGTGCCACGGCCTCCTCCATTACCAGTCGCCCAAAGACAGAGTTCCTCGAGGCCTGCACGAAGCAGTTCAGAAATAAACAGCGATGACCAGAACCAGGTAACACCACCACATTTACAGCGTTCCAACCCTTGGAGATTGGAGCAATGTGATAGATCATTTCGGTTTGTTTTCTTGGCAGATTTGCCCGATCTGCTTGACCAATAAGAAGGACTTGGCCTTTGGTTGTGGCCACATGGTAAATCCCACCCCATCACATGCATCAATCAATCTTCTGATGCCCGATTGCTGTAACATCCGATCATGTCATCTCTCTCTCTCTCTCTTGCAGTGTTGCAGAGAGTGTGGTCAGAACTTGAGCAGATGCCCGATCTGCAGAGCAACCATAACGTCGCGCCTGAGGTTGTACTCCTGAAGGTTTGACCGACAAGAACTCGTGATCGCCGAAGGGTTGAACGCCAATAAAGTTTCATGTTATGCGTCTCCAACTTATGTTTGCAGATTTCATGGTTGTGATTTGTCTCTTTGTTGTGTACTTTTATTCTCAGTAAGTACTCTGCTGTACAAATGTGTTCTGTATTAGTAAGATTAACTGCTGTGCCACAAAGAACTATGTCTGTCAGTCTTGGTTCTCAAATTTGTACTAATGAAGTAGTTTATATGTATATTATATGAACAGTCTTCATGCACTAAAGATATCCTTTTTTTAATTTATTTATTTTTTGGTAGAATAGAAGGTTATTGTGGGTTATAACATGATATTATGGAAGGATTTCTATTATTTGATGACCCTAATTTGTATGCTCGTCATTTTTGGCACTAACTAATTGTGAGAGTTAAATAAGTATTTTAATAGGTTTTAACTACTTCCAAAGAGTCATAATTAAATTCAAATTCTTCGTTGGATTAAGATCTGGATTTAATTAAGGATTCTAATAAGAATATTCATTAAAGAATCAAGGTTCATCCCTATAAATACATCGAATATCAAGATTTAGATGAGACGTAAGATACTTATGCGAAATTTAGTCATTAAATTGAGAAATTTAATGACTATACAAAGAAATTTTTTTTGTATATACAAAGAATATACAAAGAAAGAATATACAAAGAAAATTATGTTTTGATCTAAAGAGAATTGAGAAATTTTTTTTTTTCTTCAAATTTATGCGAAAGAATATACAAAGAAAGTTATGTTTTGCATAAGGATAACTAAAGAATCGTGTAATTAATATCGTATATTAAATAATTTAGTCTTTAAAAATAGATAGATAGAGTCGCACATAACATTTTATATTGATTTTATGATATATTTCTTATTTATTGATCTTTGAATTTATTTTTTAATTTTTAATTTTTTTTTTCTACTTTCCCTCTACAACACTAATTGATACAGATATTGAGCTGAGGTGGCATGTTATTTATAAACTAAAAATATTATCATTAAATTGAATGGATATAATGTAAAAAATTATGAAAGAAATGGAGTCAATAGAAGGTGACAAAATATGACTGAATTAAAGTATGTCATATTCAACCATTTCTATTTTATTTTAAGATGCATTTACGAGGAACTCTAAATGTAATTACTATTAAGAATCGAAGCCAGCCGTAATTTACGTCGTGCCGTAAGTTGGAGGCGAGAGGCATCTATCGGAATCAGTAACGGAGCTGCACGCAAGCACGCTCGGATCCAACGGCTGACAGGCATGCGGTGGAGGCAACAAAGACAACCGCGCCGTTGTTTGTCCACGGCGGACACAAACGGATGACCGGTACCCGCAGTTGTCGTATTCGGGTTTGGAAATTGGCACAATTTTCTATTTCCACGTTATGACGACTGCTCGATTGGTTTAGCTGTCTGGTGATTGGAGAAACAACATGACATGATATGGGTCCCGCTGTTGGTGATGTGGTATGCTGACCTTAAGAGTACTAAATATATTTGGTTTTGGTGGAATGATGGGGATGGAATATTAATACTGACTTGTATCAGTCGTCCGGACAAAGGCGGGCGTCGCTCTCGTTCCCAAATCCGACCTTAGCCTCTTTCCTCGTCGTCTCCGATCTCTTGGGCTTCCCAGCGTCCGATCTCGTCGATCATGTCGTCGGTAAGCGATCCTGCTCTTCTCCAGCTTTCCTTTGCGATTTGGATCCCTTTTCTGCCGGTTAGCCGTCAAAGCTTGCGTCTTTCTAGCAACCGGTAGGTCACATGGTGGTCATCTTTGTTTGTCTGTTCGAAACCGATGATTAGGATTTTGATTCAGCACAAAGCATTGGAAATTTTCCTTGGAGTTTCGGAATCGGCGGAAATTTGGGAAATGAGTGGGTTTGGGTTTGTCTGGGGTCCTGGGACGGATAGGTTCGGCTTACTGGTTTTCACTACGTTTGGGGATGGGAAGAATGTTGCCGGAGGAACTTGATTATTGTTGACAGTGAGATCCAGTATAAAGCACTTGCCATATGGTTTCTTTGCGATTTATGCTTCTTGTTGGCTCCCACACTAGAACACTTAGATTTTTTTCTCGTTTGTGGTTTATAATGCCATTTGGGTCATTGTCATATTGCTTCTTGATGGCTTAGGAATTCTGATGAATTTAATGGTTCTAATTACGTAACATATGGTGATTCAGGTAATAGGCTTTATGTTTGGAGTTTGAAATACGGACATGCTTGACCTGTTTGTGTAAGGTAGATTATTGTTATGACTTCCAAGTCGGAGTGTCCGGAGAGATTATGTGACCTCTAAGTGCTCAAGCAAATAATGTTACGTAGAAAAATTTATGTGTCCACTGAATTTTGGTTAATACTTGATCTAATTCGAGAACATATAATCACCTACTGTTAGGTCCAGTGTGCTTGTTGTTCTTTTCAGCATTAAGGCATATTTTCAAGCTTAATGTTGGAATGCCAAGATGCGGTGAAGATTTGTTTACCAGACATACCATCCTTTCTTCTTTGAGTGAAATAAATTAATAAATTTTGCATGATGTTTCTTATTAAACATTTATCTTGTGTTTGAGACATTCTAAGTGTGACCTAGTGCTAATCTCACGTAAAGCATATCCAACACTACAGAGACAATGATGAAGTAATAACAATCTTTAGAATGTGCAAAAGAATAGGTTCATTCAGATTTTGGACTACATTTGCAAGGGTCTCATCTTTATTGAAACAATCATGCAAGACTTTTTTGAGATTGTAATTAAAGAGAAAACAAAACATTCCACTTTCAAAGCAAATCCTGATTCAAATGGAAATTAAGAGAATGACGTATGAGCAATCAGTCTGAAAGGTTGCTAGGTTAGTTATGAAACTCGGAGAAGCCTGCTTGTTCGACCAAAATAACTGGAACCGGAAACTTGTCCAGTCTGGTTCATTAATTGGATAGCTTTTAATCCATAATGATTGAAATGCCCTTGATTATAATTATCTTTTTATTTCCTTTTGAGGGTATTTTTGGTCTTTTTTAGAAGAGAAAAATTGAATATTTTTTTACCGCATTATACTTGGTGCTTCTCCACCACTCTCTAGTTGTTGCTGTCCTCACTTTCTTGTTATAATCTCTCTCATTGTGTTTACTTTTTATCTCTAATCTCTACCCTCTATTAGTCACTTTTACCATCTCCTTTATCTTCCTTTTATGCTATCACTCTCTTTGGTAGCTATCCCTTTTCACCACCATCCTCTTTTCGATTCTGTTGTAATTCCACGTTGTGTATGGTCATCATATTTTTTTGGTCATCCAACTGATTGGAGTTTGAATCTTTTCCTTTTATTCCAACCATTAAGTTTCTTGATTGAGAGACACTTCAAATGTATATTTATCTACAATGTCTTTTACATATTTTGTCTATGAACAAGATCATTTAATATATTGGTCCGACTAGTAAACCAGTGACCTAGGGTCTGGCCAGATTGATACCTAGTTTGCATCTGATATTTATGGTTTCTAGTGCCGCCAATTGTGAAAATCTATTAACCATATTACCATAATGACCAATCCAGGAGCTTCACTTAAAACTGGACTAACATATGGGATCTGCCAAATATTTGCACCAATTTTAATTTTAATTACTTTCTTTCTTTCTCTCTCTAACACTCACTCTCTCTGTCTTTGCTCCTCTGTTCTATCTTTTTACTCCTGCTGGATTTACAGGGAGGATTATCTCTCCTTGTTTCTACATTTCGGTACTGGATAATCCAATATTGCTTATACTAGCAGCAATTAGCTGCCATGCTACATCGTTTTCCACATTAACTTTAATTCTTCTTCTCTCTCTCTCTCTCTCTCTCTCTCTGTATCTCTCTCTCTCTCTCTGTTTGCTCCTGTCTTCTATCTTTATACTAACTCTCGCTGGACTTAAAGTGAGGATCATCTCTCCCCAATTTCTCTACTTTTAGGTATTCAAAAGTCCAACACTTCTTATTGCTAGTAGTAATTGGCTGCCATGTACATCATTTTCCACCTTATGATTCTGTGTGAAGACAGCTAAAATAAGCTGTAATCGTTGTCTCTTCTTATATGACACACTTCTCATGGGCATCTACGAACCTAGCTCCTTGATCTGGATTCAAGACTTACCACTCACCATTGCTAGAACTATGATTCCTTGGAGATCATCCTCCAGCTCTCATATATGTCTCTATTATGATGAAACTTGTCTTGTGGGAACTCCTGTTCATAACAAAATAATCCAGGTTTCCTTTCACAACATTGTTTACAGGAACTCTTCCAGTTAGTCAGCCAATATATATTCCTCTACTCAACTTCCATCTTAGCTCTCTTGTTTTCAACAACATTGCCAGGTGATACATTTCTCTAATAAGTCGTGTGTGTGTCCAAGTTATGCTATGGGTTCTACAGTTATTTAGTTTCCTGCTGAACTGCATTATGAAATACATCAAGTTGTATATCATTTAAAATAAATCTTTCACATGCATGAAAATAATGGGCTCAATGCACATTGATGCATAAAGAAGAATCATTAGTTATGAATCATTACTTTTTACATGCATTGGTGCTTAATCTAGGGGAAAAATTAGAAGATACCTTGAAATGTTAGTTATGAGGTTTATAGATGCAATAACTGATAAAACTTTTTACTAACACAAAGTTAACATGTAAAACAGTAGAAGATATTTAGTATTTAACTGTCGACAATGACACTCTTCTCAAGCTCACTATGTATACAATTGAAATAAAAAAGTTGACAGCTTCGTATCTGTTTCTTTCTTACATTTTTTGGTTGTAATTAAAAGTTGTTGTGGTTAGTAATGTTATGTCATCCACAAAGTGCTTTCCAGCAGTCCAGGAACATGCTACAATTTCTACATGCTTTAACCATGCATGCTATCTCTACATCTTTGGACATCTGTGACACTAGTCAGTCTACATAATGGCTTCTGTACATAAAGGCAAATTTTTTGGAGTATGAATTGAAAGATGTAAGTAACTAAACCACTTTAGATGTAACTAGCCTCATGATCTGACACATAAGACCATGAACTGGAACCCATTTTTGCCTTGGACAGCTAAAACATCACAATATATATATATATATATATATATATATATATATATATATATATATATATATATATATAATGATTTAGCCTGAGCCTACAATATTTTCAGAAATTCTTTTCCTCGATCATATGGTTGGTTAAAAACGACAACCGAATAAGAAAACTCATTGTCAATACCCAATAATTGGGTACATTTTAGGTTCTAGAAATTGAATTTTAGTATTCTCAGTTAGGTAGGCTTGATGAAAGTTTTGGATTTATATTAGAGAATGTACTGTCTTATCTTTTGAAATGATAAGTAAAGTCTAATCATATTTAGTTAAATTAGTAGGTCCTCTTTTTTTTTGCAAATGCTATAATAATTATCAAAACTGATGATATGGGTTGGTAGACCACCCGGTGTACTGGTGTAATAATGGTTTGGTAGATTATTGAAATCCGTATCAGATTGAGATTCTAAATTCTTTGTTGAGATTATATACCGGGTTACAATAAGTAAGTTTCTAAATCTCAACCACACTGGTTGCCAGTCCAATCAAGTAGGTACTAAAAATATATAGCCTGATATTGGTACAATTATATTTATTTCTTTTTTTATTTTATTCAATGGCATTGGCCTTATACTGCTTAGCATAGTAATATCATACTGGATAGGTAGGCTATTAAGATCAGTCCTGGACCAAAATTTAAATCCTTGATTACAAAGATGGAAAAGAAATGTTTAAATTTGTGAATGATGGAAGGACGATTTTGGTGTCATGAAAAGATTGTTACCATCTAATCTAGATGACTAAGGTTGAAATTGTAGAATTTTCCTGACTTCTTACAAGAGCAAAGCTAGGTACATTGGCTTGCCTTAGACAATGAATTGGCTGGTGCCTTATCGATGAAGACATCCTTCAATTTCATACTCGTGAACAATTAGAAGTTCTAATAATATGAGAGAAGATATATATATGCACCGGTTTATCGGAGGAAGGTTGAAGAAACATTTTTAAAAAGCATAGGAATAAGTTTGAGAGCGTTTAGATTGACTAGCAACAATGACTTTAGTTCTTTGCTGCCATTTCATACATTTTATTCTACAACATTGTGCAGAGATTTAACTAGAAATTGACTGCTCAATTGTTGCTACTGTTTTTAGTCTTTCTTGGTACCCACAGTTCTGGTATCTCATTGTCTTTTATACCTCATCATCTCCAACATTTTATTTTTGGCATCCAAATCATCAGGAGAAGGGTCAACCATTGCCCAAGTTTGGAGAATGGGATGTCAATAACCCTGCCTCAGCTGAAGGGTTCACCGTTATATTTAATAAGGCTCGAGATGAAAAGAAGACAGGTGGTAACTCAGGTGCATCATCAACACCACCGAGAAACATAGGTGGTTTGCGACCAGATGATACTTACCACTATCCAAGGAAAAGTGTATGCACCTATCTTTTTATATTTTAATCATATCTGATGTTTGAAAATTTTGTTGAAAAAAGAATTAAGAGAAAACCTAATTTGGAATTTGCTTATGCAATTAGTAGAGCTCCTGCGCTCTTATCCATGATCATATTGATACCATGTCAAACTAGCTTGAGATTTGCACTCTAATTCTTTCCGAAATTTACTAATCACTTGAGTAATTTGTTACAGCGAAAGTGGTTCTGCTGTGGTTGAATTCTGCTGCTGGAGCAATGGGTACTTGGTGATCTTAGTTTGGGGTTGCAAGGTGTTAACGAAAGGTTTGTTTTAGCGAACAGATGCTGTCCTTGAATATTCATCATGTCCGGTGATCCATATGTATCGATGTTATATCGATCGTAAATAGACATAAAAGGAGGACAGATGGATGCTAAAACTCTTTCTATTTGTTCAGTTTTGCTATATGGTTGCTGGAAAGAGCAGTGTCACATAATGTGTCTCTGTCATTTGATTCTGAGAGTAATTAGAAGAATAGTCTTCCCTCTGTAGATCTGCAAACAATGGCACACTTTCCCTTCATCTTTTTCTGAATCATTGTGAGCACTCCACCACCAGTAATTAGAATTAAGGCTGTTAGCTCTTCCTCCGTAATCTCTTTCATCTTTGATCACTACACAGCATGTTCCATTTGCAAAATCTGATTTGACCTTATTAGTATTTGATAGCCAACCTAGTGAATTTAAGGGGAAAAAAAAGAGGAAAAATATATTGGATTCTCACTATTTTTGCGTCTTATGGATTCGAGAATAATTTGGCTTTTGTGGTTCTACCGTACTCCATTTTCTCACTTGTTTTCATATGGAAAAAAAAAATTGAAAAAGAAAATAGGATGACTCAATTAAAGTCACACTGGTTTTAGTTGGTGTTTGAGATAGAATTTGATGAACATTCTAACTTCGATTGTTCTCGATCATTCCTTGGATTGGTGTTTGAGACTAAAATCGGTCTATCAATCATCGACATGTAGTTTCATTTCCAACTTTTAGAAATGGGAACCAAATTGTTCAACTTCTCTTTTGGTTCATTTCATTAACTTTTGAACCGTTGACTCAATGCAATTTTGATTCTGATTCGAATCGAACTGAGATCATGGCTAGCCATGGGAGTAGCAATTTAGATTCTGATTCGAATCCAACTGAGATCATGGCTAGCCATGCGAATAGCAATTTTGATTCTGATTCGAATCAAACTGAGATTATGTCAAGTCACCATTTTAGATAAAAAGGATGGATGTGTGGATGTTACATCACCATTTAACGCTAGCGTGAGATGTTCTTCCACAACAAATACAATATTATATTAAACGAGATAGATTATGTCAAGTCAAACGTGAACTCAATTGGAACTATTCATGAACACGAAGATTTTAGATAGATCGACTCAAGAACCGTGATTACAACTTTCCTTGCAATCTAACACTTGGACACGCTTCCTAAATAAAATTTTCGTTATGGTTCTGAACAACTTTATTATTATTATTATTATTTATTTATTATTATTATTATTATTTATTAATTATTAATATATATATATATATATATATATTAATAAATGATTGATTTATTAATCTTTTATTAAGCACACACGGAGAGCTTTCTTTATTACTTGATTGTAATGGGCTTTGTTGCATGGGCCAAAATGTTTGAGCCGAATGACTAGCAACCATAATTTCATTATTGGAATATATAAAATGTTATCGAATATATAAAATCGCTTCATTATTGGAATCGATCCATAATTTCATCTCACATGTAACTCGAATACGAATATTTATTTATATGCATTAATAATGCAACTAAATGAATGTTCAACGAATCTTCAAGAGACGTGGACGATATTAATTCTGCACGTAAGCCTCTCCTTCTTTCTAAGACGAGCGAGCTTATCATATATATATATAACTCTAATTCTGGTCATCGATCAACCTCAATCCAGTCAATGAACCGAACCTTGTTATCAAACAAAATTTCTCGTTTTGATGTCTAGATTTCATAAAATAAATTAAAAATAATATATATGTTTTGACAAAAAAAATATAGGTAAAATTTGTCCCTCCACCACAAATACCACTTCCGGTAGTAGTTTGCCTTATGACCAGCCGTGCAAGTGAGCTGCAGCCAAAGCAGGCATCCAAAGTTGACGATTCCACAACACGTGCATGGAACTTGCAGTCATCTTTTGCCACCCCCCCATTTCCTTCGGTTGACCGCGTGGATTGGACGTGAAACTATTTGCGTTTAACATAAGAATGATACCCTGAGCCACTAATTCTTAGCCGTCGAATCGGTCTGCTCCCTCAGCCTCACAAAGTGCACACGTTCTTTGCATTGCAAACCTCCACCTCCCAAAATCTTTATAATTAGCTTTCATCAATCTTTTTATTTGATCATGCTTCTACCCATTCTACTATTTTGTTATTCCAATAGACGATTATAGTTTTTTTTATCGACTCGGTGCAAAATGATTTCAAATTCGATTCAAGTTACGAAGATACTCCTAAGAGTTGATCTTCGAGAGCCTCATATATTCATTCTTCTATGTATATACTTTCACCTATTTGTGTTTAAACATTTCGGATCACATTATACGAGATTAGGTAGACGCATTTTCATTTATTTAAGTTTCAATATTTTAAATCATATGACTGACTCTATATCTAGCAAATTAATTGATCGATTATCTCATCCAAGGTAGAAATTACTCGGAGATCTTGATCGTTGAATGATTATCTTGATTCGTGAAACTTTAAAAAATGGCCTCTTTGATCTTCTTATCTACGCATCCCTTCCCTAACTAAAATGTTGTATTCTTTTCAAGTCTAAAGTTGGGTCGCCCACTTCGGCACACATATCTTATCAAAATGGATGGATGCTTTGGATCACATTTAAATGAGTTATTCCTAGCTTTTGGAAAGTGTCCAAATAGTTTATGCTGACTCATTTAACTTTATTGTACCACCCATTATTACACCATATTTGAACGTAAGATGTGTTTCGTTAACCTATTTGTCACTATAGCTTTCCGTAAAACCATATTAATTATTACGTGAAAACAAAGAAACCTATCTATTAAGGTGGTTAACGTAAGGTATGTATGACATGCAAGTAATATGATGACATGCCATCTGATTAACACGTTAGTTTGATTTTTATTTACGAGGATGATAACACGGTGTCGATGGAGACTGTGATTCGATGTCGACATGATGATCTACTCGATCCAAATGATAATCGATAGTTTTTGGTATTAAAGTGAGTCGTTACTTAATAATCACATCGTCAATGATTTAACGTAAGATGTTACGGTTGCATGAAGGTCGAATGACTTGCATAATCATTTTTGATATTATGCGTCCTGACACATCATAAAATCTATAGTTATTTTTATTTTCTAAATCATTCGAATCAATCATTTATCAATACCTATTCTTCTCGACAGACACATGGATAAACATGAAAATAAATTCTGACTAAATCTTAATGCCTCCGAATGCCGAACAATAAAAATCTATTTTAATTAGTGCCTACCTATATTCTCGCATTGCGTCATTAGCATCTCACCGTGTACTATCTAATCAAAAGCAAAAAAAAGATATTTTGAATAAACAAATGCCTCGGTAAAGAAAGTAGTCATCAACTTAATTCGGATTAAACGTAGGGTTCATTTAACTATGATGGAGTGTCTCATTCAAGGTGAACAATTAGGAATCTTCAACCTTTTTGACTTTTGATGATCATTACGGACGTAAGAAATAGTAATTTATTCTAAACTTTTTCTTTTTCGGAAATCTTTTATTTTGTTCATATCCATCAATTCCTATCCAATTAATATAATCTAATCCATGCACTACATAGACTCATAGATCGTCCTCAGGCTTAATTAGTAGCGTCAGTGCTCTAAACATTATTGGATGCATCCAATATGTTAATCTGTAATATCAATGGATGCCTTCTCTCTCCTTCACCCACAAGTGTTCGTCCTCATCATGTGCACCCACCCCTCCCACAGAATCACAAGTGAGTACAGCTCTACTAGATGGAGTTGCACCGTCCACCATTGACCATCGATCGTCTACTTGTTAGATTCTAACGGCGAGAGCAAAGTTTTAGCGTCTGCATTGCAAGTGCAAGTTGTTTGAGCCAATAAAAGTTGCTTGAGCATCTCATTATTCTAGTCCTTCATGTCGTAAGTACTATTGGCAGTGCGACTGATGCGGTGCAGATTCTATATATAATTAAATTATATGCTGCTTTTTAGCACGAGTAGGAAACAGTCCTTAATGTGAATGGTAGGAGACGATGTTACGGCGGATGATTCTTACTCTTTACTTACTTTTTCCCGTTAATGTTACGGTGTTCCAAGTCAGCACTTTATAGGTCATGAAATTGACTTCAAAGGCATAAAATAAAATTTTCCCATATTTGCTAAATAGATTGCTCAGCGGAGGATTATATATATATATATATATATATATTATATCGTGATAACTCGGTTCGAGCTTATATGCACAAAAAGTTGGAAGGAAATGGTTGGATGCTTTTCTCGGGGGTTGATATGTTTATTCACAGTGAAATAATTATGATTAAAACCAATAGATTCATATTCAATAGTGCTGCTATTTCATTCTCGGCTATTTGATAAAAAAAAAAAATTAATTTAATTTATAGATATTTTGTATTTATCCCTCTAAATTTTAGATGCCAATGATAAATCGAAGGTTGATTAAAATTCTAATGTTAAAAGCATTAATGATTATTATTATTTTTTGATGGATATAAAGCTTGGTATTTGAAGGATAATTAATGTTGCATTAAAATCTATAAAATTTCTAATAAAAATATACATTATATCTTTTTTTTTAACTTATAATGGGATTTGATAGGATTACCTTAGAAAGAAATATGATCATACTAAAAGGCTTAAATGATGTGGGAGAAAGACATACGAGAAACGGAAGAACGACTTGAATTCCACCAACTTTGGTTCATCCGGTCCGGTCGAAGTGGACCGGAGTAAACAGGCGGCCTCCGCCCATGTTCCCGGTTTTCGTTTTCCTGCGTTTAAAGGAGCTCTGCTTGTCGCTCAGAGACCCAAATCCCTCCTCCTCCTCCTATAAAGGCGGGATTTTGATAACTCTTTCTCCGATTTCCTTCAGCCTCACGCGTTCGCGAATCCAAAGGTTTCTTTATACTCCAATCTCGCGCGTCATTTCTTGATATTTCGTTAAAAAAAGTGCTTCTTTTAGCCTGCTTCTCCAATTGATTCCTAATGGCGGCGATCTTGACCGGTACCTCACTTCGTCTATCCAATTGATTTTTGCTGCTGCTTCCATACGTGTTGATTCGTTGTGATTGAATTTAGGAGGAATTTGTGCCCTATGGTTCTCTTGTTTATCTTCTGTCATCTTTCTTGGCGTTAATAATCACTATCTTTTTGTTCTTAGATCTCGCTTTGTGCAAAAAGCTTTCTTTTGCGAAGTTGAAGTACGATTCCGCCGCTTAAAGGAAGAGCCTTCCGCCACAAGATCGTGTTCGATTCCTTTAATCCTGGAACTTAGTGTTTCGATCGAGATTCGATTCGTTATTCTGTCTTCCCTGCCGTTCGTTTGGGAAAAGGAGTTAGGACTTGTAATATAATTGAATTGGCTCTCAGAAATTATTCCTTTAAATGGCTTGAGAGCTGGCCTATTTCTTGATGCATCGCATTCTCAAAGGATTTGTTGGTGGTATTGGCAGAGATGGAGATGAGTGGCTCTCAGCCGTCGCAGTTTATCACGAGCAATGGGACTCGTGGTATTTCTCGCGGTAGTGGAACTCCTCTGATTGACGATATTGAGATGGGGCAGATCATTGTCCCTGAGGTAAATTTTCCTATGCTGAGAGACATTATTATTATCATCATCATCATCATCATGTACTTCTGTTTGTGCACAAATGTCAGTAATATGTAGGGATGACATTTACTGCCCTTTTCAGTGCTTCCACCATTGATGTTTCTTGGTCCTTTTTTGTGGGGTGCTTATGTGCCAGTGTCTACTGATAATTTTGCTTAGACATGCAAACATAAATAACTATAGCCTTTTTCTAGGATTTGGTTTTAGACTAATTCATGATAGTTAACAGCTCACTGAATGTGTAAAAGATTGAAGAAAATGTTTGGACTTTAGAAAGATTGAGAAAGAATGAGCTTTGTCATTGGTAGAATATCCTCATTTGTTAATGGCTGATATTAGTGTCGGAGCATACTATAAATAAAACTGACTGGGATAGTTCTAGATCTGACTCATTCTTGCCTGATTCGAAAACGAAAGATGATTATAGTCCAGTCTGATTAAGAATTGGACTCCAATCTCACTATATTCCAATGCTACTTGTGAGTTGCAGTTCTATCAAGTTTTGATGGATTAATGAAGAATATACTAGTTAAAACTTAATAGTAGTATATGTATTATTTAGTCAGTTCAGATCCTTGATTGGATCAACACCGATCCATGTTGTATCACGTGTCTGATCAGGGTTACTAGATCTGCGTGTCAGTCCATCCCTGATTTGAAGTAGATCAGTTGTCAGATTGTATCAGATCACATTGAAGCTTTTCATAAGCCTAGTCAGTATAGTGCTATCTGGATATGTAATAAATATATGGTACAGAGATTTTTAAAAGTACGATAAAACTTGTTAATTGAACACTATGTAATGCTTTAATCATGTTTAATACTAACAAGAGTGTATTAAGTATATAAATAATCACTTCGATATATTATGTTGTTTTTGTTGTTAAGCAACATGACTAATCAGAGGTTGTCCTGCACATATATTTGTGTGCTAAACTGTGCTTCACTGACTCTCCTAACTAGATGTATGTGATGTATGTATTATGTTGAGATTGTTGCATAGTATTCATAGGGGACAACTTCACCAAGTTGTGTTTTAACTGTTTATAGATCCACTCTTTTTTATTCTGGAAAGATGATGATCTTTTTATTGTTAACATAATTTGTGAATTTGTAGAGAAAAAGTTGGAAAAATTTGTTTGCGTATATGGGCCCAGGATTCCTTGTCTCCATTGCGTATATCGATCCTGGAAACTGTAAGTTGCTTTTATTTCTTTTATTCTGAATTCCATCATCTTACAAGGCTGAGTTACAATCATAATCAATAGTTGTTTCACATGTTGTAATATACAGTTGAAACTGACTTGCAGGCAGGTGCACAGTTTACATATGAGGTACATCAGTTTTTCCCCATCCTATTACAGATTGTTGCTATCTTATTTAATTATTTGTGCCAAGTCCAAGACCCTATGTGTATTAAGCATAGAATATTTAATATTTTCTTTCTATTGTTCAGTTACTCTGGATAATACTTTTAGCCTCCTGTTCTGCCTTGGTCATTCAATCGCTCGCAGCCAAGCTAGGTGTTGTCACAGGTCTGTGCATCCACAAAGAACATCAATTACCTAGTTATTTCTTAGTTGACATGTCTTTCAAAAAAACTTTCCAATGACAGGAAAGCATTTAGCTGAGCATTGCAGAGCTGAATATCCAAAAATCCCCAACTTTATCTTGTGGGTTCTTGCTGAACTTGCAGTTGTTGCATGTGATATTCCTGAAGGTATCAATTTTTTGAGCTTCATTTTCTTTTTTCTCTTCATAATAAAATTTATTTAATCTAATTTTATGCTTGTATAGGATGAAAGTTTCAAAAAGTGGAGTGGTATACCAATATTTAGAGAGTCAACTTAATATTCAGAAGTGCTTCGCTTTGCTCGGGCAAGTGCCTAGCACCTCGGGTATTTTGGCACCTTGGTGCCTTTGACTACACTGACTATAAATAATCTTTGATGATCTGAGTTCCAATTTACATAATCCTAATAAAAGAATTATTGGAATGAGTGAGACTAATACCCAATTGTGATAAGGTATAGTAAATTGTTGAACTAATTCACTCTAGGGTGGGCTTTGATGAATTTTCTTGCCAATAATCCTTACGTACATTCTGCTTTAGACTACATTAGGAATTGTTCCTCCATTTGAGATCCATTCTAATATATAACATGAAACATATTGTATTAATCATATTTCTTTTGTTATAAAGCAATGTTCAGTTCTTTGTAAGATGCTTAATGTTTCCTATATAAATAAAGCATTCTCTAATATTGTCACCTTCTATGTTATAATTGCCCTAGGAAACTGTCTATTGTTTGAATCCTTGACAGATACTAATGCATGCATTATAAATAATTTCTACGATGAAACTTGAGTTGTATTACAACAACAATAACAACAACAACATGCCATAATGTCTTACCTACTTGGGTCAACTACATTGATCTTTTGTCATCATTGAACTATGTAAAAAAACAATATATTTAATTAAATCAAGAGCATTTATATTTATATTTATAACTTTAGTAAGATCTTCTTAGTTCTCCCTCTACCTGTTCTTGTCCCACCTACTTAACATATGTACATGTCATCTGAAATGATTTTTTTTCTCATTTTATCTTGAAATATGAATTTTATAAGCTCATCAAGATTTTCTATACCCACCCAAGACAAATGTTCACCATTCATTCTTTTTGCAAACCATGTGCTACCATTCTTTTTTTCAAAAATGTGCCACCTTTCTGTAATTACCAGTGTTCAGGCTTTTATCTTTCTTTGTTCTTTGCAGTTATTGGAACAGCTTTTGCTTTGAACATGCTCTTCAAGATCCCTGTATGGTGTGGTGTTCTTCTTACAGGTCTTAGTACTTTGCTGCTGCTATTACTACAGCAGTATGGGGTAATGTTTCTTTTTCACTCATCTTTTGATAATTTGTCTGACTCTTTTATATAATATGAACAACTTCAAATCAAAAGAAAGACAACTTAAAAGGTTGTTTTCTGATTAGGCTGGAAACTGAAGTTGATCTGTAGAAAGTTTCAGCTAACTAGCTATTAAGGAAGACAATTTCAAAAATTCTGCTTGTAGTTACCTAATGCTATTAGTACTATTGCTGACTACATCTATAAAACTTCCTGCAGGTTCGGAAACTTGAATTTTTTATAGCTTTTCTGGTGCTTACAATGGCTGGCTGTTTTTTTGCTGAACTTGGCTATGCAAAGCCAAAGTCTTCAGAAGTTCTTAAGGGACTTTTTGTTCCTCAACTTAAAGGAAATGGTGCTACTGGTCTTGCTATCTCTTTGCTTGGTGCCATGGTGATGCCGTAAGTTTCTCATAAACATTCTGGTTTATCTCATTTGCTAGATGGAGGTTTCAGGCTTATCATGTGAACTAATGCAGGCACAACCTTTTCCTTCATTCAGCACTGGTGCTCTCTAGGAAAATACCACGCTCAATTCATGGAATTAAAGTGAAGTTTAGCTCTTGTTTTTCAGATCCATTTTTTCTTGCTTCTCTTTGACTTTTTCTTTATTCATTGTAATCAAATATAGTTGAAGACTTATTTCTTTGGGAAGATGAAATTCAAAATTTTTTATACATGGATTCTTGGTGTTTTGATCTTTTACATTTAATAGAATTCTAAAGGATGCTGCCTGTCACTTATTATATCTTCCTTTTTGCAGGAAGCATGCAGGTTTTATATTATTGAAAGTGCATTCGCTCTTGCAGTGGCTTTTCTCATTAATGTATCTGTTATTTCTGTAAGTGGTGCTGTTTGTAGCTCGGAAGGTCTGAATCCTGAAGATCAGAGAAACTGCAGTGATCTTGACCTTAATAAAGCATCATTTTTGTTGAGAGTATGTACTAGACTACCGCTACTTTATGGAATATATCTGCAATCCAAAATGCATTTTCTATTATCTTATATTCCTTTTAGGGGGTAGTTTTGAACACGGAGATCTAGTTAGGCATTTAAAGTTCAGGACCTATATGCACAGTCTTCCTGGACTGGCACTCATAAATAATATATCTTATGCTGATGACTGTCAGGCTCATGGATTCATTGGCATTGTCAACTTATATATTTCAAGCCTTCAAAAATGTAATCATCTCTACATTTTGCTTTTTAATTTTTGATGCAAAATCTATTAAGTATGATTGAAGTAACCCTGAAAATTACCAGTGATGATATGGTTCCCCATAGATCTGATTGATATATGGATGTGGAATACACACATACGGTGCCCATATATTAGGTTTGTCAGAAGCAACACACCCTTGAAATCTTTTAGGAGTGACTCCCTCCACGGAAAATAGCAGATCTCACTTATGGTAGATAAGACAGTTATCACTGGGCATTTACTCTTTAAAAATGACCACTTCAAGAGGAGGTAAGCACCAAGCATGTTCCATTGGAACATAATCCTATGGTCCATAATGGTGACCCGGTTTTACAGGTTACTAGGTTCAACTACCATCTTTGTAATTAAATAAAATTGTATCTTCTTTTTCTCTCTTAAAAATTTCTTTGTTTCTCACCACCAAAAGAAGCCCATTCTATCACTTAGAAGTTTAGAAATTACTTTTACGATAGCACATTGCAATGTACTATGTCTAGATTACTTAGAAACTAATCTTTTACTGCCTAAGGAACCTCTGTCTGTATCTTAAATGGTTATTAGAGTTTTTCAACACTTGAAAATACTGGTGATTCTTTATTCATTTTAGCTCTCGTTTCTAAGAACTCACGACACAAGCTCATTAGTTCTCTTATTTCAGAATGTCCTTGGGAACTGGAGTTCCAAGTTATTTGCAATTGCCTTATTGGCATCTGGTCAAAGTTCTACAATTACAGGAACATATGCTGGACAATATGTCATGCAGGTTTTTGCTCTCTTAGCATTTCTCTTGTTAAATATTATAGCTGCCTTATCTTTTAGTTTGGTTTTCACAAATAGAAAGTAACTCTTAAGAAGTATTTTATAGCAAATGATGGATCGAGTTTTTCATTGCTCTGTAAGTATGGACGATTGTGAAGGTAGATCTAATACGACAACATATATACAGAAAGATCTGTTTTAATGTTATTACAAAGGTGACTAAGAACACATAAATTCAAACATTTAATTTTGGTTGCTAGATAACTAAGTCCTTTTTCTTTCTGCAGTTGAAAATTATGCATCAATATTATAATTGCATGCTCTTGGCAGATCCAAAACTCGAAATATAGTGGCTTAATCTATAAGGAGGAATGCTGTTGATGTGATGATTACAAGAAAAGTTTGTGCCAAAAGAGCATATGATGAGCTTGACAGTAAATAGTATGCGATACATAAAAAAGGTGTAAATTACTCAGAGAGAGGCCAGATAGTTCATATTCAGCATAGAAACTTGTTAATAGAGAAAAAGAGGAGATATTTGATTGTATTATAGATCAAAATTTGAAGACCAAAAAATTCTTCAAGATAGTTACACAAGATAGTTACATAAAAATGTATGTATGTATGTATGTATGCACACACTTGAAATTGAAAGTGGCTTTATAATTTCACTTTGTGAGAAAATGCGGAACACAAGCTAAACAATTCTATAAGAGCCTTGTAGGAGTCTCAAAAAGGCCTTTGCTAAAGAGGTAGGATTGGAAGTATTGGCTAGTTACTTATTTTACAAAATCATAATGATTAAGTGGAGATTGATAAATATAGTAAAACTCTGATGAAATACCTATACATAAGAAAAATAAGAGATCAAAAGTTCCATAGAAAAACTATGGAATCAAAATATTTAAGTCCTACTATTGTTTTAAGAAAAAGGTAGTGATTCTCAAATATTATTAAAGGGTGAATCTAGTCCACGGGGTTCTCACCAATGAGGCATTTGGGGAGAGACCTCTATATTTAGAGAGACTGTTTCCTGACTTGAACCCTACTCTCCTACTCTTAAAGATTACATAAATATATATAAAGAAAAGAAAACATAACTACAAAGGTCTTTACCAGTTGTTTTGAAAATATTCCAAGAAGATAGGACCAGCTTATATTTCTGGCTGTCCCCAGATTCTAATGCTATGTTACAACCAAATTACTGTAAGATCTGAAAGTGCATCTAGTTTCTTATAAATTTTATGAACTGATATTATCTTTCTCCAAGATGATAATATTCATTGTACGAAATTTGCCATTAACTAAGCATGTGCCCGTCCTGCAACATATATTTTGGGAAATTTCTATTTTAAAGCTGCCACAAATCTGCAGAACTTACTGGAAGATATTAAGAGCTTTAAATCAGACCTTCCATGATCCAAAAGATAAGAACAATTTAGCATCAGGTGACTAATATCATCTCCACTGATCTTGCAAATGAAATACTTATCTATAGCACCTTAGCCTTGTCTGGTAAGATTCTTGAATTTGTGAGTGAACCCTTAAAGCTCAAGGGAAATATAAAGTTCTGAAGGAGCACTAATATTTCATGGAAGTTTTTTGAATCTTCATCCAGTTTTTCCACTAAATCTAATAAAGAAAGAAGCTGTAGTAAAAATACTTCTCTCTCTCTCTCTATCTCCAAGTCGTGTCTCTCTGAATACTCCATTTATTATAAATCTTCCAATTTAGAGATATCAAAATTTTCTTTCCTTAAGAGGAGAGAGTTACCTCTTCATGGATTAATATGTAATTCTAAACTTAATAATGGTGGTCATCCCCCCTCTCCAGATTTTTCCATGTATGTGTGACTCAACTCTTTGCTTTCTCCTTATAGACATTTCTTAAATGATTTGGAATTTGATTTGTGTTCTTCAGTTTCCATTAAGTGCTTGCAACTTGCAAGTGAACTGTGTTTCATAATTTGATTATCTTGAAAGTGTAAACTAGAACTTATTTCCTTTGCAGGGGTTTCTTGATCTACGAATCACACCATGGATAAGGAACCTGTTGACTCGATCCTTGGCGATTGTGCCAAGTCTAATAGTTGCGTTAATTGGTGGCTCCACAGCAGCTGGAAAGTTGATTATTATTGCCTCGGTATTAAGACCCCCAATTTTCCTTTCATGATCTCTTTATTAATAATATACTCTTACTCAGCATTAAAAGAAAACAATGAAAATCTTTGAGTGGGAATTTTATAAGATAGATGTGATTTTGGGTCAATCACTATTAAGTAGTATTAACAAGTTATCTCTTGCCAAACTAATGTCACTTAGATTATCTTCTCAAATATCCAGCATAATTTATGAGTTTTGAATAGTGATAAGACTATTTAAAGATTTTTTGAAGATCAATTAGTTATTTGTTTATCTAACATAATTTGTTGATTTTCGGGATTGTCGATAGTCTCTTTTCCGTATATTTCCTGCCTTCTACATCTTTAATCCTAAGTGAAATTGTTTGCGATAAAGTAAAAATTTCGAAATTAACTTTATCATACCACTTCACACGGGTTGATAGACTCGTGATTAGCAGTGCTTTTGAGAATACTACCTCTATTTCTACATGGGATCCAATGCATAGTTCTTGCTGCATTAAAACTAATGTTAAATAGGGTTATATTAGCTATTTAATTGTCCTAATATGATTTGTTTGTGGCATTTCTATTAAAGGCCAAACTTTTGCAGAACGTTTCAAGTTTTTAACTTATTTTAAAAAAAAGAATGATCGTTGTAGTTTTGTTGCAACTGAATGCATTGTCTAGGATCATCTTGATGCTGATATTTATTCATCTTATGCAGATGATTTTATCATTTGAGCTTCCTTTTGCTCTGGTTCCACTTCTCAAGTTTACCAGCAGTAAGACCAAGATGGGTTCACATGCCAATTCTCTCATGGTAAGTCTTTCATTGTCTAGAAATTTTAGTACGTACCAAGATGGCAGCTGTTCTTAAGCCACCCCACTTGTCTGCTGTAGGTTAACTAATTTTTAAAGGTTCAGTTTGTTGCACAAACTATTCATAATTTGCTTAGTTTTCATTTGGTTGTCATTTACCGTGGAATGATATCCGTGCATTGGAAAATTAATATATTGTTTCTCTTTTATATTCGATCATCATATTTCATAACAAAGTAATTTGTTGTTGCCGCTGCAGATTGCAGCAACCACATGGATAATAAGCTCGCTGATCGTGATCATTAATACCTACTATCTCGTCACTGGCTTCATCAATTTACTTTTGCACAGCGGGTTGCATACCGTATCCATTGCATTTGCTGGAGTTTTTGGTTTCTCAGGCATGCTGGTATATGTAGCTGCGATTCTTTACTTGGTCTTCAGGACAAATAGGAAATCAACTCAACCATTACTACATGATGATTCTCAATTTGGACAAACCTGTGAAAGTAACAATGGCATCTATGATTTACCAAGAGAGGACATTGCAAGTATGCAACTTCCGCAGGGGAGATCTACATCGGATCTTGACTAAAAGTAACCTGGAGTTCCTTTTAGCGGCGACAGACAAATGGTCTTCTTTGTTTGAAGCAGTCATTTAGCTTCTGATGCTCATAATCGAAAAATAAAACGAGCGTGTAGATAGAGTAGTATGGGACAGAATCCTGAAGCTTTTAGTATGATTGTATGAAGTTTTCTATTTTCTCTCAGACTAAAACTGAGGTAGGAGGTCTCAAGGTGTAAATGGAGACACTTTGATGTGTACATAATCATAGACAGAGCATGCACCTCTATCTCCATTTTTCTAAGTAAAAGCTAACTACTATGACCCTGTGTGGTGTGTTGCATTTTTGTTCAATTTGTAAGTACAGGTTGGATCTTTGATTTGATCTGATATTTGTAAAAAAAAATCTGCCTTGCTTCATTTCTTTAATATCATAATATGGAAACAAATGCAAGTAAAAAAAGGTTAGAACTCCTGCTTTGCAGGTTGATTTGATGGGGGCAATGCAGAAGAAAGTGAAGGAATTGTTGTTGGAACAGTAAAGCTGAGTTTTGCATGGATTGGCAACCAAAAAAAAAAAAGAAGGAAAATATCGAAATAGTTTTGGCCTTTCATAATATTTTCATAATCAGGAATTTATACAAAATGATAAATAAGTGACAAAAATTTGCAAATTAATCTTTTTATATGTTATTTTGCTAACCTAAAAAAGTACATCATTTACCAATCTCAAGTAAAATTACAATTCGTTATTCGAATTAGAATAATTTAATCGTTATAATTGAAAACGACCTGATTGGATTAATTATTTCAGGCATTCGATTTGGTTCCCCATAAATCAAATGTTTCATGGTACTATGCGGATTAAAAGGATTGTGGCCCAATTATGGCCCAATTAAACGAGTCGAGGCTCGACCCATGGGCCATTCGACCGGGTTCGCACCATGTACCTCGCGATGACTAGATTACCCTTAGGGTTTGGTTCAGGCTATAAAGGGAGCGGATAAGCCGTCTTTCGCGTCACACGGCGTCGGGGGAGGGGAAGGGGCGAGGGAAGGCGTCGGAAGTACCGCATAGATGAGGGCGAAGGTAGAGATCTGATCTTGTTCTCAGGGTGCTGAAAATTGCAGCTCAATTTGCTTTGATTGGAAGGTTCATTGTTCTTTTGCTTACGATTTCGTTGCTCGGGATGTCGGATCAGGCTGTTGTTCTCGATGTCGCGGTGTTAATCGTAATAAAGTAGCATTCTTCTGTGATCTTATAACAAGGTGTTGAGATTTTTCTTTGATAATTAGGGTTTCTTTACGATGATTGGTTTCTCCAGTTGTTCCCTTTTATTTTTACGGTTGAATCGTATTATTGCTTATATAGACAATCAATTTACTTGAGAAATTTCATCCCAAAATCTTGATCTATTTGGGTGTCCATCCGTCAGCTAGGTTATATTTGGATTCGTAAATACATATTTTCATGCTCATTCAAAGTCGAGTTCGGCCTGAAAGCGTGATTTTTTCTTCGTACTTCCTGACGTGAAGGCCTTATCTCCAATCAGATCGTATATTTTTACATCACATCTAGAGAGATGTAATATGCCTCGGTATATCTCCGTTTTATATTTACATGACTGATCTAACTAGTTCGAGGCAGATGTAGTCTTCCACGGCGAGATTCGTTCTTGAGTAGGGTTCGCTTAGGTTTCTGTTGGGTCATATTAAAGTAAGTCTAGCTTCAGTTGCTCGGAATTTGGTTGAGCTTTGGGTTGAAGAAATTGACTGTGCCATGCAAATTGCATGTCCCTCATCTCCCTCTCCCTCACACTGGTGTTTTGTCATCTTTTAATGTTATATCCATTTATAGTTTTTTATTATTGTGTTTTAGCAAGTTAGGAGTATGAGTATTTTTGTTTCTTCTAATTTTTGTTAATTAACAACCTAATATTCTCTGATAGGAAAAGCTTTGGTAAGTGTATCTGCCTCAAACACCAGAACAAACAAGAGTTCTGTCCATTCCCTAAAAGGTTATTCTACTTTGGAATTTGACTCCGATCCAGCAAGAACGACATGGCTTGTACATTCATTAAGTTCTAAGTAAGGCTTATATTTAGCTTCTTTTTAATTGTAGTTTGGAACGGAAATAAGGATAGTGGTGAAACAATGATCTGCTTATATTATCTTGGTTAAGACATGAAATGGGTTGAGGATTCATTGAAAAAGTAAAGCTTTATGTGGTTTGATGCTTCTCATCTTTGCTGTGGAATATCATGTTTTTACCTGGTTACTTTGCAGTTGAATTTTACGATACAACATTGTTGTTATTGTTATTACTATGGTTCCTGCTAGCCAAAAAAAAATAAAATTTGAGATGTATAACTATCAACCTTTGTACTAAAAAGTTAAGTCTGATTTCTTTCTTTTATTAATTTGATTAGGACATGTGACTACTGTCCTTTTTTAAACCTTTTTTGCCCCTATGTTGTAATATGTATCATTTTTTCTTAACAACAAATAAGGAATTTCAGGCTTAGAGGTCTGGACTGTTCTGTGTATTAGTTCAGGACTTGGTGATCTGTCCCAAGCTATCTAGTAGGTCAGATAATGAGGTTTTTTATGTACATTATACATGTTTTCTGTTTTCTCTTCTGCCCTTTGATGATGATAATAGGTCAGCTAATGAGGCTTATTATGTACA
Organism: Musa acuminata AAA Group; assembly: GCF_036884655.1. Taxonomy (NCBI): domain Eukaryota; kingdom Viridiplantae; phylum Streptophyta; class Magnoliopsida; order Zingiberales; family Musaceae; genus Musa; species Musa acuminata. The sequence goes on along the minus strand of NC_088352.1, from coordinate 23,983,221 downwards.
TTATACATGTTTTCTGTTTTCTCTTCTGCCCTTTGATGATGATTGTTCTGAAATGTGTGCTTTTTATCTATTTTTCCGTAAAATTTTTTAGTTTAAGTTTGTGAATCATCTTGATTTGCGTTGATGATTTTGAGCACCCTCTTTTGTACTTATGAAACAACAATTTATTAATGGTATCTCTAACTTTAGCCATGCTTTCTCATGCAGTGGAAGAAGAAGCGAATGAGGAGGCTCAAGAGGAAACGCCGAAAGATGCGGCAGAGATCAAAGTAGGTAGCCAGGGTTGAACTGCATCCATCACATCTCAGTTATGAAGGTGGCCGATTTAGATTAAGTTCTCGACATGATGGTGGGGTGTATCATTGGAAGCTAACTCTTTTCCTGATGATGCCGTCTGATCTTTATGATTCTGCTTTGTCTGCAATGATTTTGTTTGAAGACAATATTTCCAATTTAATCGAATGCCTTTGATATCTTTTATTGGTTTTATACTTGGTGCTTTGGTGGATACTCTATACTCCTATGTGGAAGGGGTTATAACACCTCTAGTTAGTCCTAATACTTAGATTGACTGATAAGACATGAGGATGATTGGATAAGCGGATTAGGCTCAACAAGTTGGATCTTGATGACAGATTACTTTGTATGGGGTTTATGTGCTTTATAAGGTTTTTTCTCTTATTGGGTGCTGGCCTAGGCATCCTGACCAGGCAAGGTGAGGCTTGAGCATCTCATGGGTGGATCAGGTGGTGTGCTTCAAGGCGCTTGCTTGAACCTAGGCATCGTGTCCCTCGGTTGAGCGCTTGGTTCAAATAAAGCAATTGTAGTAGATTTATAAGTATGGTTTTGTTCAAGAATTAATTCAACTAATAAATTTTTTACTTTTTTACTCGCAAAAGCTATCCTTATATACCCTTGCGATCTTGAGCCAAACCTAGTATTGCTTTTGCTTTCGTTGCTAATGTTTTTTTTGTCATTGTTCCATCATAGACGTAATAGATCGAGCCTTCTTCTTCTATCGTTGATGGCTCATAACTTCTTTTCGTCATTGCTCCTTGTGTAGTTTTTCTTTTATCGAGGGAGGGGATCACATGTTCCTTTGCGTATATTTGGATCTTCTATCTTACGTAGTTTTATTCATCATCATTGTTTTCTCCTTTTTCATTTTTCATTATCAGTAATATTTTTCTCCCATTCTATTAGTTAATAGTATTTTTTCATCCTCCTCTAACTATTGTTAATAATAAATGATATATTATTAATAATAGATTGTTAACTATTATATAAATCAATCTTTATTTACTACATTGATAATATATTATTTAGATTTTAATACGGTTAATTCTTATTTATTTAAAATTATTATTATTAGATTGATAATATATTATTTAAATTTTAACATTGTTAATATTTATTTATTTAAAATTATTATTAAGGTTTCAGGATAAATGATAAGTGTATAAAACAATTAATTAGATTTATTTAATATCATATTTGTATTTAAATAATTATATTATATTTTTTTTTTATATTTTAATATTTTAGAGTATTTCTTGATTTTTTTTTAACGTATTTCGCTTTTTAAATTAGTTCATATCAGCTTGGTAAAAAGATAACTAGTGATTCACTTGGGATTAACTATTCTTAATGGCCTATTAGCTTATCATATTCAGCGTTGTTCTGATCATTCTCCCGGTTAGACCAGTAGTTCTAATGCAGAATACTCAATAGTTGTTAGGTTTTGAATTGACAAGTAAAAAAAAAAAAAGGGAAAAAAATCAAATAGAAATATTTTATTTTATTTTATTTTTATTGGTTGTCATTAAACTGGAGTCATTTGAGCAGGACTTTGGTGGTAGAGCATGAAAGAGGATCACATGGACTGCCATTAGTGCTCAGATAACTTGAAAGACCACTACATGATCAATTGAGTTTTGCTGCAGGATGCAGGAAATCAACAGTACAAAGCACCAAATCTTGTGTTTTGAGGCCACCTCATGATTCATGTAGGTCTCTCTCTCTCTCTCTCTCTCTCTCTCCTCGTCAAACTATCAAGTTCTCATAATCCCTTCAGGCTGAGATGCCGTGCAGCACGCACAACATATGAAGAACGACGAACAAGTAAATGTTATGCAACACACAATTCTTCACTCACTGGTGATGTTCTCGTTTGCCTCTCTCTGCTGCTGATCCTAATCACGCCTGTTGATGATGATGGTGGTGATGATGATGATGGCCATGAACGGCCTGCGCCGAGCTCGGTACACAAGCTCTACGAAGCATCCTCGAGACGTGCTTCATGGTCGGCGATCCCTCGGCTGATACGTCGGTGCACTCCAAGGCGACGGCGGTGACCTGCTTGATTTGCTCGAAAGAAGCCGCAGTGAGCTTCTTCATCTTCTCATCCACCCACCTTCTTCATCTGTGCAGGACACTGCAGCCTCACCCAATCTATGAACCCTGTTTCGCTTGCTTCCAAAGCTTCCCTTGGCCTCTTGTTGGCCACCACCTCCAAGACGAACATGCCGAGCCAGTATACGTCTACGAACCAGATGACCAAAGGAGATTGCTCGGTGAGTAGATCAAGTGATGGTATGGCAAGGAACACGAAGGCTTACTCGTGGATTCGGAATCCGGATTTCGGAACTTGAACTTGCAGATCGAAGGCTCGATGTCTTCCCTCAGCAATACGCTTCTGGTCCTCAGGTCGTACCCAACGCGAGGCCAGTGTTCGTCGAGGTAGCAGATGCCGTCCATGACCCCCATCATCACCTTCAGCCTTTGCTTCCATGGCGGAGCCACCACCAACCACTCCTCCACGCTGCGGACATGGACGCCTTCCGTCACTACAGCTTGCATATCCCTCCGATCGCACCACCCGATCACCTTGGCTACGTTCTTGTGCCTCAGTTGCGCAAGAATCCTGCAATCTTCGCCGAACGTTCGACGAAAAGCATTTCCTCTCTGCACATGAACCTCGATTTCTGCTCCATCTCTTAGTCTGACTATGTACACGTCTTCCCCGTCCGCCTTCCTCACCAGAGTCTCCGAGAACCCATTGGTTGCTTTCCGTAGCATTGCCGTCGTGAACTTGTCTCTCCTCTAACGCAGTAGCAGCCGGCCGATTAAGCCAACCACCGATAGGACTGAGACCAAGACTCCTACCAGCAACAAGATGGTCGCCGTGATCTCGGAACTATGGCGGTGATCCCCCGGCAGGAGTCCCGAATGAATGAAGCTTGACGAGTCGAACCTCCTGAAGAGTTCGACTCCTTCTCTGTTGCACCCGGAGAATCGATTGTAAGACAGGTTCAAGAAGGAGAGGTTCGCAAGGCTCGCGAGGCCCGCCAAAGGAACGTCCCCAACAAGCAGGTGGTGGCTCAGATCGAGGGACTGGATCTGGGAGCAACGGAGCACATCCGACGGGAACGCGACATGGAGGGAGTTGTTGGCGAGGTCGATGGTCCGTATCGAGGAGGGGCAGTAGGACCAGAGGAAGGCGAAGGAGAGGTACAGAGGTGCGACGCGGGGGCGCGACCAGAGGTCGATCTTGGCGAAGGAGAAGTTGCAGTCCGGATTGCTGGACTCAGCGCAGAGATGGCGAGCGACGACGGTGGACTTGTAGATGCCGGCGAGGTCAGTGGTCACAGCGTTGCATTAGCGGAGAGACGGGTCTCGGGCGCAGGTGGAGACGAGTGCAGTGAATTCCGGCGGCGGGGGCTTGTTCAGTTCTTCGATCAGAGTGGAAGGTAGAGTTGCGGTGATGACAGCGAGGGAGAGGAGGAAGAAGAAGGCTATCAGCGTTGATGAAGTCTCTGCCATTTGAATGGCTGAGAGAGAGAGAGAGAGAGAGAGAGAGAGAGAGAGGAGGGAGTTTATGTGGTTTGAATGATAAAGACATGCATACAGTCATTTGGATTACAACTGTATATATATATATATATATATATATATATATATATAACGTGTTTACTACATTACTCAGATGCATACATTCTAATTCTATGCATGAGAAAGTTAATGAGGTGTTAGCTTTAGGATTTTGCATTCAATTATGCAAACTTGGATCTTTCTATCATAGTGCTTTGGAGTCACTGATAAATTGGGAACTACGTATTTAAGATATTGCGATATGCATATTACAAAAAAAAAGTGAAATAATTTTAAATAAATTAAAATAATCTAAAATAATATGTGTCACTTTTGAATCAACTCAATCCACATTAATTCTTCATGGTGTGTGCCACTCCCTCAAATTTCCATCCTTTGGTCAAGTCAAATGCCATGCTTTGGTAATGTGCTATTGAAAGCTCTCCTATATCGAGGTCAATTATGACTTGAATCAATCAATGGATGTGTCCTTGAACATTAATGGCCCCTCTTAACCATACTTCTCACACAATCCGTTTGGACGAGTGAGCTTGTCCCACGAGATGGAAAGGTGAGCCATAATCACATCAAGGCATGATCCAACGTGACATGATGTTTATGGATGGGTGAGGTGTGCCAACCCCACCATCAATGCACATGGACTACAATATGAGGTGAGGGATGACATGCATTGATGCTGGCTTCTTTGAAGTCACTAAGGGAGTAAAAATTTCATTTTAATTATATGCCATTCATAATCTCAATTCATTAATTAATAGGTAATTTATATATACCTCTTGTTTTCATATTTCATATTTATCATTTGATAAAATTATTCTTTTGATAATTCATCATCAATGTGGGTTTCGAGAGATTATTCATTTTGGATAAGTTTAGATGATTTTGTGCATTCATAATAGTTTCAAAATTCACGTTAAAAAGGTAAAGGTGACTTTAACACTTATAAATCTCTAGTTTTTACTTTAAAATAACATGAGACTAAACGTGCTTATTAGTGCCTCGTACTAGAGAAGTTCAAGGCTTACGAGCTTTTCTTTTAACATAAAGAAAACATTGATAAAATTAGAGATCGATAGTTGACTTATCCTAAGTAGCTTCATCCGCATAAGATACCTTGGTCGTGCTCGAACTTCTAAGCTTCCAAAGTAGTGTAGTCCCAAGTGTTCTCTCTTGTACAAAGGTCCTTAAGGAGTGATGAGAGAGAGATCAAATCTCAATTATCATGTCCAATTTTGCTTTTATAGATAGTTCCCCCTAATCACATCGATTAATTATTTAGATGTCGAGTTGTGATTGAAGTTGAATATTTTCTCTATCATCTTTCACAAATTTGATGGTTAAAATTCTAATCATATATTTAATCTCTCTATTTCTAAAAATAAAATTACATAAATTAATCCTAATCACATCTTCGACAAGGGTGTTCTTGTATACGTTACAGTTAACTCATATTTGGAACTAAGCCATCATTAATACTCTTTACAAACTTTAGTACCAAAAGAGTATTTGGACAAATTATATTATATATAAAAATATATATAAGAAATAAGTCATTGACATCTTGATCAGCCCAACGTAATTCAAATCCTTATGCGTAAGACTGTTTGAGGTAAAAGCGAAGACTAAAATCCAGAGAGATTTCCTTACCTAATTCCTTCGACACCTAAGTTAGTAACATGAGGTAGGTGAGTGTAGATATGAGTGGTCAAAAAGTGATTCCTTTTAACTATGGGGGTGATGCTTATCCTCTCATTTAAGCCTCCACGACCCCCTTTAAGAGCTTGCTCTCCTTAGGTCTAGTTCTCCTCTATAAGGCAGGTTGATCGTTGGTCCTCTTCTTAACGATGAGTCAGTTCCTAAGTATATAGTCTTTCATGTTGAATTTCAAATTTTGATAATGAAATTAATTAATTTATGATCTAATCAAATGTTGGGCTGGAGTCATGCAGAACTAACTATGTTGCAGACTTAACTATGATCATGAAAAGGTAAAAGAATTAAAGAATCAAATGTTGGGCTGGAGTCAAAGATTGGGCCTCGGGCTGGAAGAATCAGACAAAGCGTCGAGAACAGATAGATAGGCGTTACATCGAAGGTTCGAATGATATGCTGAAAGCTTGCCGGGAGTTCACCGGAAGTTCACTGGAAGAACAATTGACATACTAGACAATTGAGATTGCTTATATTGTAATTTTTTAACCTTAATTATCATAGTTAGGTATCAATTTAAGTTAGTTTAGAAAGTACTCATATTAACTCAATTGTGGGCCAACTTGGTCAGAATTAAGGTTGAATTGGGCTAGTTGTTTGGCCCATTCAGTGATCCTCAATTGGCCCAGGCGGTGGCACCGTCGGGGTTAGCGGTGGCACTACTTAAGGCTCGGCCTCGCAAGCAATCTGGATGGTGGTACTGTCGGCAGTTAATGCTGCCAAGCGATGGTACCACTAGAGCCCAGTCTCCGAGGCTTTGTCACACGGTCATACTGCTCAGACTGGGTGGTGGTACCGCCTAGTGTCAGTCTGAAGTGGTGGTACCACCTAGTATTGGCGGTGGTATCGCTAGTACATTGAAAACCCAAGATGAGACACTTTTTAGCTCCATTTTTGAAGCCATTTGAGGCCTATAAATACCCCAATCTATCTTGCTTGCCAAAGCATGAAAAGTGAACAAAAATCTTATGATCTAAGTGAGAAAACGTTGTTGTAATTCCTTGAGAGTTCCCCTCCTCATCCTAAGTGTAAATTCTGTTTAAGGGAGGGTTGAGAGAACTATAAAGGTTATCTCCTAAACCTATGAAACGGAGAATAGAGCTGTAATAAGATAGCTGATCTTTACCTATTCAAAGAAGATCAATAGTGAAAGCCGGTGAACTCAATGAAGGAGGAATCGGGAGTCGACGTAGGTCACAATGATCGAACCACTATAAAATTAGTGTGCCTTCCCTTCTTTATCTTTTTCCTTTATATTACTTACTGATTTGGTTGCTCACCCCACTTCACGCTTTCTCTAAGTTCAAATGCATTTCTGATATGATTTTATCGAATGAAGTTTTCAAATCATCGACGTTTTTATGTAAGCACTAATTCACCCCCCTCCCTCTTAGTGCCGATTTCGATCCTAACAGTTGGTATCAGAGCAAAGGTTTTTCTCGTTTGGTTTAACACCGAAGAGAAATAGCTTTTATTGATAATCAAGAGGGTCTTTCTATCACTCATCTTCCTATGTTTAATGGGACATACTATATGTATTGGAAAACTAGAATGAGAATTTTCTTGCATTATATGGATTTTAATTTATGGAATATTATTGAAAGCGATTTAAAAAAGTTTTCTAAACCAATGAATGAAAGGAATGCATTATTTTATGCTTTTGATAAAAACGAATTTAATTGGGTTTTTAATTACAAAACTGCATATGAGATTTGACATACGAAGCCACACACAAATGCACAAATAGGGTTAAAGAGTCAAAAATTAATCTTTTGATTCATAGCTCTGAGTTGTTTCGTATGAAACCAAGTGAGACCATTGGAGACATATACACCTATTTTATTGATGTCGTCAATGGTCTAAAAGCATTTGGTAAATTTTTTTCTAATTTTAAACTTGTTAACAAGATATTAAGATCTCTTCCAAAAAATTAGGATCCTAAAGTAACGATAATACAAGAAATAAAGGACCTAAATAACTTTCCGCTTGAAGAACTTATTGGGTCTTTGATGAACTATGAAATGACATGTATTACACATGATGAACTTGTGAATACCTTCTAAATAACAGGAAGGACTTAGCACCTAGAACCAAAGAAGACCATTTAGGAGAAAACTCAAGTGACGATGATGACTTGACATTTCTTACAAAAAAAGTTTTAAAAATTATTAAAAAAAAAAAATAAGACACTAAGAAGAAAAGTGAACTAAAAAAGGATCAAATAATTTACTATAAATGCAAGAAGCTAGGGCACTTCAAAAATGAATGTCCCCAAGTGAAAAATAAGCTACCAAAGAAAAAGAAATCGCTTAAAGTTACTTGGGATGACTCAAGTGCATATGAATACGAGGAACCTACCAACAAAGAAGAAGTTGCAAAATATGCATTAATGACATTTGACAACGAGGTATGTAACAAAAACAATTTTTTTTTTATCTTACAATGAATTATTCAATGCCTTTAATGATTTATTTGATAATTTTAAATTAGTTAGTAAAAGTATAAAGTATTAAAAAAGGAGCATGCTTCCCTTGTTAATGAATTTGATAAATTAAAAAATGAGCATGATGATAGTGTTAGGAACGAGTCAGCACTAAGAGGGGGGTTGAATTAGTGCAATGGTAAAAATTATGTCGGTTCGAAATCTCTCGTTCGATTAAAGCCGATTTCGGAAATGCTTAACTTGAAAGCATGCAGAAGTGTAGTGAAAGTAAGAATTCCATTTGCAATAAAGGTAAATAGCAAGAAATAAATGTAAACTAGATTTTTATAATGGTTCGACCATCATGACCTACATCCACTCCGTCGATTCCTCTTCCGTCGAGGCCACCGGTATCCACTATCGGTCTTCCTTCAATAGGCGAAGACCAACCACCTTTTACAGCTCTTTCTCCTTTTAGCGTGTTTAGGAGATAACCCTTACACCCCCACTTACTCCTCTCTCAAACTATTCTAACACTTAGATTTTTGAGAGGAGTTCAAACAAGATTATAGCAGCGTTTCTTTCTTTTTCACTCTTAATTCTTATGTATGTTAACCACGGATGAGAGGGGTATTTATAGGCCTCAAGTTGATTCAAACTTGGAGCCTAAAAATATCTTATCCCAAGTTTTCTGGGTCCTGGTGATACCACCACCTATAGCACTGACATTGGGCGGTACCACCGCCTGACACAGTCTTATAGATTATGCCATGACGGTGTCACCTGTTGGGTCACTATTTGGGCCTTTCATTGGGCCCAACACAATCCATATATAGGCCAAACTGGCCCCTAATTGGGTTGGTCCAATTTCAATCCCAATTATGTGCTAACTATGAAATTTAAGACATTTACTAAGCTAAACAAGTCCGTAAGTCTAAGTTTCTTCCGGCGAGCTTCCAACGATCTTCCGGCGAACTTCTGACGATCTCTCGACAATGTTCCAACGGACTCCTAGTAAGCTCCTATACTTCACGATGATCTTCTTGGCGAGTTCCGACGAGCTTCTTTGGCAAGCTCCTAGACTTCTTCGATGAACGTTCGGACTTCCGACGAACTCTCGAACTCCCAATGAAATCGCGTTCTTGACTCCGGGACTTCATTTTTTATACTTTGCTATTGTAGTTAATCTTGTACACATAAAACCTACTTCTATCTAGATAATTATTACAAAGCAAATCAAGTGTTGTTTGGCATGTCATTGGTTTATCGGCGGCGCTTCGTCAGAATTTTCAGTGCATCATCATCTCTTGCAGCCTATTGCCCAATCGGCCAGTTGACCTCTGCAACACCGATTTACTTGGCGTAATTTCCACTCTTCTTGGCCCGATGCCCGAACTCATAGCCCGAAGCCTTCTGTCGATATATCGACCGATCATTCGGCTCGACGTCCAATCTTCTAACATGTTTTTCTTCGGCCCAATATGATTCTTCCTACTTTAATTATCTCTCCTTGATTGAAGTATCCTGCGTCACTCAAAACACAAATCAAATCATAAACACTATCAATTGGTTTCATCATCAAAATATGAGATTTAACAATCTTCCTCTTTTTGATGATAACAACCAATTGATGACAGAGTTTAAACAAACTCCCAGAGTTTAAACAAACTCCCCTTATCAACATGCTATATTGATAGAACTCTTGGATTCAAAAATCCAAGCAATATATTATCATAAAATTATGTATAACAACATACTTCTCCCCCTTTATCATCAACAAAAAGAAGTGTAACTTTCAAGTGTTTAAGAAATAAGCTTTACAACATTGCATAATAAACATAATCTCATGTTTTCTCATCATTGCAGTTTGTTAGCTAGCAAATTTAGCAAGTGTTACATCATATTAGAACATGCAAGCTAGCAGATTTTATCTCACTTTACAACATATATAATCACCAAATCATCATTAACTTTAAAGATGTGCAAGATTGCAAATTTTGCTTCTCTTTTGAGATGAGCAAGTTAGCAAGTTTTGCTCTCTTTGCGATGTGCAAGCTAACAAGTTTTAGCTTCTTCTTTCATATATCATCATGCAAGCTAGCAGATTTTATCTCCCCCTTTGTCATTGTCAAAAAGAAGGGAAGAATACAATTTGTAATTCTTTTTCCCTTTACATCTCATCCTTATGCATATCATACATGATACTAAGACATTAAATTTTCAAGTATTTATCACTTATTTTCTCCTCCTTTCCATCAATTTTTAAATCATCACATAAAGAATAACAAGAAAAATTAATTTGGTGATGAGTTATACTTCATCAAAACAAGGGAGTATCGAATCATGGAAGAAAAATCAATTTGTGTATACAATGTTCCAAACATCAAAGCACATCAGAAAAAAATAATCAAGAAAACATTATGATTCATTTGGATAAATATTTTCTTTAATAAAATATAAGAAATCATTCGAGAATAAAAAGTGAGTGATCTTGATTCACATAAGGAAAATATCAAGTTTTAATTCCGAGAATTCAAGATCATGATTTCAATAATGCATCCTTTAATATATAGCAAGTACAATAATAGGAGATCAAATTGTAAAAGATGTTCAAAAAAAATTTTAAGTCATGAATTCTGAAAAAGATATTCTCTTTAGTAAATGACAAAAAGAGACATAAGAGATCAAATGATATAATATCTTGATTCATGCAAAAGAAATCTCAAGTTATAATTCTTGAAAAATCTAAGATAAGAGCTCATTCAAATTCAAATTGTCAACTCAAAATTATTTTCAAGAAATTCAAAAATTAACAAGCATACTGATATCCTTTTTTGAAAGATTGATAAAGTAGGGATTGAGAAATTCGTTAAGAAAAATGTTTTCCTTCCCCCTTTTTTTTAATTTGATTTATTTCACACAAACATGCCCAAGTTTTTTTATGCCAAGTCAAAGCATGCATTATCATTTAAGATCGAAAAATAAATTTCATCATCATGACAAAAAATATAACACATTAAACATAAGGCTTCTTTAAACAAATGATTTGGTTTATCATTTTGATTCCAATGATAATATATTTTTCTTTTTATGTGTTTCATTTTATGTGATTGATTTCATATTAGGATGCTCAAGTTTTTCATATGAAAACCATACATCATAGTTTAAAATCAAAAACACAAATCTCATCATGGAAATCATTAAGATCAATAAACCATAAATTACCCAAAAATCATTATTACTTCAAATCATCATGCATATAAAATCGTCAAGGATGATACTTACATTATTTCATATGAGCATGCCTTTTTCATTTATGCCAAATCAAAACATGCATCATTTTTAAAACCGAAAAAGCAACTTTCATTATGGTAAAAATTGATAAGCCATAAATTACAAGATTAATTTTTCTTGATATATTTCATATGATGATTTGAAAAATGATGTAATGGAAAAATTTTGCACTATTGTAACCATCCCTTCCTTTTGACACTGACAAAGGAGGAGCAAAACTTGCTAGTTTGCTCAACTCAAAAGAGAAGTAAAAATTTACAAACTTGCACATCACAAAGAGAGGCAAATCTTGCTAGCTTGCTCATCTCAAAAGAGAAGTAAGAAATGCTATCTTGCAAATCTCAAGAGAAGCAATGTTTGATAACTTACACATTTCAGAAAGATGCAAAAATAGGTTATCTTGCACATCTTAAAAGATGTAAAATTTTACTAACTTTCATATGGGAAAAACTTGCTAGCTTGTTTGTTCAAAACTTACTATCTTACTAGCTTGCATATCTAAAAACTTGCTAGTTGCACTTCTTCTTTTTGCCAATGATAAAAGGGGAGAAAGAATTGCTAGTGTGCAAATCTCAAAAGAAAATTACTAGCTTGCATGATAATATTTCAAAAACTTGAGATTATGTTTACAATGCAATGATTTAAAATTATATCTCAAAAACTTACTAGTTGCACTTCTCCTTTTTGTTGATGACAAAGGAGGAGAAGGTATGATGATAATTATGCATGGGATGATGTACTTGGATATTTTGATCATGCATGATTTTATGTTGCATGTAATAATATGATTAATTGGTTCTTTCAATATTCATGATGCATGCAATGGTAAAATACGTATAATTATATGAATTCAAAAGTTCTATCAATATGACATATTGATAGGGGGAGTTTAGTTAAACTTTGTTATCAATTGGTTGTCATCATAAAAAAGGGGGAGATTGTTGAATCTCGAATTTTGATAATGAAACAAATTGATAGCATTTATAATTTAATCTGCATTTTGAGTGACGCAAGACTAGCTTCAATCATGAAGAGACAATTAAAGTAGGAAGAATCAATGTTGGATTAGAGTGGAATATGTCAGAAGATTGGATGTCGAGCCGGAGGATCGGTCGACGTGTCAGCAGAAGGCTTCGTGCAATGAGTTCGGGCATCGGGCCTAGAAGAACGAACAATGCGCCAAGGAGATCGGAGTTACGGAGGTCAACATGCCATTTGGGCAAAAGGCCACAAAAGAGGATGATGCGCCGAAGGATTGGATGAAGCACCGATGACCCAATGACATGCCAGACAACATGTGACTAATGCTTTATAATAATTATCTAAATCGAAGTAGTTTTAGTTATAATTGGGTCAGTTTAAAATGTAATTAAATCAACTCAATTAGGGGCCAATTGGGCCTATATTGGGGCTATTTTGGGCCTAGAGAAAGGCCCATTCAGTGACCCAAAAGTTGGGCCAAGCGGTGGCATCGCCGATCCAAGCGGTGGGACTGCCAGATGCTCAGTCTCTAAGATACAGTCTCTGAGATTGTGTTAGGTGGTAGTTCAGCCAAATTGGGCAGTGGTACCGCCTAGTATCAGGTGGTGGTACTGCCCAAACATAGTTTCCTAGACTGTGTCAAGCGGTGGTACCGCCTGACTGGGTGGTGGTACCACCAAGTGTTAGTGCTGTGATGCCTTAGGAACAATTTTTGGCAATCCCAACTTAATGATACTTCCAAAAAGCTGTGAGCATTTACTATCATTAAGCACCAAAATACTTCATCACATCTTGATCAGTATTATTCTCCCTAAACAATATCATCATGATGAAGTAAGCCAAATGGAACTAGGTATCATGGATTATGAAGGGATATAACAACTGTTTTGATTACCTTATCTAACAAAACATGATAGAAATATCTAAAAAGGACATGATGCTTCCATATGGTGGCTTAATCACTAGAATACTTCATGCCTACAATATTGTCATTCTACCCGACGAAGAAGTTATAAAGCTAGATAGATTTAGTAACATAAATAAAAATCTACTTCGACGGATGAGATGTATATTTAGAAATGGTATGCGGGTTAGACTACCTAGAAGAACTGATCCCCCTTAACCTGAATCAGAACCGGAAACACCAATCTTTAGGGGTAATCTATCTCCTCCAACTGGTCCCTTTAAGGAATCACCTCCAGTAGAGCAAGCACCTTCTTCATCTATTAAAGACATAGAGATTCGGATGGATCGCTTTAAACAAAGATAAGATCGACTTGAACAATACCAAGATAAAATCTTATCTGAGCTATAGCAGATTCATCGACAGTTTGATATATTGTTTAGACATTTTAACTTTCCACCACCTGAATAAGCATATGTATGTATTTAGGAAAAGTGGACATAATTCCTCCTTGTCATGTTGTAATACTATGATGTAAACTTTTTATGCTACTCACCTTGATGATCGCTATGCTACTTACTTTGATAATCGCAAGTCCTTGATGTGTTTAACTATTGGTATCTACGACTTGATGTATTATTTGATGAGCATTTGCGGAATTAGGAATGTTGATTTGTCCGAATGCATGAATTTATTAAATTTCATTTTTGAACTTTCTTTATTCTTTGATCACTTATTTAAATTCTGTGCTTATAATTTTATGATGAGAATTTTACTTGATTGTGTGCTTCAATAATATGTTCACATTGGAAAGTTTGTAAAAAGTTTCTATGATCATGCAATATCATGTTTAATGTATTTCTCTTCCGAATGCATGTCCGATTGAAAAGCTATGACAAAACATGTCCGAATGCATGATTTTGTTGTGTTTCTCTTCCGGACTTAATGTATTTCTTGAATGGAGCTTTTATGTGGCTATGCCATATCAAAGCTATTTCATATCTATGCTCTATCACTTAATGATTTTTGATACATGAAATTAATTGACAAATGCATCTCTCGTGGATTTATCTCTTGTAAAATTTTAAATTGAGAAATTGATTTAATATAATGATTCTTTCACATAAATTCCTTCTTGATGAAGGAAGAATTTCTTTTGAGATGAATACTTGCAAGGATTTAATTTCACATGTATATCTTGATCCTTGTGAAAAATAAAGCATGATTTAATGAAACTCTCTTAACATTTTTAACTTCATTTAAAGTTGGTTCTCAATGGTTTTTACCTTCCTTCTTTCCTTCTTCATGTAAAGTTTTGATAATAAGAAAAAGGAAAGAAGTTAGTGAATGATATCATGTCATGAATGCTTGAAAAATAATTGGTATGAATTTTTTTACAAGTTGAAAAATGACATGAATTTTTACCACAATTACGTATATTATTGAATCATTCGCCCTTTTATTGATGACAAAGGGGGAGAAATATGTGGTAAATTGATAATAAATGTATATAATTTTACACTTGAAATGTTTGCATTATGAAAAGATATCTAGAGCTTAATTTGAAATATTACAAATTGATTTCTTATCATAAAATGAATTGCTATGATTGTTATCCTTCATATTTGAAATATAAGACTTGAAAATAGATGTCATGCCTTGACATCAATTTCAGAAAGTTACATCATGATAGGAATCATGATGGGTGTATTGATAAGTTTAAACAAACTCAACTTATCAATATGTCTCTTGAATTCAAAGGCTTTGAATTCAAGAATGACTTATCCGAAGTATGACATATAGATAGGGGGAGTTAAGGTTAACTCCGTCATCAATTGATTGTCATTATAAAAAAGGGGGAGATTGTTGAATCTTGGATTTTGATGATGAAGTCAATTATCATTTGTTTATCTAATCTATATGTTGAGAAAAGTGTGCAGGATTAACTATGATGGCAGTAAAACATGTAGTAGGTATTATGCCGGAGTCAAGATCAAGATCACATTGGGAGTTCGAGAGTTTATCGGAAGTCCGGACGTTCGTCGGAAGTTCTATGGGAACCAGCTGAGAAGTCCAAGAGCTTGCCATAGAAGCTCATCGGAACTCACTAAGAAGATCGTCGCAAAGTCTAGGACGTTGCCAGGAGTCCGTCGGAGCATCGTCGAGAGTTCGTCGGATGTTCGTTGAAAGTACGCCGGAAGCTCGCCGGAAGAAGCGATTAATGCACCGAAACATGAATTGCAGTAATGATATCTTAATTGTTATAGTTAGAGTATATATTAAGTTAGGATTGGGAGATAATTCTACTAACTTAATTAGGGGCCAATGGGCCCTTAACAGATCCAAATTGGGCCGAATGGAACGGCCCATTCGACCCCTGAATTTCTGGTAGACGGTGGCACCACCTGGGAGACTCGGTCTACCAAGAATTCTGGGTGGTGGAACTGCCCCTGTCAGGCGGTAGTACCGCTGATAATTATTACTACCAATGGTGGTACCGCCCCTGTTAGGCGGTGGTACCGCCTGAGCTCGGTCTTTGAGCACTATCAGGCGATAGTACCGCCTAGAATGAGCGGTAGTATCGCCCAGTGCCCGATGATAGGTAGTAGTACCACCCAGTAATGGTGGTGGTACCGCTAGGACCCTGAAAATTTAGGAATGGACACTTTTAGGCTCCATTTTTGAACTCATTGGAGCCTATAAAAACCCCACCCTTTCCTACATGAAAGGATAACGAAAACTTAACATTATCTTGAGTCTTTGAGGCTTTAAAGTATTGTAAAAGCTAGAGTTCTCCTCCTTTTTTCTAAGTGTTGAGATTATTCAAGAGAGGAGTGAAACTTGTAAGGGTTGTCTCCTAAGCCCGACAAAAGGAGAAAAGCTGTAAAAGGGTGGTTGACCTTCGCCTATTGAAGGAAGGCCTCTAGTAGACGTCGGTGATCTCGTCAGAGGAGGAAGCCGATAGTGGATGTAGGTCACGTTGACCAAACCATTCTAAAAACTCGGTTTTCATTTACTTTGAGCAACTTTCCTTTATAGCAAACTACCTCTCCTCCTTACCGTGCCTTAACTACATCTACTTATGCTTTGACATAAACATTTTTCATGAACGGCTTTAATCATACGAAGACCTTACAAAACCGATGCTTTTCATTTGTGCATTTTATTTTGCTGCAAATCACCTTAGTCTTTTCTTACTCTTTCACGAAAGGTTTCAAGTTCAAAGTTCTTCCGAAAAGGATTGAGTTGAAACCATTCTTGTTGAATTGGCTTTAATCGAAACAAGTTTATTGAAATCGTAAATGTTTTCCGCTATACAAATTCACCCCCCCTCTTAGTGCGCTCTTGATCCTAACATTAGAGATATGCAAGTTTTGTAACATACAAGCTAACAAATTTTTTTATCACTTTACAACATGCTTAATCACCAAATCATCATTAATTTTAAAGATGTGCAAGATTATAAATTTTGCAAGTTTGCACTTTTGCTTCTTAAGATAGGCAAGCTAGCAATTTTTGGTGATGTTCAAGATAGCAAGTTCTTTCTTCTCTTTTGAGAAGTGCAATTTTTGCTTCCTTTGCAATGTTCAAGCTAGCAAAATTTAATATCATTTTATAACATGTAAGCTAGCAATGATTTTGAGTTTTACAAGTTTGTAAATTTTGCTAGATGTGCAAGTTAGCATGTTTGCTTTTCTTTATGATGTTCAAACTAGCAAGTTTTTGAAAAAGAATGCATGATATTAAATAGCAAGTTTAGAACATGTAAGCTAGCAAGTTTTTCATATATGAAGGTTGGTAAAATTTTTGCATCTTTTGAGATGAGTAAACTAATAAGTTTTGCCTCTCTTTGGGATGTGTACATTTGTAATTTTTGCTTCTCTTTAGATGTGCAAGCAAACAAATTTATCTCCCCCTTTGTCATTGCCAAAAAGAAGGGAAGAATACAATTTTGTAATTCTTTTCCCTTTACATTAATTTTCACATCATGACAAAGATAAATTATCATTCTTAATTCAATATGTTTGTGCATCAATATAGTTTCAAATTAAAACATGCACAATTTCAAAACCTTACATTTCATCCTTACTTGATACATGATACTAAAAATAAATCATCACTATGGGCATATCATACATGATACTCAAGCATTCATAATATATCATTTTATCAAAAGAAATCATAGTATTGCATGCATCATTCCAAATCATAAATATTTTACATTATGATGGTATCAAAATGTCAAATTTCATTACATCATATCATGCATGATTATAAACTCTCATTTGTATGCATCAACATAATATCATGAGTATTTCATATATAATTTCATATCATCACATGAAGAATATCAAGAAAAATTAATTGGGTGATGAGATAAATGCTTCATGAACACAAGAAATTATACATAAAAATCATATCATGAAAGATAAAATATCGAAGATCATGAAAGATTAAGTCATGAATACTAAATGACATGATTTATCTTGACAACTCTCCCTTTTAGTAAATAATAAAAAGAAACATGAGAGTTCAAAAACAAGATCTTGATTCATAGAAAAATTTCAAGTATCAATATCGAGAATTCAAGATCAAGATAAAGACATTCCTATAGCAAAAGGTATCATGAGAGAACATATAAAGGATCTCGATTCATGTATAATATCTCTCAATTCATTATGAATCATAAAATTATAATTCCAAAACATCATGATTCATTTGGATAGTAGATAGCAAAAAGAAACATTAAGGATAAAAGATCTCGATTTATATAGGGTAAATCTCAAGTTATAAATATCAAGAAATCAAGATAAAAATCATGGTTAGATGAAACTCATCCAAATTCAAATCAACAAATCATCAAAATCACTTTCAAGAGATTCAAAATGACATAAATAACTTTATCAATCTATTAGTGAAAAATCAATAAGATAGAGAAAAAGAAATTTTCAAGAAAAAAGCTTTCCTCTCTTTAGTTGTTTCAATTCATGTGATTTATTTCATTTATGCCAAATAAAAATATGCATCAATGTTTAAAACCGAAAGTGCAAGATTTATTACGACAAAGATCAATAAGGCATAAATCACAAAAATCATTATGCATCATTTCTAAATCTCATTCATAGTGTAAAATCACCAAGCATGGTACCAAAACTTTTAATATTTCATTACATAATTACATCATTATGCATCATTAAATCATCGAAATTGATTTCATCAAACATAAAGCATTTTCTATCAAAATCATTTTTTTTGTTGTAGTCATGCATTTTTCTTTTTAGGTGTATCTAACTTTTCATGCTTAGTTTTCCATACAAAATCTATTCATCATTATTTATAATCGGAAGCAATATGAAAATCATTAAGATATACATTATTGCTTCTTAAAACATGTAGAGAATCAACATTTTCAAAATTACTAGCATAAGAAAAGCATGATCCCCTTATATTTATTTATTTATTATTATTTTTACTAACTAATTAAAAAACAACTCATGAAAAGTATCAAGTTATTTCAAAATAAACTAAGAGGGTTTGTTAGGATCGGAGCGGCACTAAGAGGGGGGGTGAATTAGTGCAGCGGATTAAAACTTTGGTTTTGATAAATCTTTCGTACGATGAAAAGCAATATCAATGGAAACCGATTTTAGAAGCTTGATAACTTAGAAACGTATGGAAGCGTAGTAACTAAGTAGAGAAGTTTGCAGTATGTAAATGGCAAGAGTAGGATGCAATCTAGATAACGCAGCAGTTTTTAAAGTGGTTCAGTCAAAATGACCTACATCCACTTGCGAAGCCTTCTTCGAAGAGGCTTCCAACTTCCACTAGCAAATTTCTTGTAGGGGAAGGACTAATACCCCTCTTACAACCTTTACAAGTGGTTCACACTCTTACAATTCTTTTCAACAAGATGGGAGGAGGTGAACACTTAAGCAATATGAAAAACAAGGCTTGCAAAGACTATTCTAAGGCTCTTAACTCAAACTATTGCTTTTCAAAAGGTTATAATCTCAGCTGAGATTTGAGGGGTATTTATAGGCCTCAAGAGGATTCAAATTTGGGCTCCAAAATTTGAATTCTCTTTGGTTCCCGATGCCTAGCCAAGCGGTGCCACCGCCCAGCCCAGGCGGTGCCACCGCTTGGCTCTCGGGTGCTAGGCGGTGCCACTGCCAAATTTGGAGGTGCCACCGCCTACACTATTTCAGCTCGCTGGTTAGGCTCCAAAATTGGCCCAAACCAGTCCGAACTAGAGCCCAATTGGCCCCTACTTGGTTTATAGGATTAACACCTAATCCTAACCCTATGTAACGTGCTAACTACGAATTTAAAGACATTTTCTAAGCTATTACAAAGTCCGTAAGTCAAGACTTCTTCCGACGAGCTTTCGGCGAACTTCCGACGGTTTTCCGATAAACTCTCAGAAACCATTCTGCGGACTCCCAGCAAGCTCCTAGACTTCACGATTTGATCTTGACGAGTTCCAACGAGCTTCTTCGGCAAGCACCGATCTTTCTCGGCGAGCTCCGTGAACTTCCAACGAACCTTCTGGCGAGCTTCCGAAAAACCCTTCGGCAAGCTCCCTACTCATTCTCGGCTAGTTCCGACAGCATTCCCGACGAACCTTCGGACTTCCATCGAACTCTCGAACTCGTAATGAATCCTTCGTGCTTGACTCTGACACTTTGTTTTGCTTTATGTCTTCGTCGTTATCATAGTTAATCCTGCATACACAAGTTAAAACTCTACTCCGATCTAGACAATTATTACAATATGAATTGACATTCTGTTGCCAGACACGTCATTGGTTGGTGCTTCGTCTGATTCTTCGGTGCATCGTCCTCTCTTGCAGCTTGTTGCCCAATCGGCGGTTGACCTCCGCAACCCCGATATCCTTGGCGTAATTTCGCTCTCCTTGGCCCGATGCCCGATGTCCGAAGCCTTCTGCCGTCCAATACCTTGATGTGATTTCCTCCGGCGCAACGTCAATTCCTCATGCGATAACTGTCTAATCCTGATCGAGTAGACCTGCATCACTCAAAATGTAGTTAAACATAAACATAATTATCAATTGGTTTCATCATCAAAATACGAGGTTCAACAGGGTTTTGATTACCTCGTCGTCGAAAGCCGTTAAGACATAGTTTGCCACCTCACCTTTATTGGTTTGCTCCTCATCTTCGGAGGTACTCGTTTCGTCCAAAAGTACTTTCTTCTTCTTGCATTCATATCAGTAGTCGCGTTCTTTTTAAGTTTATTTTTAATATTTGATTCTTGTTTTAAATTTTTTTTAATATTTATTGTGAGAAGTTCAAGTTCACCATCACTTGAGCTTTCGCTTGAGTGATCTTCTTTTGTTCTAAGTGCAAAATCTTTTCTATTCTTTGGAAGGTTGTTCTTAAGTACGTCATGTGCCACATTGGTCATTTCGTAGGTTATTAAAGACCTAATAAGTTCTTCGATTGGAAAATGGTTTAAGTTCTTTGATTCTTGTATTGTCGTTATTTTTGAATTCCAATTTTTAGAAAGTGATCGTAAAACTTTATTCACAAGTTCAAGATTCAAAAAACTTTTACTAAGAGCTTTTAAACTATTGACGATATCCGTAAAATGGGTGTACATGTCTCCAATAGTCTCGCTTGGCTTCATTCGAAATAATTCAAAATCACAAATCAAAATATTTATTTTAGAGTCTTTAACTCTACTAGTGCCTTCATGTGCGATTTCAAGAGTGTACCATGTTGAATCTCGTATTTTGATGATGAAACTACTTGATATATGTTTATGATTTAATCTGCGTTTTGAGTGACGCAGGATGCTTCGATCAGGATGAGACAATTAAAGCAGGAAAATCATGTTGTGCCGGAGGAACATGTCAGAAGATTGGACGTCGGGCCGGTGGATCGGTCGACGTATCGACAGAAGGCTTCGGGCCGTGGACTCGGGCATCGGGCCAAGAAGAGCGGGTATTGTGCCAAGGATATCGGAGTTGCGGAGTCAACTGGCCGATTGGGCAATAGGCTGCACGAGAGGACGATGCGTCGAAGAATCGGACGAAGCGTCGAGGGACCAATGACATGTCGGACAACTTGGTTAATTGCTTAGGATTAATTGTCTCGATCGAAGTTTTGTTTTGTTGTGCAGGATTAACTACGATGAAAGTAAGACAAGCAGCAGGTGTTGCGCCGGAGTCAAGATCATGATCACGTTGGGAGTTCGAGAGTTCGACGAAAATTCGGACGGTCGTCGGAGGTTCAGCGAGAACAGATCCGAGAAGTCCAGAAGCTTGCCAAGCGAAGCTCGTCGGAACTCGCCAAGTGGATCGTCGCAAAGTCCAGGAGTATGCCGGATGTCCGCAGAAGGATCACCGAGGGTTATCGGTTGATCGACGGAAGTTGGCCGGAAACTCGCCGGAAGAAGCGATTGACGCATCGGAGCAAGCTGCAGAAGTTGTCTTAGAGATAATCGTAGTTAGCACGATGATTAAGCATGAAAATGGGAGGTGATCCCATTAGCTTAATCTTGGGGCAATTGGGCCCCTGAAAAGATTCAAAGTGGGTCGAATGGAGTGAACCATTCGGACCCTGATTGCACCAGGAGGTGCAACCGCCCCAGCCAGGAGGTGCAACCGCCTGGGCTGTGGGGTTGAGAGGTGCAACCGCCCCAGCCAGGAGGTGCAACCGCCTGGGCTGTGGGGCTGGGAGGTGCAACCGCCCCAGCCAGGAGGTGCAACCGCCAGGGCTGCACGGCTGGGAGGTGCAACCGCCCCAGCCAAGAGGTTGCACCGCCAGAGCTCAAGTTCCGAGCTCTGCCAGGCGATGCAACCACCAAGCTCAGTCTTCGAGCTTTGGCAGAGAAGTGCATCAGCCTGAGCTCAGTCTCGAGCTCTGCCAGGTGATGCATTCACCAAGCTCAGTCTTCGAGCTCTGGCAGAGAGGTGGATCAGCCTGAGCTCAGCTTGGAGCTCTGCCAGGTGATGCAACCACCGAGCTCTGTTTCGAGCTCTGCCAGGTGATGCAATCACCAAGCTCAGTCTTCGAGCTCTGCCAAGTGATGCAACCATCGAGCTCAGTCTTCGAGCTCTGGCAGAGAGGAGCAATCGGCAGAGCTCAGTCTTCGAGCTCTGCCAGGCGGTGCCACCTCTCTAGTCGAGAGGTGCAACCGCCTGATCCCAGAATTCTGGGATTTGATCGATTTGATTGTTTTGAGCTCGAATTTTGAATTGGGTTGGGGCCTATAAATACCCCACCCATTCAGCACTGAATTGAAAAAGAACTGACCCGAAATCTTGATCTTTTCAGTGGTTCTTAGAGCTCAAAACTGCTAGTTTTCCTCCTCCTTATGTTCTTCAAGTTTGAGTTGTAAAGTGAGGAGAGAAAACATATGTAAAGGTTGTCTCCTAAGCCTGTCAAAAGGAGAGAAATTGTAAGAGGGAAGTTTGGCCTTCGCCCATTGAAGGAAGGCACCTAGTTGACGTCGGCAACCTCATCAGTGGAGGAAGCCAAAAGTGGAGTAGGTCAAGGCTGACCGAACCACTCTAAATCTCTGGTTTGCGTTTACTTTCGAGCACTTTATCATTACTGCAAACCTCCCTCATCACTACTGCTCTCTGCGCTTTCACGAACAAGTTCTAAGTGCTGTTCTTCCAAATCTGCATTCAGACGTAAACTCGTATTTTCATACATTACAGTTTACGTTTACGTTTGATTCTGCAGAACTGTTTTCCGTGCTTTTACGAACGAGCTTCCTTGCAGTTTACGCTTACATTTTAATCCTATTAATAACTGCAATCTGTCCTCTACGATTTTACGAACGAGTTTCAACATTTAGACGTAAAACTGCATTCAGACGTAAATCGGCTTTCTTCGCTCAATCATCAGATTTCAGTTCACGTTTACGTCTTGGTTTCAACTGCATACTGCCTTCTGCGAGTATACAAACGAGTTTCAAAGTTTAGACGTAAATCTGCGTCTAACTGCGTTTAGACGTAAATCTGCGTTTAGACGTAAAACTGCGTTTAGACGTAAAACTGCGTTTAGACGTAAAACTGCGTTTAGACGTAAAACTGCGTTTAGACGTAAATCTGCGTTTAGACGTAAAACTACGTTTAGACGTAAAACTGCGTTTAGACGTAAATCTGCGTTTAGACGTAAATCTGCGTTTAGACGTAAATCTGCGTTTAGACGTAAAACTACGTTTAGACGTAAAACTGCGTTTAGACGTAAATCTGCGTTTAGACGTAAATCTGCATGTAGACGTAAATCTGAGTTTAGACGCAAAACTACGCTTAGACGCAAAACTGCGCTTAGACGCAATCTGCGCTTAGACGCAAAACTACGCTTAAACGCAATCTGCTCTTAGACGCAAACTGCACTTAGATACAAACTGAGAATTTGCTTTTGCATCATAATAGTTTTTGAACGAACGCAGCTTTTGGTTTTTAAATTATTATAAGATTTTCGCTGCACTAATTCACCCCCCCCCTCTTAGTGCTCTCGATCCTAACAATTGGTATCAGAGCGGGGTTTTTCTCATTTCGGATTTACACCCGAGAGAAATGACTTTTCAAGAGGGCTGTTCGGTCTTTCGTCCACCGTTCTTTAACGGATTGGACTACACTTATTGGAAAACTCGAATGAGAGTTTTCTTAATTTCTCTAAATCTGGATTTATGGAATATCATTGAAAACGGTTTTCAACTTCCCTCCAAACCGATGAACGAATGGTCGGTTTTGGAGAAGAAGAATTTTTCTTTAAACGCAAAGGCTATGAATGCCTTATTTTGCGCATTGGACAAAAATGAGTTCAATCGGATTTCTACGTGTGAAACGGCTTTCGATATTTGGCGCACTCTTGAAATCACGCACGAGGGAACTAGTAGAGTCAAAGACTCGAAAGTTAATATTCTACTGCTTGATTTCGAGCTTTTTCATATGAAACCAAGCGAAACCGTTGTTGACATGTACACCCGTTTTACGGATGTCGTCAATGGTTTAAAATCACTTGATAAAAGCTTTTCGGATTTTGAACTCGTTAACAAAGTTTTGCGCTCACTTTCTAAAACTTGGGATTCAAAAGTAACTGCTATTCAAGAATCGAAAAACTTGAACCATTTTCCACTTGAAGAACTAATTGGTTCATTGATCACATATGAAATGACGTGCAATGCACGTGAAGAACTTGAGAACCACCTTCCAAAGAACAGGAAGGATTTGGAACTCTGGACAAATGAATGCCACTTGAGTGATGACTCAAGTGATGAGGACAATGATGAACAAACCAACCTTCCAAAGAACAGGAAGGATTTGGGACATAGAACATTTGAAGACCACTCGAGCATAAGCTCAAGTGATGGTGAACTTAAAATGAAACGAAAATTAAAAAGCAAAAAGAATGGAACTACTTGCTTTAAACGCAAGAAGAAGAACAAAAATTGGGATGAATCGAGCTCCTCCGAAGAAGAGAAAGTCAACAAAAGCAAGGCGGCAAACTACGCCTTAACAGCCTACAATGATGAGGTAATCGAAATCCCCCTAATTTACTTCGAAATTACATGATGCTTTTCATGATGCATTTTTCTTTTTCTTTAAATTTTCTTGAAAATTATATTTCTAATAATTTAATAATGAAAATGCAAAAATATGATCATGCTTGTAATCTTGAAAATGATAATGAAAATTGCATGTCTTATGTTAATGCAAGATAGAAATCTAATGATTCTACACCTAGTGAGATTAATCTTATTTATGTGCTTGAGAAGCAAGAATGTATATTTTGATGATTTTCATATTGCTTTTCAATGACGATACATGGCTTTTGTCTGGAAGGCTTGATATTTTTCATTGTCTTTGTTTATTAAATATAATGTATGGTTTTGACATAAAAATAAAGATTTGAGCATGC
This sequence comes from Musa acuminata AAA Group, assembly GCF_036884655.1. Taxonomy (NCBI): domain Eukaryota; kingdom Viridiplantae; phylum Streptophyta; class Magnoliopsida; order Zingiberales; family Musaceae; genus Musa; species Musa acuminata. The sequence continues at coordinate 23,958,119 of NC_088352.1, read as the reverse complement.
TATTATAAAGTCAATCATAAATTAAAACTAAAGAAGTTTTAGGCATTTATAAGAATCATTCAAAATTATGTTCAATGAAACCTTGCTTAATGTTGAAATGAAAATATTAAAGTTATACTTGATGATTTCAGATTTGACAAATGCTACACTTTAAATATGAATCATTCTTCAATCAGATTAAATGCTTCAATCATTTTCTAACTCTAGAGTTCTCGATTTTGGTGAAATACAAGTGATAAATTCATTTATGATATCTTGTAAATCACTTGAATTATGAATGAGTTTTTCTTTTTTATGATGTGTTAAAAGAATCACTTAAAAAGAAAATGTTTTTCCCATTTTATCGAGATTAATGATTTCATGATATTATGTGAATCTCGAAACTGATTTGGATGAAATAGTAATAACGTTATTCATGTTATGAATCTTAAAAATGATAATATGCTTCATGTGATAATATGAATACATGAAACACTTATGATATTCTGTGTATTCATAAAATACTTATCTCATCATCCAATAACTCTTCTTGATATTCCTTATGAGATGAAATGAAATAATGCATGAAATACAAATGAGGAATTCATGATCATGCATAGTAGGATATAATTTGACAAAATTGATACCATCATGATATGAAACATTTATGATGTACAATTATGCATGCAATACTTGTGCTTTCTAATTATGATGTGATGTATTGCATATCATGATTTAAAATGCTATGAGTGCCAAGTTACACATTTTGAGAAGAAATTGTTATATTGAAATATTAATGTAATTATGAATGGTGATATGATATCATGCATGTAATACTTCAATTTATGATAATGATGCATGCAATGATAAAATATTCATGATGAAAAATTGTCTTGACATTCATAACTTGATTATCCATCATTTGTCATGATTTTGAAATCGTTCTAAAAGGAAAAGAGAACTACAAAACTGTATTCTCTCTTTCTTTTTTTTTTACAATGACAAAGGGGGAGATAGCTAGCTTGTACAAGTCAAGAAGATGCAAAAACTTGATTTGCTAGCTCACCTATTTTAAGAAGCAAAGATTGCTAACTTGCTTATTTCAAGAAGAAAAATTGTCTTCTTGAACATCACTATCTTGAATATCTCAAGAAGCAAAACTTGCAATTTGCACATTGCAATAGGAAGCAAGAATCATGAACTTACACAAGAAATTTATCTTGCATTTGCTTTCGAAATTTTTGCTAGCTTATATATTGTGAAACTTGTATATCGTAAAAATTGCTAGCTTGTTGGTCTAAAGAGAAGCAAAAAGTTGCTATCTCAAAAGAAGCAAATGTGCTATCTTGCCTATCTCAAGAGGCAAAAATGCTAACTTGCGCATCTAGCAAAGTGAGCAAAATTTTCAAGAAGCAAGAGTTGCCTTCTTGAACATCTCTAATTTGCTAGCTTGCATGATGTAGAACTTGCTATCTTGAACATTACCAAAAGTGCTATCTTATATGCTATAAAACTTGCATATCTAAAACTTGATAGCATGAATGTTCGAAGCATGATGTAACACTTGCTAAATCTTCTAGCTCCAAGATTGCATGATGATAAAACTTGATACTATGATTTTCATGCAATGAGTTGAACCAATATCACACACACTTGATTGTAGTACTTCTCCTTTTTGTTGATGACAAAGGGGGAGAAGTATGTTGATGACATGACATGTGATGCATAAGTTTATGCATAAGTTCATGTTGACGTGTTGCAAGTATTCATGATGAATATTGCAATGACTTGAATTCAGTTTGAATTCAAGGTTCTATTAATATGGCATATTGATAGGGGGAGTTTGTTTAAACTCCGGGAGTTAAGTTTAACTCCGTCATCAAGTGGTTGTCATCATCAAAAAGGGGGAGATTGTTGAATCTCGTATTTTGATGATGAAACTACTTGATATATGTTTATGATTTAATCTGCGTTTTGAGTGACGCAGGATGCTTCGATCAGGATGAGACAATTAAAGCAGGAAAATCATGTTGTGCCGGAGGAACATGTCAGAAGATTGGACGTCGGGCCGGTGGATCGGTCGACGTATCGACAGAAGGCTTCGGGCCGTGGACTCGGGCATCGGGCCAAGAAGAGCGGGTATTGTGCCAAGGATATCGGAGTTGCGGAGTCAACTGGCCGATTGGGCAATAGGCTGCACGAGAGGACGATGCGTCGAAGAATCGGACGAAGCGTCGAGGGACCAATGACATGTCGGACAACTTGGTTAATTGCTTAGGATTAATTGTCTCGATCGAAGTTTTGTTTTGTTGTGCAGGATTAACTACGATGAAAGTAAGACAAGCAGCAGGTGTTGCGCCGGAGTCAAGATCATGATCACGTTGGGAGTTCGAGAGTTCGACGGAAGTTCGGACGGTCGTCGGAGGTTCAGCGAGAACAGATCCGAGAAGTCCAGAAGCTTGCCAAGCGAAGCTCGTCGGAACTCGCCAAGTGGATCGTCGCAAAGTCCAGGAGTATGCCGGATGTCCGCAGAAGGATCACCGAGGGTTATCGGTTGATCGACGGAAGTTGGCCGGAAACTCGCCGGAAGAAGCGATTGACGCATCGGAGCAAGCTGCAGAAGTTGTCTTAGAGATAATCGTAGTTAGCACGATGATTAAGCATGAAAATGGGAGGTGATCCCATTAGCTTAATCTTGGGGCAATTGGGCCCCTGAAAAGATTCAAAGTGGGTCGAATGGAGTGAACCATTCGGACCCTGATTGCACCAGGAGGTGCAACCGCCCCAGCCAGGAGGTGCAACCGCCAGGGCTGCACGGCTGGGAGGTGCAACCGCCCCAGCCAAGAGGTTGCACCGCCAGAGCTCAAGTTCCGAGCTCTGCCAGGCGATGCAACCACCAAGCTAAGTCTTCGAGCTTTGGCAGAGAAGTGCATCAGCCTGAGCTCAGTCTCGAGCTCTGCCAGGTGATGCATTCACCAAGCTCAGTCTTCGAGCTCTGGCAGAGAGGTGGATCAGCCTGAGCTCAGCTTGGAGCTCTGCCAGGTGATGCAACCACCGAGCTCTGTTTCGAGCTCTGCCAGGTGATGCAATCACCAAGCTCAGTCTTCGAGCTCTGCCAGGTGATGCAACCATCGAGCTCAGTCTTCGAGCTCTGGCAGAGAGGAGCAATCGGCAGAGCTCAGTCTTCGAGCTCTGCCAGGCGGTGCCACCTCTCCAGTCGAGAGGTGCAACCGCCTGATCCCAGAATTCTGGGATTTGATCGATTTGATTGTTTTGAGCTCGAATTTTGAATTGGGTTGGGGCCTATAAATACCCCACTCATTCAGCACTGAATTGAAAAAGAACTGACCCGAAATCTTGATCTTTTCAGTGGTTCTTAGAGCTCAAAACTGCTAGTTTTCCTCCTCCTTATGTTCTTCAAGTTTGAGTTGTAAAGTGAGGAGAGAAAACATCTGTAAAGGTTGTCTCCTAAGCCTGTCAAAAGGAGAGAAATTGTAAGAGGGAAGTTTGGCCTTCGCCCATTGAAGGAAGGCACCTAGTTGACGTCGGCAACCTCATCGGTGGAGGAAGCCAAAAGTGGAGTAGGTCAAGGCTGACCGAACCACTCTAAATCTCTGGTTTGCGTTTACTTTCGAGCACTTTATCATTACTGCAAACCTCCCTCATCACTACTGCTCTCTGCGCTTTCACGAACAAGTTCTAAGTGCTGTTCTTCCAAATCTGCATTCAGACGTAAACTCGTATTTTCATACATTACAGTTTACGTTTACGTTTGATTCTGCAGAACTGTTTTCCGTGCTTTACGAACGAGCTTCCTTGCAGTTTACGCTTACATTTTAATCCTATTAATAACTGCAATCTGTCCTCTACGATTTTACGAACGAGTTTCAACATTTAGACGTAAAACTGCATTCAGACGTAAATCGGCTTTCTTCGCTCAATCATCAGATTTCAGTTCACGTTTACGTCTTGGTTTCAACTGCATACTGCCTTCTGCGAGTATACAAACGAGTTTCAAAGTTTAGACGTAAATCTGCGTCTAACTGCGTTTAGACGTAAATCTGCGTTTAGACGTAAAACTGCGTTTAGACGTAAAACTGCGTTTAGACGTAAAACTGCGTTTAGACGTAAAACTGCGTTTAGACGTAAATCTGCGTTTAGACGTAAAACTACGTTTAGACGTAAAACTGCGTTTAGACGTAAATCTGCGTTTAGACGTAAATCTGCGTTTAGACGTAAATCTGCGTTTAGACGTAAAACTACGTTTAGACGTAAAACTGCGTTTAGACGTAAATCTGCGTTTAGACGTAAATCTGCATTTAGACGTAAATCTGAGTTTAGACGCAAAACTGCGCTTAGACGCAAAACTGCGCTTAGACGCAATCTGCGCTTAGACGCAAAACTACGCTTAAACGCAATCTGCTCTTAGACGCAAACTGCACTTAGATACAAACTGAGAATTTGCTTTTGCATCATAATAGTTTTTGAACGAACGCAGCTTTTGGTTTTTAAATTATTATAAGATTTCCGCTGCACTAATTCACCCCCCCCCTCTTAGTGCTCTCGATCCTAACATACCAAATATCAAAAGCCATTTCACAAATAGAAACACGATTGAATTCAATTTTGTCTAAGGCGGAAAATAGAGCATTCATAGCTTTAGCATTTAAATAAAAAGTTTTATTTTCCAAATCATTCCATTCATTCATTGGAGCAGAAAACTTTTGAAATCCGTTTTCAATGATATTAAGTTTAAATCCATAGAAAGCAAGAAAACTCTTATTCGAGTTTTTCAATAAGTGTAGTCCATCCCATTAAATATAAGAGGACGAATGAATGAAAAACCCTCTTAAAATCTAAAAAGAGCCATTTCTCTTGGGTGTTAAACCAAATGAGAAATAACATGACTCTAACACTAACTATTAGGAATGAGTCAACACTAACAGGAGGGGGGGAAGTGAATTAGTGCAGAGGTAAAAATGTCGATTTTGAAAAATTCTCATACGATTAAAATCAATCTCAGAAAGATGCTTAACTTTGAAACGTTTGCAAGAATGTAATAAGCAAATAAAGTAAGTAAATCAGTTTGCAATATGAGAATTAAAAGTAGAACAAAAATGCAAACCGATTTATAGTGGTTCGATCATCGTGACCTACATCCACTCCACCGATTCCCCTTCTATCGAGGCCACCAGCATCCACTAACGATCTTCTTTCAACAGGCAAAGTTCAACTACCCTTTTACAACAAAGTTTAGGATACAACCTTTACACCCCCTTCACTCCTCTCTAAAACTATACTTACACTTAAAGCTTTTAGAGGAGTTCACACAAGATTATAATAGAGTTTTTTGATATTTTCTCTCAATTCTTGTGTATGTCAACTAGGGATGAGAGGGGTATTTATTATTAGGATTAAGAGCGGCACTAAGAGAGGGGGTGAATTAGTGCAGCAGAAAAATTACCCCTTTCGAAAGACTTCATTTCGATTAAAACCGATTCCGATAGAAATCGTTTCGTAAAGATTTTAACTTGAAAGCATATGAGTGCATAGAGAAAGCAATAATAAGATAAACTAGCTTGCAAGAAAGGTAATTGCTTAAGATGAAATGCAAACCAGAATTTAGAATGGTTCGGTCGTTGTGACTTACATCCACTTTCGGATTCCTCCTCTATCGAGGTCAATGGCGTCCACTAATGGCCAATAGGTAAAGACCAACTACCTTTTACAGCGCTTTCTCCTTTTCACAGGTTTAAGAGATAACCTTTACAAGTCTCACACATCTCTTGAATGATCTCAACACTTAGAAAGGGAGGAGTAATCTAGCACTTTTATAACACTTTTAACACTTCAAAGACTCAAGATTATGCCAATACTTTCGTGTTCTTTCATGTAGAAAAGTGTGGGGTATTTATAGGCCCATTGTCTTCAAACTTAGAGCCAGAAAGTGTCATATCCCTAGATTTCGGGGTACTGGCGGTACCACCACCATTACTGGGTGATACTACCGCCTACCACCTGACACTCGGTGGTACCATCACCTGATAGAGCTCGGAGACCGAGCTCTGGCGGTACCACTACCTAATAAGGTCGATACCATCACTGGCAACATTAACTGCCAATGATACCACCGCCCAGTGTGGGTGGTACGATCGCCCAAACCACCTGGGAGACTGGGTCTCCCAAGCGGTGCCATCGCTGGCCATGATTTCAGGGGCTGAATGAGCTGTTCAATCTGGCCCAATTCAGCCCTATTAAGGGCCTAGTTGGCCCTTAATTAAGTTAGTGGGATTATCTCTCAATCCTAACTCAATTTATGGACTAACTACAATAATTAAGACAATTGACAAAGCATCTTGTTCCGGTATGTCAATTGCTCTTCCAGCGAGCTTCCGACGATCTTCCGGCGAACTTTCGACGAATTGTAGACAATATTCCGGCCGACTCCCAGCAAGCTCCTAAACCTTACAATGATCTTCTTGGCAAGTTCTGGTGAGCGTCTTTGGCAAGCTCCTGGACTTCTCAGTTGGTTCCGGTAGACTTCCGACGAACTCTTGAACTCCCAACGAGATCTCGATTTTGACTCCGACACAATACCTGGTTTGAATCTTACTACTATCGTAGTTAATACTGCATACTTTTCTCAACATATAGATTAGATCAAATAATTTATAATTAATTTCATCATTAAAATCCGAGATTCAACAATCTTCCCCTTTTTGATGATGACAATCAATTGATGACGGAATTATTTTTAACTCCCCCTATCTATATGCCATACTTTGATAAAAGATATTCTTGAATTCAAGGCCTTTGAATTCAAGTATCAAATCGATAAGTTAAGTTCATTTAAACCTATCAACATTGACATCATGATTCCTATCATGATTTAACATTCTCAAAATATGATGCCATATATTTATCAATAAAAATGATGTCAAGGCATGACATCCATTTTCAAATCTAATGATAGCCAATTATCATTTTCAAGTATGATACGAATTTCAAATGTGAAACATAGTAAGATGACAAAAATAGCAATTCATCATTCCTTGACAAGATATCAATTATAAAATAGCAAGCTAAGCTCAAGATATCTTATTATAATGAAAGATATTTATCTACAATGCATATGAAGTATATTTTGATATGTTTCAAGTATTTGCGATGTGTTGCATTGTATATGACAATTCTATGTTGAATCTCGGATTTTGATGATGAAGTCAATTGTCATTTGTTATCTAATCTATGTGTTGAGATAAGTGTGCAGGATTAACTACGATGAGAGTAAGACAAGCAGCAGGAGTTGCGCCGGAGTCAAGATCATGATCACATTGGGAGTTCGAGAGTTCGACGGAAGTTCGGACGGTCGTCGGAGGTTCAGAGAGAACAGATCCGAGAAGTCCAGAAGCTTGCCAAGCGAAGCTCGTCGGAACTCGCCAAGTGGATCGTCGCAAAGTCCAGGAGTATGCCGGATGTCCGCAGAAGGATCACCGAGGGTTATCGGTTGATCGACGGAAGTTGGCAGGAAACTCGCCGGAAGAAGCGATTGACGCATCGGAGCAAGCTGCAGAAGTTGTCTTAGAGATAATCGTAGTTAGCACGATGATTAAGCATGAAAATGGGAGGTGATCCCATTAGCTTAATCTTGGGGCAATTGGGCCCCTGAAAAGATTCAAAGTGGGTCGAATGGAGTGAACCATTCGGACCCTGATTGCACCAGGAGGTGCAACCGCCCCAGCCAGGAGGTGCAACCGCCTGGGCTGTGGGGTTGAGAGGTGCAACCGCCCCAGCCAGGAGGTGCAACCGCCTGGGCTGTGGGGCTGGGAGGTGCAACCGCCCCAGCCAGGAGGTGCAACCGCCAGGGCTGCACGGCTGGGAGGTGCAACCGCCCCAGCCAAGAGGTTGCACCGCCAGAGCTCAAGTTCCGAGCTCTGCCAGGCGATGCAACCACCAAGCTTAGTCTTCGAGCTTTGGCAGAGTGGTGCATCAGCCTGAGCTCAGTCTCGAGCTTTGCCAGGTGATGCATTCACCAAGCTCAGTCTTCGAGCTCTGGCAGAATGGTGCATCAGCTTGAGCTCAGTTTGGAGCTCTGCCAAGTGATGCAACCACCGAGCTCAGATTTCGAGCTCTGCCAGGTGATGCAACCACCAAGCTCAGTCTTCGAGCTCTGCCAGGTGATGCAACCATCGAGCTCAGTCTTCGAGCTCTGGCAGAGAGAAGCAATCGGCAGAGCTCAGTCTTCGAGCTCTGCCAGGCGGTGCCACCTCTCCAGTCGAGAGGTGCAACCGCCTGATCCCAGAAATTCTGGGATTTGATCGATTTGATCGTTTTGAGCTCGAATTTTGAATTGGGTTGGGGCCTATAAATACCCCACCCATTCAGCACTGAAAAGACACAGACCCATACCGAAATTGTGATCTTTTCTGTGATTCTAAAGAGCTCAAAAGTGTTGTAAAGCCTTTAAGTCTCCTCCTTCTGTTCTTCAAGTTTTCAATTGTAAAGTGAGGAGAGAAAGGTCTGTAAAGGTTGTCTCCTAAGCCTGCCAAAAGGAGAGAAACTGTAAGAGGGAAGTTTGGCCTTCGCCCATTGAAGGAAGGCACCTAGTTGACGTCGGCAACCTCATCGGTGGAGGAAGCCAAAAGTGGAGTAGGTCAAGGCTGACCGAACCACTCTAAATCTCTGGTTTACGTTTAATTTCGAGCACTTTATCATTACTGCAAACCTCCCTCATCACTACTGCTCTCTGCGATTTCACGAACAATTTCGAGCACTTTTTCATACATTACAGTTTACGTTTACGTTTGATTCTGCAGAACTGTTTTCCGCGCTTTTACGAACGAGCTTCCTTGCAGTTTACGCTTACATTTTAATCCTATTGATAACTGCAATCTGTCCTCTACGATTTTACGAACGAGTTTCAACATTTAGACGTAAAACTGCATTCAGACGTAAATCGGCTTTCTTCGCTCAATCATCAGATTTCAGTTCACGTTTACGTCTTGGTTTGAACTGCATACTGCCTTCTGCGAGTATACAAACGAGTTTCAAAGTTTAGACGTAAATCTGCGTCTAACTGCGTTTAGACGTAAATCTGCGTTTAGACGTAAAACTGCGTTTAGACGTAAAACTGCGTTTAGACGTAAAACTGCGTTTAGACGTAAAACTGCGTTTAGACGTAAAACTGCGTTTAGACGTAAAACTACGTTTAGACGTAAAACTGCGTTAAAACGTAAATCTGCGTTTAGACGTAAATCTGCATTTAGACGTAAATCTGAGTTTAGACGCAAAACTGCGCTTAGACGCAAAACTGCGCTTAAACGCAATCTGCGCTTAGACGCAAAACTGCGCTTAGACGCAATCTGCGCTTAGACGTAAACTGCACTTAGATACAAACTGAGAATTTGCTTTTGCATCATAATAGTTTTTGAACGAACGCAGCTTTTGGTTTTTAATTTATTATAAGATTTCCGCTGCACTAATTCACCCCCCCCCTCTTAGTGCTCTCGATCCTAACAATTGGTATCAGAGCAAGGTTAACTCTCTAAAGGATTAAAACCCAAGAGAGATGGCATACGCCGGAAACCAAGAGGGGCATTCAATTACACGTCCACCCATGTTCAGTGGAACGGACTACACTTACTGGAAGACCCGAATGAGGATCTTTCTTATTTCTATGGATTTAGAACTGTGGAACCTTGTTGAAAATGGATTTTCAAAATCTTCTCTTCCAATGATCGATTGGAACGATTTGGAGAAGAAGGCTTTCGCTCTTAATGCAAAGGCTATGAATGCCTTATTTTGCGCACTAGATAAAAACGAATTTAATCGTGTTTCAACTTGCGAAACTGCTTTTGATATTTGGCACACACTTGAAGTGACCCACGAGGGCACAAGTAGAGTGAAAGAGTCAAAAATCAATCTGTTGCTGCATTCTTTTGAACTTTTTCGAATGAAACCGAGTGAAACCATTGGCGACATGTTTACCCGTTTCACGGATGTCGTCAACGGTTTAAAAGGTCTCGGAAAGAGCTTTTCGGATTTTGAGCTTGTTAATAAGATACTAAGATCCCTTCCTAAGAGTTGGGGTCCTAAAGTCACCGCCATTCAAGAGGCAAAAGATCTGCAAAATTTCCCTCTTGAAGAACTAATCGGGTCATTAATGACCTACGAAATGACCTGCAAAGCTCATGAAGAGCAAGAAGACATCCTTCCAAAGAACAGGAAGGATATGGCACTTAAAACTTCTGAATGCCACTTGAGAGAAAACTCAAGTGATGAGGATTGTGACGATGACTTGGCACTTTTGACAAGAAAGTTTAAAAAATTCTTCAAAAGAAACAAGTTTAAAAACGATGTGAAAAATAAACTTGAACCTAAGAAGGACCAAGTGATCTGCTATGAATGTAAAAAGCCGGGACATTACAAAAGTGATTGTCCCCAAGTCAAGAAAAGAACAACAAAGAAGAAGGCGCTCCAAGCAACATGGGATGATTCGAGCGCATCTGAGGAAGAAGAATCCAACACCGAGCAAGTTGCTCATTACGCCTTTATGGCCATCGAAGAGGAGGTAACGGATTTATTAGATGCTGATTTATCTTTCGATGAATTACTAAATGCCTTCCATGATTTATTTGATGAATGCAAAGTTATAAATAAGAAATACAAGTTGCTAAAAAAGCTACATGATAATCTTACTTGTGAGTTTGATAAGTTAAAAGTCGAACATCATGATAGTTTAAATTCATGTATCAAATGTCATGATTTAGAAACTATACAAAAAGAAAACTTGCTGCTTAAGGACACCTTGAAGAAATTCGAGGTTGGTAGCAAGTCATTAAACATGATCCTTACAAACAAGGGTCATGCTCCCAAAAGAAGTGGGATTGGATTTGTGAGGAGTCCTCACCTAAATCCAACTACCTTTGTAAAAGGCCCCATCTTACACGTTCAACACCAAACCAAGTGCAACTTTTGTTGCAAATCTGGACACAAGACACATTATTGTCCATTCAAGAAAATAAGTCCAAACAAATTGATTTGGGTTCCTAAAGGAACCATGATAAACTCTATGCAACATGATAGAAAATGTAGATCTATTTATGAGGCACCCAAAAGCAAATGGGTACCTAAACGTCATCCTTTCTTGTAGAAAACTAAACAATCGCAAGCTAGGAGCAAGAAATGGTACCTTGATAGTGGATGCTCAAGGCATATGACCGGAGATCCTTCTCAATTCTCTAAGCTCTCTAGCATAGACGAAGGATATGTCACCTTCGGAGACAACAACAAGGGTAAAATCATTGGCAAAGGAACCATAGGTAACAAATCCAACCTCTCTATTGAAGATGTTTTACTAGTTGATGGTTTAAAACATAACCTCTTGAGCATTAGTCAATTATGTGATAAAGGATATATTATAAGATTTGAATCTAATGCCTGCATCATTGAAAAACCACACAAAAATGTATCTATGATTGCATTAAAACAAAACAACGTATACACTATTGACATCAATGACTTATGTGATGAAATGTGCTTTGCCGTTATGAATGAGGATGCTTGGCTATGGCATAGAAGATTAGGTCATGCTAGCATGAAACTAATCAATCAAGTATCATCTAGAGAACTTGTAAGAGGAATTCCTCATATTAAGTTCATCAAAGATAATGTATGTGATGCTTGCCAATTAGGTAAGCAAATTAGGGGTAGCTTCAAAGCTAAGAATCAAATAAGCACCTCTAGGCCCTTACAATTGATCCATATGGACTTGTTCGGACCAATCTCTACATCGAGTCTAGGAGGTAGCAAATACGCCTTTGTCATTATTGATGACTACAGCAGATATACATGGACCTACTTCTTAAAACAAAAAAATGAATGCTTTAGACATTTTACCAAGTTTTGTAAACTTGTTCAAAATGAGAAGGAATCTATGATTTCGTCAATTAGAAGTGATCACGGTGGAGAATTTCAAAACCATGACTTCCAAGAATTCTGTGAACTCAACGGATACAACCATAACTTCTCTACTCCAAGAAATCCTCAACAAAATGGGGTAGTAGAAAGAAAAAATCGAAATTTGCAAGAAATGGCAAGAACCATGTTGAATGAACATAGCCTACCCAAATATTTTTGGGCCGAAGCTGTAAACACTGCATGTTATATTTTAAATAGAGTCCTAGTAAGACCCTTACTCACCAAAACTCCTTATGAGTTATGGAATAACAAAAAACCCAATGTCTCATATTTTAAAGTCTTTGGGTGTAAATGTTTTATCTTGAATGAAAAGGATAACTTAGGAAAATTCGATGCTAAATCTGATGAAGGAATCTTTCTTGGTTATTCTTCGGTTTCTAAAGCTTTTCGCATCTTCAATAAAAGAACCTTAACTATTGAAGAATCCATCCATGTTGTTTTCAATGAGATTTCAGAAATTAAGAAAAATGATCTTGATGATGATGTTAATTTTGATTCCTTGAATTTAAACGAAACCCCGTCTCCAACTAGCAACTTGGTTGCATCCACTTCCAAAACATCCTTACCCAAGGATTGGAAGTATATAGATGCTCATCCCAAGGAGCTAATCCTAGGAGACACATCAAAAGGGGTTCAAACACGATCTTCTTTTAAAAACTTTTGTGCCAACGCCGCTTTTCTCTCCCAAATTGAACCCAAATGTATTGATGAAGCCATGAAAGATGATTCATGGATTATCGCAATGCAAGATGAATTAAATCAATTTGAGAGAAATGAGGTGTGGACGCTTGTTCCTAGGCCAAATGACCATTTAGTAATTGGTACTAAATGGATCTTTAGAAACAAGCAAGATGAAAATGGTATCGTGGTTAGAAACAAGGCTAGATTAGTGGCCAAAGGTTTCAACCAAGAAGAAGGTATCGATTACGAAGAAACCTTCGCACCTGTGGCTCGATTGGAAGCCATAAGGATGCTCCTTGCCTACGCTAGTTGCAATAATTTTAAATTATTTCAAATGGATGTTAAAAGCGCTTTTCTAAATGGTTTCATTTCCGAAGAAGTTTATGTTGAACAACCTCCTGGATTTGAAAACAATGGCTACCCTAATCATGTGTTTAGATTGACTAAAGCTCTCTATGGTTTAAAACAAGCCCCAAGGGCTTGGTATGAGAGACTTAGCTCTTTTCTCATTGAAAATAATTTCATTAAAGGCAAGGTTGATACTACATTATTTATCAAGAATTTTGAAGATAATTTTCTCATTGTTCAGATTTATGTTGATGATATTATCTTTGGTTCTACAAATGAATCTCTTTGTGAATCCTTTTCGAAAACTATGAGTCATGAATTCGAAATGAGTCTAATGGGAGAGTTAACATTCTTCTTAGGTCTACAAATCAAACAACTAAGCAATGGCATCTTTATTAGTCAAACCAAATATGCTGTGAGTTTGCTAAAGAAGTTCAAAATGAATAATTCAAAAGCCATTGACACTCCTATGAGCACCTCCACTAAGTTAGAAATTGATCAGAATGGAGAAAGCTTCGATCAAAAAACCTATAGGGGTATGATAGGAAGTTTACTTTACCTCACTGCCACCAGACCAGACATCATGTTCAGTGTAGGACTTTGTGCTAGATTTCAATCAGACCCTAAGATATCTCATCTCAAAGCAGTCAAAAGAATATTCAGATATCTTAATGGAACTACCAATCTAGGATTATGGTACCCAAAATCAGAAAATTTTGAATTAACAGCTTATGCTGATGCGGACTTCGCTGGCTGTAAACTAGACAGAAAAAGCACATCAGGATCATGTCAATTTTTAGGACATGCCCTTGTATCCTGGTCATCTAAGAAACAAAACTCGGTTGCCCTATCAACAACCGAAGCTGAATACATTGCAGCAAGTGCATGCTGTGCACAAGTTGTATGGATGAAAAACACTTTAGAAGATTACAAAGTGAATCTTAAAGATATTCCCATTAAATGTGATAACACGAGTGCAATATGCTTAACTAAAAATCCTATACAACACTCAAGAACAAAACACATTGATATTAGACATCACTTTATACGTGATCATGTCACTAATCATGACGTGACCATAGAGTTTATTGATACCAAACATCAACTGGCTGATATCTTCACAAAACCCCTATGTGAAGAACAATTTGATTACATAAGAAGAGAATTAGGAATGTTGATGTGTCCAAATACTTAAACTAGTTAAAATTATTTTTCGGATGCTATTACTATTACATGCCTTGACAACGCTTGATCAAATAACATGTTGCAAATTATGTGACAAATATTTTTAAAATGCATGTAAGAAGTTCATTTTTCGGGTTGTATGCTAAAAATGGGATGTTCCCGTACACTCTTATGAAAACTCTTTGGAAAATGACTTTCCTCCGTCAAGCAAAAAAAAAAAAAGGAGATATATGTGTCATGACTTTCTTTATATGCTTGATAATGCTATCATGCTTTTTGTTGATGACGAAGGGGGAGAAACATATGAATTGATAAACATATGAATTGATAAACACTATGTCATAGCTGAACTGCCATAATCATATCTATGTCATAGTTGCAAATACTTGAGTGATGCTATAAACAATGTTATGCCATCCTTGCATCACCAAGAGATATGTGAACATGTGCTATAGTTTGCATCATATCTTGATTTGATATTCTATAGAAAATGCAAACTTGCTAGACAATCTCAAATGTGAGCATCATGTAAAAAGTCCTTCGTTGCTTTATATGATTACATGATGAATAGTTACAAACACAAACTTGATGATGTATGTCATGCCTTGACATAATTCGTGAAGAGATACATCATGATAGGCATCATGATGGGAGCATTGATAAGTTTAAGTGATCTAACTTATCAATACGTCACTTGAATTCTTAGGTCTTGAATTCAAGGTTGACTTATCTCAACTATGGCATATAGATAGGGGGAGTTAAGGATAACTCCTTTATCAATTGATTGTCATCATCAAAAAGGGGGAGATTGTTGAATCTCGGATTTTGATGATGAAGTCAATTGTCATTTGTTATCTAATCTATGTGTTGAGATAAGTGTGCAGGATTAACTACGATGAGAGTAAGACAAGCAGCAGGAGTTGCGCCGGAGTCAAGATCATGATCACGTTGGGAGTTCGAGAGTTCGACGGAAGTTCGGACGGTCGTCGGAGGTTCAGAGAGAACAGATCCGAGAAGTCCAGAAGCTTGCCAAGCGAAGCTCGTCGGAACTCGCCAAGTGGATCGTCGCAAAGTCCAGGAGTATGCCGGATGTCCGCAGAAGGATCACCGAGGGTTATCGGTTGATCGACGGAAGTTGGCAGGAAACTCGCCGGAAGAAGCGATTGACGCATCGGAGCAAGCTGCAGAAGTTGTCTTAGAGATAATCGTAGTTAGCACGATGATTAAGCATGAAAATGGGAGGTGATCCCATTAGCTTAATCTTGGGGCAATTGGGCCCCTGAAAAGATTCAAAGTGGGTCGAATGGAGTGAACCATTCGGACCCTGATTGCACCAGGAGGTGCAACCGCCCCAGCCAGGAGGTGCAACCGCCTGGGCTGTGGGGTTGAGAGGTGCAACCGCCCCAGCCAGGAGGTGCAACCGCCTGGGCTGTGGGGCTGGGAGGTGCAACCGCCCCAGCCAGGAGGTGCAACCGCCAGGGCTGCACGGCTGGGAGGTGCAACCGCCCCAGCCAAGAGGTTGCATCGCTAGAGCTCAAGTTCCGAGCTCTGCCAGGCGATGCAACCACCAAGCTCAGTCTTCGAGCTTTGGCAGAGTGGTGCATCAGCCTGAGCTCAGTCTCGAGCTTTGCCAGGTGATGCATTCACCAAGCTCAGTCTTCGAGCTCTGGCAGAATGGTGCATCAGCTTGAGCTCAGTTTGGAGCTCTGCCAAGTGATGCAACCACCGAGCTCAGATTTCGAGCTCTGCCAGGTGATGCAACCACCAAGCTCAGTCTTCGAGCTCTGCCAGGTGATGCAACCATCGAGCTCAGTCTTCGAGCTCTGGCAGAGAGAAGCAATCGGCAGAGCTCAGTCTTCGAGCTCTGCCAGGCGGTGCCACCTCTCCAGTCGAGAGGTGCAACCGCCTGATCCCAGAAATTCTGGGATTTGATCGATTTGATCGTTTTGAGCTCGAATTTTGAATTGGGTTGGGGCCTATAAATACCCCACCCATTCAGCACTGAAAAGACACAGACCCATACCGAAATTGTGATCTTTTCTGTGATTCTAAAGAGCTCAAAAGTGTTGTAAAGCCTTTAAGTCTCCTCCTTCTGTTCTTCAAGTTTTCAATTGTAAAGTGAGGAGAGAAAGGTCTGTAAAGGTTGTCTCCTAAGCCTGCCAAAAGGAGAGAAACTGTAAGAGGGAAGTTTGGCCTTCGCCCATTGAAGGAAGGCACCTAGTTGACGTCGGCAACCTCATCGGTGGAGGAAGCCAAAAGTGGAGTAGGTCAAGGCTGACCGAACCACTCTAAATCTCTGGTTTGCGTTTAATTTCGAGCACTTTATCATTACTGCAAACCTCCCTCATCACTACTGCTCTCTGCGATTTCACGAACAATTTCGAGCACTTTTTCATACATTACAGTTTACGTTTACGTTTGATTCTGCAGAACTGTTTTCCGCGCTTTTACGAACGAGCTTCCTTGCAGTTTACGCTTACATTTTAATCCTATTGATAACTGCAATCTGTCCTCTACGATTTTACGAACGAGTTTCAACATTTAGACGTAAAACTGCATTCAGACGTAAATCGGCTTTCTTCGCTCAATCATCAGATTTCAGTTCACGTTTACGTCTTGGTTTGAACTGCATACTGCCTTCTGCGAGTATACAAACGAGTTTCAAAGTTTAGATGTAAATCTGCGTCTAACTGCGTTTAGACGTAAATCTGCGTTTAGACGTAAAACTGCGTTTAGACGTAAAACTGCGTTTAGACGTAAAACTGCGTTTAGACGTAAAACTGCGTTTAGACGTAAAACTGCGTTAAAACGTAAATCTGCGTTTAGACGTAAATCTGCATTTAGACGTAAATCTGAGTTTAGACGCAAAACTGCGCTTAGACGCAAAACTGCGCTTAAACGCAATCTGCGCTTAGACGCAAAACTGCGCTTAGACGCAATCTGCGCTTAGACGCAAACTGCACTTAGATACAAACTGAGAATTTGCTTTTGCATCATAATAGTTTTTGAACGAACGCAGCTTTTGGTTTTTAATTTATTATAAGATTTCCGCTGCACTAATTCACCCCCCCCCTCTTAGTGCTCTCGATCCTAACATTCTAATCATACCACAAAGCATACAAGTGTTTATGATAAGCATTTACGATGAGATACATTGCATACATCTACAATGCCAATTTGTCATCAATTTACCACATTTTGGTATTATTTCTCCCCCTTTGTCATCAACAAAAAGGAGAAAAATTTAACAATGCAAGTGTGGTAAAAAAAAATTCAAGTATCAAACTAATTTATCCATGTTGAATCTTGGATTTTGATGATGAAGTCAATTGTTATTTGTTATCTAATCCATATGTTGAGATAAGTGTGCAGGATTAACTACGATGGAAGAAAAACATACAGTAGGAGTTGCGTCGGAGTCAAGACTATGATCATGTTGGGAGTTCGAAAGTTCGAAGGAAGTCCGGATGGTCGTCGGAGGTTCTACGGGAATAAATCCGAGAAGTCCAGGAGCTTGCCAAAGAAGCTCGTCGGAACTTGCCAAGTGGATCGTCGCAAGTCCAAGAGTTTGTCGGAAGTCCGCCGGAGCATTGCCGAAGGTTCGTCGGATGTTCACCTAAGCGGTGCAAATGCCCCTATCAAGCGGTGGCACCGCCCATAGGCTCAGTCTCCGAGCTACCAGGCGGTTGTACCGCCCCAGTCAGGAGATGGTACTACCAGGACCCCAGAAATCCAAGAAAAGACACTTTTGAGCTCCAAATTCAAATCATTTTGGGGTCTATATATATCCCACCCTTTCCTGCATGAAAGGGCATCGAAAGCTTGATCTTACTCTGTGATTTTAGAGCTCAAAAGTGTTGTAAAGGTTAGAAGTTCTCCTCCCTCTTTTCTTCCAAGTTTTGATCTTTCAAGAGAGGAGAGAAAATTCTGTAAGGGTTGTCTCCTAAGCCCGTCAAAAGGAGTGAAACTGTAAAAGGGTGGTTGGCCTTCGCCTATTAAAGGAAGGCATCTAGTGGACGTCGGTGACCTCATCGGAGGAGAAAGCCGAAAGTGGATGTAGGTCAAGATTGACCGAACCACTCTAAATCTCGGTTTACATTTACTTTTTGTTCTCTATCTTAACTGCAAACTACCTCCATAGCTTTACTTTAACCGCACTTCGCCTAATCTAAGTTAAAGCAACTTTCGAATCGGCTTTCATACCGAAATTACATTTATCGTACGAACATCATATTTCGGTTTGCAATTACATTCTATTCTCTATCTTAACTGCAAACTATCTCTATATCTTTACTATAACTGCATCTCGCTTGATCACAAGTTAAAGTGATTTTCGAATCGGCTTTCTTACCGAAATCGTTTTTATCGTACGAACATTATTTTAAATCGTCGAAAGTTTTCCGCTGCACTAATTCACCCCCCCCCTCTTAGTGCTCTTGATCCTAACAATTAGTATCAGAGCGGGGTTAACTCCCAAACAGATTAAAACCCAATAGAGATGGCATATGCCAGAAACCAAGAGGGCCACTCTATTACACGTCCACCCATGTTCAATGGGATGGACTACACCTATTGGAAGACCCGAATGAGGATCTTCCTTATTTCAATAGATTTTGAACTTTGGAATCTTGTCGAAAATGGATTTTCGAAGTCTTTTCTTCCAATGATCGATTGGAATGAATTAGAGAAGAAGACTTTCGCTCTTAATGCAAAGGCTATGAATGCCTTATTTTGTGCGCTTGATAAAAATGAGTTCAATCGTGTTTTGGTTTGTGAATCCGCGTTTGATATTTGGCATACACTCGAAGTGACTCACGAAGGTACAAGTAGAGTGAAACAGTCAAAAATCAATCTTTTGATACATTCTTTTGAACTTTTCTGAATGAAACCGAACGAGACTATTGGCGACATGTACACCCGTTTCACGGATGTCGTCAATGGTCTAAAAGGACTCGGCAAAAGTTTTTCGGATTTTGAGCTCGTAAATAAGATTCTAAGATCCCTTCCTAAGAGTTGGGACCCTAAAGTCACTGCTATTCAAGAGGCTAAAGATTTAAACAACTTCCCTCTTGAAGAACTAATTGGGTCATTAATGACCTCTGAAATGACTTGCAAGGCTCATGAAGAGCAAGAAGACATCATTCCAAAGAGCAGGAAGGATATGGCACTTAGAACTTTATATGACCACTTGAGAGAAAACTCAAGTGATGAGGACTGTGACGGTGACTTGGCACTTCTAACAAGGAAATTTAAAAACTTCATTAAGAGAAACAAATTTAAAAATGACACAAAAAATAAATTTGAACCCAAAAAGGACCAAGTTATTTGCTACGAGTGCAAAAAGCCAGGACACTACAAAAGTGATTGTCCCCAAGCCAAGAAGAGAACATCAAAGAAGGCGCTCAAAGCAATATGGGATGACTCGAGCGCGTCCGAAGAAGAGGAGTCCAACACTGAGCAAGTTGCTCATTATGCCCTAATGGCCATCGGAGAGGAGGTAACAAATTTAAGTGATGTAGATTTATCATTTGATGAATTATTAAATGCCTTCCATGACTTATTTGATGAATGCAAAATAATTAGTAGAAAATATAAATTGCTGAAAAATAAGCATGATAGTCTTGTTAGCAATTTTGATAAATTAAAAACTGAATATCATGATAGTTTAGCTCAATATGAAAAATGCCATGATCTAGAAACTCTACAAAAGGAGAACTTGCTACTTATGGATGCCTGGAAGAAATTTGAGGTTGGTAGCAAGTCTTTGAACATAATCCTTACAAATAAGGGTAACATTCCCAAAAGAAGTGGAATCAGATTTGTGAGAAGTACTCACCAAAATCCAACCACCTTCATAAAAGGCCCTATCTTACATGTTCGGCACCAAAGCAAATGCAACTTTTATTGCAAACATGGAGATAAAACGTATCATTGTCCATTCAAGAAAATTAGTCCGAACAAACTGATTTGGGTTCCTAAAGGAACCATGATAAAATCTATGCAACATAATAAACAATGTAGATTAGTTTTTGAGGCACCCAAAAGTAAATAGATACCTAAAAATCATCACTTCTTGTAGAAACGTACACCATCAAAAGCTAGGAGCAAGAGATAATATCTTGCCTTTTGGGTACTCGATATTCATGACTCGAGATCCAAAAGAACACGTAATTCTCTCTAGCCTAAATAGTAAAAAGAGGGTTAGAAAATTAATATTACAGAGTGATTCTAATACAATCCTGTTTGATCCCTCAGATTTTGAAACTCATAATTCTCCCTTCACATACCCTCCGGATTTCTGAACTCATCGAATTGATTTCTTCTTTACCTTCGGATCCAACTATATCATGAACTTACGTCTTGCAAGCAAAGTTTGTCATAAACTTGCGAAGCTTACCAACTTGGATAATAAGTCATGAACATGTCTAAAATTGTGTACAACATTTAAAGTAGAATATGTGCGTCACAAGATCTATCTTGAACGTACGAAATTTCTCATCTTGTAATGGAAACTCTTACGTAATTATGAAAGTAAAGTTGATTGCTCCACAGATGAAAACTCTCCTCAAGTCGAAAACATCCAAATCAACCCATACAGCCCCCAAACAAGTGCTCATCGCCTGTAGGCGGTGGCACCGCCCAACTGGTGGTAGCACCACCGACTGTCACGGGTTGCAAGCGGTTGCACCGCCCAGCCAGCGGTGCCACCGCCCGCAACTTTGCCCCCTTTTAAACCGAGCTAGGGCCGGCGGTGGAACCGACCCCAACTCACTACCCTCTCCTTCTAGCAGCTCCAATACTTCTCCACCTCCATTTCTTCCCTTTAGCTGCCCAAATACTACCCATTTCGAAGCAAAGATCAATAATCTCTCATTCTCTTGAAGATCTCACTGAAGGTATTCTCTAAGAAGCTTTTGATTTCTATTTACTCTTGCTCATTACTATCTTCTTAAATAGTAGTAGTTATGGGCTCTATAAGATCCTCTAGGGACAAAGGGAAGAGGAGATTAGAAGAAGACTTTGATTCCACCCTTTGCGATTCAAAACCTCATGCCCAAAAATTTGCTTCCATATAATTTAGAAATGTTCATAAGGGAAAGTATTTTGATCTAAATGAACTAAGTAATTTAGAGACAATTCAATGGTTTGTAAATTTAGATCTACTCTCAATACTACAAATTAGTGAACCCATCTACCCAAGATTTGTTAGGTTGTTTTACAACAATCTACAAGTAGATGAAGAAGAAAGAGTGTCTACCTATCTCTTCGGACAACACATTTTCATTACGGATAGATTCATTTTCGATATGATAGGCATTCCTGTAAAAGATAAAGGTCTTTATTTTAGAGGATTGTAGGATGATGAAACAATTGGGACAACCTACGTCGAAGCCTTAGGAACAATTTTCGGTAATCCCAACTTAGTGATAGTTCCTAAAAGCTGTGAGCATCTACTACCACTAAACACTAAAGTACTTCATCATATTCTAACTAGCATCATTCTCCCTAAACAATACCATCATGATGAAGTGAGTCAAATGGAATTAGGAACCATGTATTGGATCATTAAAGGACATAACATTTGTTTTGGTTACCTTATCCATCAGAATAGAAATATCTAAGAAAGATATGATACTTTCATATGGTGGTATAATCACTAGAATACTTAAAGCCTATGATATTCCAATACCACCCGACGAAGAGGTAATAAAAGTAGATAGGTTTAGCATAATAAATAAAAATCTACTTCACCGATTGAGATGTCTTTATAGAAGTGATAATTGGGTTAGAATGCCTAGAAGAACCGATCTCCCTCAACCTAAACCTGAACCAGAAACACCAATCTTTAGGGGTACTCAATCTACTCCGATCTGTCCCTTTGAGGAAACACATCCATTTGGTAAGCTCCTACATCATCTATCGAAGACATAGGGATTCGAATGGACCGATTTGAACAAAGACAAGACCGGATTAACATCGACAAGATCAAATCCTATCTAAGCTGCAGCAAATTCATCGATAATTTGACTCTTTATTTAGGCATTTTAATTTTTCACCTCCTAAATGAGCTTGTATATGTAAATGTGATCACAATTTCTTCTTGTCTTGTTGTAATAATTATGTTGTTGTAAACTCTTTATGCTACTCACCTTGATCACAATGCCCCTTGCCTTGATAACTACTAATCCTTGATATGTTTTGGTTAATGTATTATTTGGTGAGTATATGCAGAGTTAGGAGTATTAATGTAGATTGAACATCGTTTTCGGATTTTCCTTGAATCTCTTTACGCTACTCATTTTTAAAATTTTCTTGATCACTTAAGTTTCACGTTGAGATTGAATGCTTCTATAACATGCTTACTTTATAAGTTGAAAATCTTGTGCCTTGATTTCAATGATGAGCATGTTCTACTCTCATTGTGATTTGAGAAGATTCATACATCAAATTCTTAATCCTTGCGCACTACAAAATTGTGTTCGAATGCATGAACTTGTTAAGATTATTTTTTGGATTTTTTTGATCAAATCACTTAATTACCATGATGAGTTTACAAAATTACATGCCTTAATTATATGTTGGAAATTATGTGTTTTGGATACAAAAAAATTCCATGATAATAAGCATGTTTTATCTTCATGATTGAATTTAAAAATCTATAGCAAAACCTCGTCCGAATGCATGAAAGTATTAAATTTCATTTCCGGATCTTCTTGCTCCTAACAATCGGATTTTCTCGATACATTATTCTCTTCTGGACTTAATAAACATATGTCATATCGAGTTTTTGATTAATATCATTGATTTTTGACATATGGAATCAACTAGAAAATGCATCTCTCATAGACTTATCATGTGAAAAATATCTTTCAAGAAATGGATTTGATGATTCCTTCTTATATCTTTTGAGAAATAATTTTACGTGCAAGAATTTGATTCACACACATATCTTGATTCTTGTAAAAATGAAGTGTGCTGTAAAAATGTCGAGTAAGCTCTTAAATGGCTTTCCTCTTTCATGCAAAAATATAATAACAAATAAAGAGAAAGAAGCAATAAAAATCATCTCCATGTCATGTTTTCTTTGAGATGTTTGTATAATTGGTATCCTATCACTCATTATTGAAAAATGACATAAACCTAGTTAAAATTTGTTAATATTGTTCTCCTTTTTGTTGATGACAAAGGGGGAGAAATATATGAATTGATGCTTTGAGTGCCATATTTGAATGAGAAATATATGAATTGATAAGTGCCATATTTGAATTTAATGCTATATGAATTGATGCTATAAGTGCCATATTATGTTAAGATATCAAAAGAAGCTTGCATTGAAGTATATGGTAAATTGACGCTATGATTATGCCATGTTTGTATCATGTTAAAATATCAAGAACTTGTATCGTAATTTTACTTATTGATATCTTGCCATGTGATGAAATGCTATGATTGCTAAACACTTGAAACATTTGTATTATGTTAAGATATAAAGGACTTACATCGCAGTCTTACATGTTGATATCTTACCATATAATGAATTGCTACGATTGCTGTCTTTCACATTTGAAATGTAAAACATGAAAATGGGTGTCAAGCCTTGACATCATTTTCAGAGAAATACATCATGATAAGAATCATGATGGGAGTATTGATAAGGTTAAACGATCTTAACTTATCAATATGTCTCTTGAATTTAAAGGCTTTGAATTCAAGAATGACTTATCTCAAGTATGACATATAAATAGGGGGAGTTAAGGTTAACTCCGTTATCAATTGATTGTCATCATCGAAAAGGGGGAGATTGTTGAATCTCATATTTTGATGATGAAGTCAATTGTCATTTGTTATCTAATCCATATGTTGAGATAAGTGTGCAGGATTAACTACGATGGAAGATAGACATGCAGCAGGAGCTGCGCCAGAGTCAAGACTATGATCACGTTAGGAGTTTGAGAGTTCGATAGAAGTCTAGACGGTCGTCGGAGGTTCTGCGGGAACAAATCCGAGAAGTCCAGGAGCTTGCCAAAGAAGCTCGTCGGAACTCGCCAAGTGGATCGTCGCAAGTCTAGGAGTTTGCTGGAAGTCCGTCGGAGCATCGCCGAAGGTTCGTCGGATGTTCGCCGGAAGCTCGCCGGAAGAAGCGATTGACGCACCGGAGTAAGTTGCAGTAAATGTCTTAAGAAATATTATAATTAGCATATAGATTAAGTTAGGAATGGGAGGTGATCCCATTAACTTAATATGGGGGCAATTGGGCCCTTGATAGACCCAAATTGGGCCGAATGGATCAACCCATTCGGTCCAGAATTCCTGCAAGGTGGTGGCACCACCCAAGAGATGGTCTCCTAGGAAAGCTAGGCGGTGCAACCGCCCAGGTCAAGCGGTGGCACCGCTTGGGCTCAATCTCTTAGTGAGATTGGGCGGTGCAACCGCCCCAATCAGGCGGTGGCACCGCTTGGGCTCAGTCTCCGAGCGAGACTGGGTAGTGCAACCACCCCTGACAGGCGGTGGCACCGCCTAGAGGCTCAGTCTCCGAGCTGCTAGGCGGTTGTACCGCCTCAGTCAGGTGGTAGTACCGCCAGGACCCCGGAAATCCGGGAAATGACATTTTTGAGCTCTAAATTCAAACTAGTTTGAGGCTTATATATACCCCACCCTTTCCTGCATGAAAGGGCACCAAAAATCCAATCTTACTCTATGATTTTTAGAGCTCATAAGTGTTGTAAAGGCTAGAAGTTCTCCTCCTTCTTTTCTTCCAAGTTTTGAGCTTTCAAGAGAGGAGAGAAATTATGTAAGGGTTGTCTCCTAAGTCCGTCAAAAGGAGTGAAACTATAAAAGGGTGGTTGGCCTTTGGCTATTGAAGGAAGTCCTCTAGTGGATGTCGGTGACCTCATCGGAGGAGGAAGCCAAAAGTGGATGTAGGTCAAGATTGACTGAACCACTCTAAATCTTGATTTGCATTTACTTTCTATTGTCTATCTTAATTGCAAACTACCTCCATAGCTTTACTTTAACTGCACTTCTCCTAATCTAAGTTAAAGCAACTTTCGAATCAGCTTTCATACCGAAATCACTTTTATCGTACGAACGTCGTATTTCGGTTTGCAATTACATTCTGTTCTCTATCTTAACTGCAAACTGTCTCTATATCTTTACTTTAACTGCATCTCGCTTGATCACAAGTTAAAGTGGTTTCCGAATCGACTTTCTTATCGAAATCGTCTTTATCGTACGAACATCGTTTTAAATCGTCGAAAGTTTTCCACTACACTAATTCACCCCCCCCCCTCTTAGTGCTCTTGATCCTAACAATCCAATCGATATTGCATCGTTGCATGGTAATATTCACAAATTCTCAACATCAAAATTTATCAACATTAAAGTGATAAATTCTATCAACTTCTGCCCCTTTGTCATAAAAAACTTTGCATGAAGAAGAGGAAGAAAGGTAAGGAGGGAATCCAATAAGAACCAAATTTGTGAAATGATTTGAACTAAGTCAAAAACAGTAAATAAGTTTAATTAAATCATGCTTCAATTTTGACAAAAAGAAGGGATTCATGAAAAAGGATCAAAATATTTATGTGAAATCAAATCCTCAATCTTGCAAGTGATCATCTCGTACTTAAAAATTCATAAAAATTCTTCTTTTATGAGAAGAGTAAGGAAGAATTTATGTGAAAGAAGCATTATATGAAAGAAAAATTCCATGAATAAACCTTCATAAATCAAATCCATTTCCCATTAAAAATTTGATACTTAGTAGATTCATATTTTGGATTTCATGAAAGCCTTATTTATGAAATAATTTCATGAGAGTTTTAAAGAATCGAGAAAGTTTGGAAAAGATATACGTCAAATTCATTCATTTGGACAACTTAACATTCCTAACTCCCTTCTTATAAAATCAAATTATTCTTCATTTATAGGTTTTGTAAAGATATCGGCCAATTGATGTTTTGTATCAACGAATTCTAAAATTACATCATAATTATTAACATGATCTCGTATAAAATGATGCCTAATGTCAATATGTTTAGTTCTAGAGTGTTGAATGAGATTTTGTGTTAAACATATTGCACTTGTGTATCACATTTTATGGGAATATTCTTAAGGTTAATCTTATAATCCTCTAAAGTGTTTTTCATCCACACAATTTGTGCACAATATGCATTTGCACCTATGTATTCAGCTTCGGTTGTAGATAGTGCAATCAAGTTTTGTTTCTTGGAAGACCGAGTGATAAGTGCATGACCTAAGAATTGACATGTTCCGAATATGCTTTTTCTATCTAATCTACATCTAGCAAAATCCACATCAGCATCTGCAATCAATTCGAAGTTTTCGGATTTTGGATACTATAATCCTAGATTAGTAGTTCCTTTAAGATATCTAAGAATTCTTTTAACTACTTTAAGATGAGATATCTTTAGATTAGATTGAAACCTAGCACAAAGTCCTACGCTAAATATGATGTTCGGTCTAGTTGCGGTGAGGTATAGTAAACTACCTATCAAGCCCCTATAAGCTTTTTGATCAAAGCTTTCTCCACTTTCGTCAATATCTAATTTAGTGGAGGTACTCATAGGAGTATTGATAGCCTTTGAACTCTCCATATTAAACCATTTTAATAAGTCTAATGCATACTTTATTTGACTAAGAAAAATACCATCATTAAGTTGTTTGATTTGTAAACCTAAAAAGAAGGTTAGTTCTCCCATCAAACTTATTTCAAACTCTAGACTCATACTCTTTGCAAATAATTCACATAAAGATTCATTCATGGTACCGAAAATAATATCATCAATATAAATTTGAACAATAAGAAAATTATTTTTAAAATTTTTAATAAATAATGTGGTATCGACCTTATCTTTAAAGAAATTATTTATAATAAGAAATGAGCTAAGTCTCTCATACCAAGCCCTTGGGGCTTGTTTCAATTTATAGAGAGCTTTAGTCAATTTAAACACATAATTAGGAAAATCATCATTCTCCAATCCAGGAGGTTGTTCAACATAAACTTCTTCGGAAATAAAGCCATTAAGAAAAGCACTTTTAACAACTATTTGAAATAACTTAAAATTATTACTACTAGCATAAGTAAAGAGCATCCTTTTGGCTATAATTGTGCCACAAGAGCGAAGGTTTCTTCATAATCAATACCTTCTTCTTGGTTGAAACTCTTGGCCACTAATCTAGCCTTGTTTCTAACCATGATACTAAATTCATCTTGCTTGTTTCTAAAGACCCATTTAATACCAATAAATAAATGGTCATTTGGCCTTGGAACAAGCTTCCACACCTAATTTCTCTTAAATTGATTCAACTCTTCTTGTATTGTGATAACCCATGAATCATCTTTCAAGGTATTGTCAATACATTTAGGTTCAATTTGGGAGAGAAAAGCGGCGTTGGCACAAAATTCTAAAGAGAAGAACGAGTTTGAACCCCTTTTGATGTGTCTCTTATGATTGGCTCCTTAGGATGAGCATCTATATACTTCCATTCCTTGGGTAAGGATGTTTTAGAAGAATATGCATCCAAGTTGCTAGATGGAGAAGGGGTTTCATTTAAATTCAAAGTATCAAAATTAACATTATCATCAAAATCATTTTTCTTAACTTCGAAAACTTCATTAAATACAACATGAATAGATTCTTCTATAACTAAATTTCTTTTGTTAAAAATACGAAATTCTTTAGAAATAGAAGACTAGCTAAGAAAAATTCCTTCATCAGATTTTGCATCAAACTTTCCTAAGATATCTTTTTCATTCAAGATAAAACATTTACAACCGAAAACTTTAAAATATGAAACATTGGGTTTTTTGTTATTCCACAATTCATAAAGAGTTTTGAAAAGTAATGGTCTTACTAGAACCCTATTCATGACATAGCATGCCGTATTAATGGCTTCGGCCCAAAAATATTTAGGTAGGGTATGTTTATTCAACTTTGTTCTTGCCATTTCTTGTAGGTTTCTATTTTTTCTTTCTACTACATTTTGTTGAGAATTTCTTGGAGTAGAGAAATTATGGTTGTATCCATTAGATTCATAAGATTCTTGAAAATCACGGTTTTGAAATTCACCACCGTGATCACTTCGAATTGATGAAATCATAAAACTTTTTTTATTTTAATTAAGTTTACAAAACTTGGAAAAATCCCTAAAGCATTCACTTTTGGGTGCCAAAAAGTAAGTCCAAGTATATCTACTATAATCATCTACGATGACAAAGGCGTATTTGCTACCTCATAGACTTGATGTAGTAATTGGTCCAAACAAGTCCATATGGATCAATTGCAATGGTCTAAAGATGCTTATTTGGTTCTTTGGTTTGAAACTACCTTTTATTTGTTTTCCTAGTTGACATGCATCACACACATTGTATTTAATGAACTTTATGTGAGGAATTCATTTTACAAGTTCTTTAGATGAGATTTGAGAGATTAGTTTCATGCTAGCATGACCTAATCTCCTATGCCAAAGCCAAGCATCATCATTCACAATCGAAAAACATATTTCATTACAAAGATGATCAATGTCGATAGTATATATATTATTTTATTTTAAGGCAATCATAGATGTATTTTTGTGTGGTTTTTCAATAATATAAGCATTGGATTCAAATATAATGATGTATCCTTTAGCACACAATTGACTAATGCTCAAAAGGTTATGCTTTAAGCCATCAACCAATAACATATCTTCAATAAAGAAGTTGGATTTGTTACCTATGATTCTTTTGCCAATGATTTTACCCTTATTGTTGTCTCCGAAGGTGACATATCCTTCGTCTAGGCTAGTGAGGTTAGAGAATTGAGATGGATCTCCGGTCATATGCCTTGAGCATCCACTATCAAGGTACCATCTCTTGCTCCTAGCTTGTGATGGTTAACATTTCTACAAAAAAGGTTGATTTCTAGGTACCCATTTGACCTTGGGTGCTTCAAAAAATGATCTACACAACTTATCATGTTGTATTGAGTCATTTGAGGTTCCTTTAGGAACCCAAATCAATTTATGTGGACTATATCTCTTAAATGGATATTTGTACGTAACATGTCCAAATTTGCAACGAAAGTTGCATTTACTCTGGGGAGAAACATGCAAGGTAGGATCTTTAACAAAGGTGGTTAGATTTTGGTGAGAGCTACTCACAAATCCGATTCTACTTCTTTTATGAATGTGACCCTTATTGGCAAGGATCATATTCAAGGACTTGCAAGTTTTTCTAAGGTTTCTTTGAGTAGCAAGTTTTCCTCTCTAAGCATTTCTAATTGATCGCATTTTGTGCAAGGAGCTAAACTATCATTGTTAAATCTTGTATTTTGATGATAAAACCAATTAATAATTACATTTATGTTTTAATTTGCGTTTTGAGTGACGTAGGATGCTTCAATCAGGATGAGATAATTAAAGCAGGAAAAATCAAGTTGTGCCGGAGGAACATATCAGTGCTAGTCATAGGTACCTAGCAAGCCAATCACGTGAGTGATGACACGTGTGACTTGATACAGAATCTTTTTGCTTATTATATTTTGGAGTATATCACTTTATAACTATTGCATATATGCATATATACATATTGTGATGTTCTTGGATTTGTGCAATGGGAATCGGATCGTGATGAGATCACGATAATGAGATCGATTCACCTTTAAACACATATCCTAAATAATCCCGATCATAGGTTACTCGAGAGAGATATCATGATAACCGGACAAATTGGTGTGCTGTATACCCATCCATATGATGGATGCAGCTGGTCTCATAGTTGCTCGTGTAGGGACACTAGGGATACAGTACAGGTGCTCATTGGAGAATGAGTTCACTGATTGATTCGCTTATGGAATGCTGGATGGTTGATGATGCCTTATTGTCAGACAGCGATTCCATAGTCCTAGTGGTGTATCTGGTCCTTAGACTTGAGTCACCAAGGATGTCCTATATGAGTGCTCCACTCTTTGATACCTGACTTATAGGTTTGACTATCCCAGATCTAGTACAGCTGGTCATTGGGAGTGGTAGTCGACCTTATGAGGGCTATTGAGTGTCGATAGAGGATCATCCACTCTCGGCGTCATGAGAGGAATATCCCATGTGTTCTTGTTCAGACAAATCCCTGGCCAGGGTCATTCGGGTTGAGAGAGAAAGAGTTCTCCAAGAGAATCCGATTAGAGCGAGACTCGAGTAGAAATCGTATGGGTCTGACAGCACCATACTCGATATACGGTCTCTGGGATATTAGATGGATGAGGGACTATAGGTACATGGTAACTGAGGACAGACAGGTCCAATGGATTGGATTCCCCTATATCGTCTGGGGACTACGGCGTAGTGGCCTAGTACGTCCGTAGTCAATGAGTCAAGTGAATTATTACAGAGATAATAATTCACCGAGTTAGAAGGAGTTCTGACAGGTATGTGACTCACGGCCAGCTCGATATTGGGCCTAGAGGGTCACACACATATGGTAGGCATTGCGATGAGTAGAGGTTCGGATATGAGATATCCGACAGAGCCCTTGTCTTATTGGATGCAGATCCAATACCCACTAGGGGAGGACCCATTAAGGTTTGACAGGGGACCTCTATAAATAGGAGGGATTCAGAGCCTCATAGGCTAGAGCCTTTGCTTGCCTCTCCTATTCTCCTCTCCCTCTCCACCTCAGAGAAAGCCTGGAGTTTTGAGGAGCATCGTCGCAGCCCTACTGTGTGGATCACCGCTAGAGAGGAGGACGCTTGACCTCCTTCATCCTCTCCTAAAGATCTGCAAGGAAACAGGGATATACGATCTCCCTAGGTAACACAATATACTCTATACACAGTTTTAAGTTTCGCGGTTTTTGCGCACCAATCTTTGCACGACGACAAACATCTCTTTAGAAATCGGGGATTTTGTTTTCTTATTCTTCCGCTGTGCAAGTGATGTCGCCCCCAAGATTTCCCAACAATCAGAATATTGGACGTCGGGCCAGTGGATCGGTCTGTTGAATCTTGGATTTTGATGATGAAACTAATTGATTGTGTTTAGATGTTTAACTGCATTTTGAGTGATGCAGGTCTACTCGATCAGGATTAGACAGTTAACGCAGGAGGAATTGACGTTGCGCCGGAGGAGATCACGTTAGGATATTGGATGACAGAAGGCTTCGGACGTCGGACATCGGGCCAAGAGCGGAATTACGCCAAGGATATCGGGGTTGTGGAGGTCAACCACCGATTGGGCAACAAGCCGCAAGAGAGGACGATGCACCGAAGAATCGGACGAAGCGCCAACCAATGACGTGCCGGGCAATAGAATGTCAATTCGCGTTGTAATAATTGTCTAGATCGGAGTAGAGTTTTGGATTGTGTGTGCAGGATTAACTATGATAACAATGAAGACATAAAGCGAAACAAAGTGCTGGAGTCAAGCGCGAAGGATTCGTTGGGAGTTCGAGAGTTCGACAGAAGTCCTAAGGTTCGTCGGGAATGCTATCGGAGCTTACCGAAGAAGCTCGTTGGAACTCGCCAAGATCAAATCGTGAAGTCTAGGAGCTTGCCGGGAGTCTGCAGAATGGTTTTCGAGAGTTTATCGGAAGACCGTCGGAAGTTCGCCGGAAGCTCGCTGGAAGAAGTCTTGACTTACGGACTTTGTAATAGCTTAGAAAATGTCTTTAAATTCGTAGTTAGCATGTTAATTAGGGTTAAGATTAGGTGTTAATCCTATAACCCAAGTAGGGGCCAATTGGGCCCAAGTTCGGACTAGTTTGGGGCAAGATTGAAGCCCAACTAGTGGGCTGAAAACACTGTAGTTGGGCTGAAAACACTGTAGGCGGTAGCACCTCTTGGGCTGGACGGTGGCACCGCCTAGTGCCTGAGAGCTGGGCGGTAGCACCGCCTGGGTAGGGCGGTGGCACCGCCCAGCACTGTCAACGTCTGACAGTAGCAAGCGGTGGCACCGCCACTGACAGGCGGTGGCACCGCCAGCATCGGGAACTCCACGAGAATTCAAATTTGGAGCCCAAATTTGAATCCTCTTGAGTGTTGGGAAATCATGGGGGCGACATCACATGCGCAGCGGAAGAACAAGAAAACAAAATCCCCGATTCACAAAAAGATGTTCGTCGTCGTGCGAAGATTGGTACGCAAAAATCCACAAAACATGAAACTACGTATAGAGATTGTGTTACCTAGGGAGATCGTATATCCCTGTTTCCTTGCAGATCCTTAGGAGAGGGTGAAGGAGGTCAAGCTTCCTCTACTCTAGCGGTGATCCACACAGCAGGGTTGCGACGACGCTCCTCAAAACTCCAGGCCTACTCTGAGGTGGAGAGGGAGAGGAGAATAGGAAAGGCAAGCAAAGACTCTAGCCTATGAGGCTGTGAATCCCTCCTATTTATAGAGATCCCCTATCAAACCCTAATGGGTCCTCCCCTAGTGGGTATTGGATCTGCATCCAATAAGACAAGGGCTCTGTCGGATATCTCATATCTGAACCTCTACTCATCGCAATGCCTACCATATGTGTGTGACCCTCTAGGCCCAATATCGAGCTGGCCGTGAGTCATACCTATTAGAACTCCTTCTAACTCAGTGAATTATTATCTCTGTAATAATTCACTCGACTCATCGACTACGGACGTACTAAGCCACTACGCCGTAGTCCCTAGACGATACAGGGGAATCCAATCCATTGGACTTGTCTGTCCTCAGTTACCGTGTACCTATAATCCCTCATCCATCTAATATCCCAGAGATCGTATATCGAGCATGGTGCTGTCAGACCCATACGGTTTCTAACTCAAGTCTCGCTCTAATCGGATTCTCCCGGAGAACTCTTTCTCTCTCAACCCGAATGACCCTGGCCAGGGATTTGTCTGAGCAAGAACACATGAGATATTCCTCTCATGACGCCGAGAGTGGATGATCCTCTGTCGACACTCAATAGCCCTTGTAAGGTCGACTACCACTCCCAATGACCAGCTGTACTAGATCTGGGACAGCCAAACCTATAAGTCTGGTATCAAAGAGTGGAGCACTCATACAGGACATCCTTGGTGTCTCAAGTCTAAGGACTAGATACACCACTAGGACTACGGAATCGCTGTCTGACAATAAAGCATCATCAACCATCCAGCATTCCGTAAGCGGATCAATCAGTGAACTCATTCTCCAATGAGCACATGTACTGTATCCCTAGTGTCCCTACACGAGCAGCTATGAGACCAGCTGCATCCATCATATGGACGGGTATACAGCACACCAGTCTATCCGGTTATCACGATGTCCCTCTCGAGTAACCTATGACCGGGATTATTTAGGATATGTGTTTAAAGGTGAATCGATCTCATTATCGTGATCTCATCACGATCCGATTCCCATTGCACAAATCCAAGGACATCACAATATATATATGCACATATGCAATAGTTATAAAGTGATATACGCCAAAATATAATAAGTAAAAAGATTTTGTATCAAGTCACACGTGCCATCACTCACGTGATTGGCTTGCTGGGCACCTATGACTAGCATTGAGGCCTATAAATACCCCTCAAATCTCAGCTGAGATTACAACCTTTGAGAAGCAAGAGAGTGAGCCAAAAGTCTTAGCAAAGTCTTTAGCAAGTTTTTGTCTTCAATTGCTTTGAGTGTTCACCTCCTTCTTTCTATTCAAAAATTTGTAAGAGTGTGAACCACTTGTAAAAGGTTGTAAGAGGGGTATTAGTCCTTCCCCTACAAGAGAGTTGCTAGTGGAAGGTGGGAGCCTCATCGAAAAGGGGCCTCACAAGTGGAGTAGGTCATTTGACCGAACCACTCTAAAATCGGCGTGATCTTTGGTTTGCATTTCATTACTGCATTTATCTTTCTGCAAACCTTTACTTTGCTAAGTTCACTGCCCTCATCTTATTACGTATGCTTTCAACGCAATTAAGACGATTTCATACGAAACATTATTTTTATCGTACGAAAGATTTTCTAAAACCGAAGTTTTAATCCGCTGCACTAATTCACCCCCCCCTCTTAGTGCCGCTCCGATCCTAACAATTGGTATCAGAGCCCGGTATTTCTCATTTCGGATTTATACCCGAGAGAAATGGCTCTTCATGGCTTTCAAGAGGGCTTATCGGTTTTTCGTCCACCGTTGTTTAACGGATTGGACTACACTTATTGGAAAACTCGAATGAGAGTTTTCTTGATTTCTATGAATTTGGATTTATGGAATATTGTTGAAAACGGTTTTCAACTTCCCTCTAAACCGATGAATGAATGGTCGGATTTGGAGAAGAAGTATTTTTCTTTAAACGCAAAGGCTATGAATGCCTTATTTTGCGCTTTAGACAAGAATGAGTTCAATCGGATTTCTACGTGCGAAACAGCTTTTGATATTTGGCGAACACTTGAAATCACACACGAGGGAACTAGTAGAGTCAAAGACTCGAAAGTTAACATTTTAATGCATGATTTCGAGCTTTTTCAAATGAAGCCGAGCGAAACCATTCTTGACATGTACACCCGTTTTATGGATGTCGTCAATGGTTTACAAGCTCTTGGCAAATGTTTCTCGAATTTTGAACTTGTCAGTAAAGTTTTACAATCACTTTCTAAAGCTTGGGAATCAAAAGTAACGGTAATACAAGAAACAAAAGATTTAAATATTTTTCCAATTGAAGAACTTATCGGCTCATTGATGACATATGAAATGGTGCGCAATGCACATGATGAACACAATGAACACTTGGACCACCTTCCAAAGAACAGGAAGGATTTGGAACTCCGGACAAATAAATACCACTTGAGCGATGACTCAAGTGATGAGGACAATGATGAACTTGAACTTCGAACACTAACTCTTAATAAGTCCATTAAACAAAAATCTAAAATAAACAATGAACTTGAATGGAGGAAGAGGCCAAAGAAGAGGAAGGCAACCAAGGATGAATCAAAAACTTC
Source organism: Musa acuminata AAA Group (assembly GCF_036884655.1). NCBI lineage: Eukaryota > Viridiplantae > Streptophyta > Magnoliopsida > Zingiberales > Musaceae > Musa > Musa acuminata. Next base: position 23,923,002 of record NC_088352.1, on the reverse strand, counting down.
CAAAGGTGAAGCGACGAGGGCTTTGACGAGCTTAAACTACAAGGTAAGTAACTCAACTCTCTTGAATTATTTTGAAATTACTTGAAGTTTTTAATGAGTTCTTAATTTAGATAGTAGGAATAGGAAATAAAAAAAAAATTGTTTTTCAAAAAAAATATATCATGTTTTTCTTTTTAGCATCTTTGAAAAAATTAAAAATTTGATCATGAAAAGTATATTGCCAAGTTTTCATACATGTTATGTTTTGAAATGTTGAATGATGTATGCAACATTATGGATGATAGTTATATATAATGCTTAGGATTAATTCATGCATGTGTATTTTGATGATAGATGTGATATCATGATGTTTTATTTTTGATGTGTTTGGTCTTGACGGTTTTATGACGAAACTTTTATTTTGATTTTAAATGATGATACATGTTTTCACAAAAAGATTTGAACACCGTCACATGAAATCAATTATATGAAATGGAAATAAATTTTATATCCTATTGAGATTAATGAATTTAGTTTACCAATCTTGTGAATCTCATGAAAATAAACATGATGAATATTTTAAAAATAAATGAGTGTATCATGATTTCTCTTAAACATATTTTTTTTGAAATCATACTTGATGATGAATATCAAGATATTAAAAGGATGTTATCATGGTATCATACTTGATAATTATTATACATGATGATTTATTGGTCTTGAAGTTATTCAATTTTGATTAAATGAAATCATGTTTAACTTGAAGTAATGAGTTGAAATCAATATTTGTTTTGGAATTATGTGTTGCACTTTTTTTTATCTTGATGATTTTTGATTTTTTTTGTTTTAAAACGATGATGCATGGATTTGAAAGAAAAGGACATGCATGCATGGAATCAATCAATAAGTTGGAACAAAAGGAGGAAAGATTTTTTATTGAAAATTTTCTTTTTCTCTATCTTATTGATTTATACCTAAGAGACCAATAAAATTATTTATGCCATTTTGAATCTCTTGAAAGAAATGTTGAGATTTTGATGATTTAGACGATCTGAATTTAATGGGTTTTATTGAAATCATGATCTTGATTTCTCGTAATTTTCTATTGAATGAATCAAGATTGTTTTCTATTTAAAAGGAGATTTGTCAAAATATTTCATGGTCTTTTAGTATTCATGATATTGATAATTATATTTTGAAACTTTTTGTAAATCAAGATTATTCATCATGATTCTCTCGTTTTATAAAAGATGAGATGTTCTATGTGAATCATAAGATTTTATATGCATGAATTAAGATTTTGTTCTCCTACGATTCTTTTTGCTATTAACTAGCAAGAAACTTATTTTTTGTAAACCATGATATGCCACATGACATCTTGATAATTTATAACATGAGTTTTCTTTGTGAATTAAGATTGTTTCCTATCATGCTTTCTATCCACAAAAGAAGAAATTTGTCAAAAATGATATATGTCTTTTGACATTCATTTTTCATCCTTATTATTTACCCTTATCATGATTTGAAGATTATAGTAAAGAGAAATGAATTACATGATTGTATTGTTATTCCCTTCTATTTGACAATAAAAAAGGGGGAGCAAAATTTGCTAGATAGTAAATTTGCTAGCTTGCACAATTCAAAAAGAGGCAAACTTGCTAGCTTGCTAATCTCAAAAAGGAAGCGAGAAGTCCTATCTTGCAAATCTCAAGAGAAGCAATGGTTGCCAAGTGACACATTTCAAAAAGAGGCAAAATAGTCCATCTTGCACATCTCAAAAAATGTAAAATTTTGCTAACTTTTTATGTACAAAAGTTGATAGATTGTATACTATAAATTTGCATACCAAAAATGCAATCTTGTCTATCTCAAGATGCAAAACATGCTAACTTGCACTTTGCAATGGAAGCAAAATTGCTAGCTCAAACATTGCAAAGGAAGCAAAAATTTGCTTGCTTGAAACTTGCAATATAATTGCTCTTGCTATGCTTTGTATAAAAAATAGGTTGATATCCTTAAAAGCATCGCATTAAAGTTTTTTAGTATTGCAATGTATCACATGTATCGCAAATTGAAATTTTTGAGACTATTATCATGTTGATGTCTTTCATGACATGAATTCTTTGCATTTTTGTCTTGTATGTATCATGTGATGATTGAAATATTGATTGATGTAAATTCATAATTTATGCAAAAGTCTAAATCATTGGTTCCTCTCCTTCTTTTCGGCAATGACATAGGGGGAGAAAGATTGCTAGCTCAAGGCAAATGTTGGCTAGCTTGTACTCTTCCCTTCTTTTCGACAAAAATAAAGGGGAGAAAGCTTTGCTAGTTAGAACATGTAAAGAAAAACAAAGTGTAATCTTGCACAAGAAGCAAGTGTTGAATTGTCATGATTAAACTTAAGAATCTTGTTATGCTTTTGTGCTTATATGTTGTGATGAAAATCTAGCTTCATGTTACAAAAACTTGCATATCTTTTAAAATAGCTAGAGCAACTTCTCCTTTTTGTTGATGACATAGGGGGAGAAGTATATTGATGACTTCATGCATTGAATTGAATATTTTATATATTTGCATGATGGTTTAAATATTTTTTCATAACATGTGATGAATGTTACTTGGATTTGGGATAATCCAAGTGCTCTATCAATGGCATATTGATAGGGGGAGTTTGGTTAAACTCCAGGGAGTTTAGGTTAACTCCGTTAGTCATCAATTAGTTGTCATCATCAAAAAGGGGGAGATTGTTGAATCTCAGATTTTGATGATAAAACTAATTGATTGTGTTTAGATGTTTAACTGCATTTTGAGTGATGCAGGTCTACTCGATCAGGATTAGACAGTTAACGCAGGAGGAATTGACGTTGCGCCGGAGGAGATCATGTTAGGATATTGGATGACAGAAGGCTACGGACGTCGGACATCGGGCCAAGAGCGGAATTGCACCAAGGATATCGGGGTTGCGGAGGTCAACCACCGATTGGGCAACAAGCCGCAAGAGAGGACGATGCACCGAAGAATCGGACGAAGCGCCAACCAATGACGTGCTGGGCAACAGAATGTCAATTCGCGTTGTAACAATTGTCTAGATTAGAGTAGAGTTTTGGATTGTGTGTGCAGGATTAACTACGATAACGATGATGACATAAAGCGAAACAAAGTGCTGGAGTCAAGCGCGAAGGATTCGTTGGGAGTTCGAGAGTTCGACAGAAGTCCTAAGGTTCGTCGGGAATGCTATCGGAGCTTACCGAAGAAGCTCGTTGGAACTCGCCAAGATCAAATCGTGAAGTGTAGGAGCTTGCCGGGAGTCCGCAGAATGGTTTCCGAGAGTTTATCGGAAGACCGTCGGAAGTTCACCGGAAGCTCGCTGGAAGAAGTCTTGACTTATGGACTTTGTAATAGCTTAGAAAATGTTTTTAAATTCGTAGTTAGCATGTTAATTAGGGTTAGGATTAGGTGTTAATCCTATAACCCAAGTAGGGGCCAATTAGGCCCAAGTTCGGACTAGTTTGGGGCAAGATTGAAGCCCAACTAGTGGGCTGAAAACACTGTAGGCGGTAGCACCGCCTGGGCTGGACGGTGGCACCTCCCAGTGCCCGAGAGCTGGGCGGTAGCACCGCCTGGGCAGGGCGGTGGCACTGCCCAGTGCCCGAGAGCTGGGCGGTGGCACCGCCCAGCACTGTCAACGTCTGACAGTAGCAGGCGGTGGCACCGCCAGCATCGGGAACTCCACGAGAATTCAAATTTGGAGCCCAAATTTGAATCCTCTTGAGGCCTATAAATACCCCTCAAATCTCAGCTGAGATTACAACCTTTGAGAAGCAAGAGAGTGAGCCAAAAGTCTTAGCAAAGTCTTTAGCAAGTTTTTGTCTTCAATTGCTTTGAGTGTTCACCTCCTTCTTTCTATTAAAAAATTTGTAAGAGTGTGAACCACTTGTAAAAGATTGTAAGAGGGGTATTAGTCCTTCCCCTACAAGAGAGTTGCTAGTGGAAGGTGGGAGCCTCATCGAAAAGGGGCCTCGCAAGTGGAGTAGGTCATTTGACCGAACCACTCTAAAATCGGCGTGACCTCTGGTTTGCATTTCATTACTGCATTTATCTTTCTGCAAACCTTTACTTCTGCTAAGTTCACTACCCTCATCTTATTTCGTACGCTTTCAACGCAATTAAGACGATTTCATACGAAACATTATTTTTATCGTACGAAAGATTTTCTAAAACCGAAGTTTTAATCCGCTGCACTAATTCACCCCCCCTCTTAGTGCCGCTCCGATCCTAACACGGTCGACGTATCGACAGAAGGCTTCGGGCCATGGACTTGGGTATCGGGCCAAGAAGAGCAGGTATTATGCCAAGGATATCGGAGTTGCAGAGTGAACTAGCCAATTGGGCAATAGGCCGCAGGAGAGGACGATGCGCCGAATAATCAGATGAAGCGTCGAAGGACCAATGACATGCCGGACAACTTGGTTAATTGCTTAGAATTAATTGTCTCAATCGAAGTTTTCTTTTACATATGCAGGATTAACTACGATGAAAATAAGACATCCAGTAGGAGTTGCGTTGGAGTCAAGACTATGATCACGTTGGGAGTTTGAGAGTTCGACGGAAGTCCGGACGGTCGTCGGAGGTTCTACGAGAACAAATTCGAGAAGTCCAGGAGATTGCCAAAAGAAGCTCGTCGAAACTCGCCAAGTGGATCGTCGCAAGTCCAGGAGTTTGCCGGAAGTCCACAGGAGCATCACCGAGGGTTCATCGGATGATCGACGGAAGTTCGTTGGAAGCTCGTCGGAAGAAGCGATTGATGCACCGGAGCAAGTTGTAGTAAATGTCTTAAGAAATATCGTAGTTAGCACGATGATTAAGTTAGAAATGGGAGGTGACCCGATTAACTTAATCTTGGGGCAATTGGGCCCTTGATAGACCCAAATTGGGTCGAATGGATCAGCCCATTCAGACCTAGATTTCTTGGCCAGCGGTGGCACCGCCCAGGGCTCAGTCTCTGAGCTAGGCTGGGTGGTGCAACCGCCCTTGACAGGCAGTGTGTTGAATCTCATATTTTGATGATGAAACCAATTGATAATTATGTTTATGTTTTAATCTACGTTTCGAGTGACACAGGATGCTTCGATCAGGATGAGATAATTAAAGCAGGAAAAATCATGTTGTGTCAGACGAACATGTCATAAGATTGGACATCGGGCGGGCCGATGGATCGGTCGACGTATCGATAGAAGGCTTCGGGCTGTGGACTTGGGCATCGGGCCAAGAAGAGCGGGTATTGCACCAAGGATATCGGAGTTACGGAGTCAACTAGCCGATTGGGCAATAGGCCGTAGGAGAGGACGATGCACCAAAGAATCAGACGAAGCGTCGAGGGACCAATAACATGCCAGACAACTTAGTTAATTTCTTAGGATTAATTGTCTCGATCAAAGTTTTGTTTTAAGTGTGCAGGATTAACTACGATGAAAAAAGACATACAACAGGAGTTGCGTCGAATTCAAGACTATGATCACGTTGGGAGTTCGAGAGCTCGATGGAAGTCTGGACGGTCGTCGGAGGTTCTACGGGAACAAATCCGAGAAGTCCAGGAGCTTGCCAAAAGAAGCTCGTTGGAACTTGCCAAGTAGATCGTCGTAAGTTTAGGAGTTTGCCGGAAGTCCATCGGAGCATCGCCGGAGGTTCGTCAGATGTTCGCCGGAAGTTCGCTGGAAGAAGTGATTGACGCACCGGAGCAAGCTGTAGTAAATATCTTAAGAATTGTTGTAGTTAGTATGTAGATTAAGTTAGGAATGGGAGGTGATCCCATTAACTTAATCTGGGGGCAACTGGGCCCTTGATAGACCCAAATTGGGTCGAATGGATCAACCCATTCGGACCAGAATTCCTACTAGGCAGTGGCACCGCCAGGGTCGGCGGTGGCACCGCCCAAGAGAGGGTCTCCCAGGAAAGCTAAGCGGTGCAACCACCCTAGGCAGGCGGTGGCACCGCCGGGGCTCAGTCTCCGAGCGAGACTGGGCGGTGCAACCGCCCCTGACAAGCGGTGGCACCGCTAGGGCTTAGTCTCCGAGCGAGACTGGGCAGTGCAACTGCCCTTGTCAGGTAGTGGCACCGCCCAGAGGCTCAGTCTCCGAGCTCTGCCAAGCAGTGCAACCGCCCCTAACAAGCGGTGGCACCGCCCAGAGGCTCAGTCTCCGAGCTCTGCCAGGCAGTGCAACCACCCCAGTCATGCGGTGCAACCGCTAGACCCTGGAATTATGGGAGATGATAGTTTTGAGCTCCAAATTCAAACTGGTTTGGGGCCTATAAATACCCCGCTCATCCCTGGTTAATTCACATAAGCACAGAGAGCAAAAAAGGAAAGAAAAGCTATAGAAATCAGTTGTGAAATCCCTCCTTTAGCTTAAGTGTTAGAATTATATTTAAGAGAGGAGAGTGAGTGCTTGTAAGGGTTGTCTCCTAAACCCGGTAAAAGGAGAAGAGGGGTGTAAGAAGGAGGTTGATCTTCGCCTAGTAAAGGAAGATCGTTAGTGGATGCCGGTCGCCTCGACGGAAGAGGAATCGAAGGAGTGGATGTAGGTCACGATTGACCGAACCACTATAAACTCCCGTCTTCTCTGGTTTGCATTTTGTTTCCTGCTATTACCTTACTGCAAACCCCTTCAATAGCTTACTGCCTTCAATACATTTACATATGCTTTCAAGCTAAGTTTTCGAAATTGGTTTTACGTCGAAAATGATTTTTTATCGTACGAGAGATTTGACGAAGTTGACGTTTTTATCTACTGCACTAATTCACACCCCCCCCCCCCCCCTCCCCTTAGTGCTCTTGATCATAACAATTGGTATCAGAGCCCAGTATTTCTGATTTTGGATTTACACCCGAGAGAAATGACTCTTCATGGCTTTAAAGAGGGTTTTTCGGTTGTTCGTCCACCGTTGTTTAACGGATTGGACTACACTTATTGGAAAACTTGAATGAGAGTTTTTTTTATTTCTATAAATTTGGATTTATGGAATATTGTTGAAAATGGTTTTCATCTAAACTGATGAATGAATGGTCGGATTTGGAGAAGTATATTTCTTTAAACGCAAAGGCTATAAATGCCTTATTTTACGCTTTGGACAAAAATGAGTTCAATCGGGTTTCTTTGTGCGAAATGACTTTTGACATATGGCACACTCTTGAAATCACACATGAAGGTACTTCTAGAGTTAAAGATTCGAAAATCAACTTTTTGATGCATGATTTCGAGCTTTTTCAAATGAAGCCAAGCAAAACCATTAGTGACATGTACACCCGTTTTACGGATGTCGTCAATGTTGTAAGAGCTCTAGGCAAATATTTTTCGGATTTTGAACTCGTAAACAAGATTTTGCGTTCTGTTTCTAAGAAGTGGGATTCAAAAGTAACTGCAATACAAGAAGCTAAAAACCTAAACAACTTACCACTTGAAGAACTAATTGGTTCGTTGATGACATATGAAATGGTGCACAATGCACATGATGAACATGATGAACAAAACAACCTTCCAAAGAACAGGAAGGATTTGGAACCCTGGACAAATGAATACCACTTGAGTGATGACTCAAGTGATGAGGACAATGATGAACTTGAACTTCGAACACTAAATCTTAATAAGTTTATTAAACAAAAATCTAAAATAAACAATGAACTTGAACGGAGGAAGAGGCCAAAGAAGAGGAAGGCAACCAAGGATGAATCAAGAACTTCCAAAGGTGAAACGACGAATTGGGCTTTGATAGACTTCGACTACAAGGTAAGTAACTCAACTCTCTTGAATTATTTTGAAATTACTTGAAGTCCTTCATGAGTGGTTAATTTAGATATTTGGAATAGGAAATAAATAAATTATTTTTTAAAAATTATATCATGTTTTTCTTTTTAGCTTCTTTGAAAAATTAAAAATTTGATCATGAAAAGTATATTGCTAAGGTTTCATGCATGTTATGTTTGGAAATGTTGAATGATGTATTTAACATTGGGGATGATAATATGATATGTAATAATGCTTAGGATTAATCCATGCATATGTATCTTGATGATTTTATGTCATGCATGAGTTTTTGAAGTAAATGTTGATTTGAAACTCTTATTTTAGATTAATATGTTTTTGGTTTAATCGTTTCTATGACGAATTAAGATGACATTCTGATGACATATTAAGATGACATAGTGCATGTACATCTATGTAAGAATTTCTTGATAGTCTTTTGATGATAGATGTGATATCATGATGTGTTTGGTCTTGACGGCTTCATGACGAAACTTATGTTTCGATTTTAAATGATGATACATGTTTTCACAAAAGACTTTAATACCCTCATATGAAATCAATTATATGACATGGAAATAATTTTCTATCCTATAGAGATTAATGAATTTATTTTACCAATCTTGTGAATTTCATGAAAATAAACATGATGAATATTTTGAAAATAAATGAGTGTATCATGCATTTGGTCTTAATGATTTCTCTTTAATATACTTTTTGAAATCATACTTGATGATGAATATCAAGATATTAAAAGGATGTTATCATGGAATCATGCTTGATGATTTGTTTTTTACCTTTCCATCTTAAATGTTGACACTTGTTTTATTAAAGGTAAAGGCATGCTTATAAGAAGCAAATCACATGAATAGAAATTTATAAAAACGAAATGTGATCCTCTATCTTATCGTCTTTTCAATAAATCTATGCTTGTGATGTATCAATTTATTGAATGCGACTTTGAGGATGATTTTGGATTTTACAAATGCTTGATTCATACTTATGACATGAGACGCATTTTAAATATGAATCATGTTCAATGCTTCAATCATGTTACATCTCCTTAATTCATTTTGTTCTCCTACATTTATTTACCAAAGAGGAGAATCTTCCGAATGAATGAAATGATACAAATGAATCATTTATTGATATATCTTTTTGAAATATCTTTTTAATTTGATGTTGATATTTTGAGATGCCTATTGGAATTCATGACATGAGATAATTGAATCTTTGACTTACACTTTATATGGCTTAAAAATGGATGTTTAAAATCTAGCTTGATGAGTTGTTTTATAAGATTTTACCTTTACGTCTTGAACTTTCATGCTTATCATGATTTGACATATAAAGACTAAGGCATGCTTAGATGAAAAAGAATCACTTAAAAAATGCTTTTCCCATCTAATCGAGATTAATGATTTCATGATATTTTGTGAATCTCGAAATTGATTTTGATGACTTGATTATGAGTTTCAAGTTAATGATTTGATTTGAATGAGTTTTATCTAAATCATAATCTTGATCTTACAAAATTGGAATAACAAATAATATCTTTTGGTATTCATGAATTGATACTCACAATATGAAAGTATTGGTATTCATGACTTGAATTTGATTGAAACATTGCATGCTTAAATTAATCATTCTCCTATGTTTAAAAAAAATCTTTAAATGCCTTATGTGATACTGAAAATTAATTTGCTTTATGATGAATCACGAATCATGACTTGATCTATGATATTGATATATTTTAATCATGATCCTTGGTTGTATAATGTTTTTGCTCTATTAAAAGGATTTGTCGAATGAATCATGTCCTTTTTGAATTTTCTTGATATCATGACATGATTTTGTAATATGGCCTGTATATTGATTAAAATTTTTTGGCCATTGATTTCTCCCTTCTTTTCGGTAATGACATAGGGGGAGAAAGATTGCTAGCTCATGGCAAATGCTGGCTAGCTTGTACTCTTCCCTTCTTTTCGACAAAAACAAAGGGGAGAAAACTTTTGCTAGTTAGAACATGCAAAGAAAAGCAAAGTGCAATCTTGCACAAGAAGCAAGTGTTGAATTGCTATGATTGAACTTAAGAATCTTGCTATGCTTTTGTACTTATATGTTGTGATGAAAATCTAGCTTCATGTTACAAAAACTTGTATATCTTTTAAAATAGCTAGAGCTACTTCTCCTTTTGTTGATGACAAAGGGGGAGAAATATATGGTAAATTGATAATCGAAATGCTATGATTGCCATATGCCATGTTTATATCATGTTAAGATATCAAGAACTTGCATCATAATTTTACTTGATGATATCTTGTCATGTGATGAAATGCTACGATTTGTTGCTAAAATGATGAATGCAATACTTATGCTTTTTATGTGATGTATTGCATATGACATGAATCATGATTAAAATTGCCTTAATTTTAATTCAAGGTTTATCTCAATTATGGAATTTTGAAATAAGAATGATTACTCATCTTTGTCATGATTTAGAAATTGACATAAAGGGTCTTCCCTTCTTTAGAAAGGGTCTTCTCTTCTTTTTGATAATGACTAAGGGGGAGATAACTAGCGTGCACAATTCAAGAAAAAAGCAAAAATTGCACTTCTCAAAAGAGAAGAAATTGCTATCTTGAACATCACCGAGAATTGCTAGCTTGAAACATCAAGAAAATGCAAAAATGTGCTATCGTGCCTATCTCAAGAAAAGCAAATATGCCAACTTGCATATCTTTGAATTTGCTAGCTTGTAAAACTTGCATATTTCAAGAAGCAAGAGTTGCTTTCTTGAACATCTCTAAATTGCTAGCTTGCAAGTTCTAAAATGTTGTAAAATTGCTAGATTGCATGATGATAAAAATTTAATATTATGTTTTTCATGCAATGAGTTGAACTTATATTACAAACACAAGAATAGTTGTACTTCTCCTTTTTGTTGATGACAAAGGGGGAGAAGTATGTTGATGACATGACATGTTATGCATAAGTTTATGCATATGTTCATGATGACGTGTTGCAAGTATTCATGATGAATATTGCAATGATTTAAATTCAGGTTGAATTCAAGGTTCTATCAATATGGCATATTGATAGAGGAGTTTGTTTAAACTCCGGGAGTTAAGTTTAACTCCGCCATCAATTGGTTGTCATCATAAAAAAGGGGGAGAATGTTCAATCTCGTATTTTGATGATGAAACTAATTGATAATTGTGTTTATGTTTTAATCTACGTTTTGAGTGATGCAGGATGCTTCGATCAGGATGAGACAATTAAAGCAGGAAAAATCATGTTGTGCCGGAGGAACATGTCAAAAGATTGGACGTCGGGCCGATGGATCTATCGAAGTATCGACAGAAGGCTTCGGGCCGTGGACTTAGGCATCGGGCCAAGAAGAGCAGGTATTGCGCCAAGGATATCGGAGTTGCAAAGTCAACTGGCCGATTGGGCAATAGGCCGCAGGAGAGGACGATGCGTCGAAGAATCGGACGAAGCATCGAGGGACCAATGACATGCCGGACAACTTAGTTAATTACTTAGGATTAATTGTCTCGATCGAAGTTTTGTTTTAAGTGTACAGGATTAACTACGATGAAAGAAAGACATGCAGTAGGAGTTACGCCGGAGTCAAGACTATGATCACGTTGGGAGTTTGAGAGCTCGACGGAAGTCTGGACGGTCGTCGGAGGTTCTGCGGGAACAAATCCGAGAAGTCCAGGAGCTTGCCAAAAGAAGCTCGTCGGAACTCGCCAAGTGGATTGTCGCAAGTCCAGGAGTTTGCCGGAAGTCCATCGGAGCATCGCCGGAGGTTCGTCGGAAGTTCGCCGGAAGAAGCGATTGACGCACCGGAGCAAGTTGTTGTAAATGTCTTAAGAATTATCGTAGTTAGCATGTAGATTAAGTTAGGAATGGGAGGTGATCCCATTAACTTAATCTGGGGGCAATTGGGCCCTTGACAGACCCAAATTGGGCTAAATGGATCAACCCATTCAGACTAGAATTCCTACTAGGCGGTGGCACCGCCAGGGTCGGCGGTGGCACCGCCCAGGAGAGGGTCTCCCAGGAAAGCTGGGCGGTGCAACCGCCCCAGGCAGGCGGTTGCACCGCAGGGGCTTAGTCTCCGAGCAAGGCTGGGCGGTATAACTGCCCTTGACAGGCGTTGGCACCGCTAGGGCTCAGTCTCCGGCGAGACTGGGCAGTGCAATCGCCCTTGTCAGGCGGTGGCACCGCCTAGAGGCTCAGTCTCTAAGCTCTGCCAAGCGGTGCAACCACCCCTGACAAGCGGTGGCATCGCCCAGAGGCTCAGTCTCCGAGATCTGCCAGGCGATGCAACCGCCCCAGTCATGCGGTGCAACCGCCAAACCCCGGAATTCCGGGAGATGATAGTTTTGAGCTCCAAATTCAAACTGGTTTGGGGCCTATAAATTCCCCTCTCATCCCTGGTTAATTCACACAAGCATAGAGAGCAAAAAAGGAAAGAAAAGCTGTAGAAATCAGTTGAGAAATCCCTCGTCTAGCTTAAGTATTAGAATTCTGTTTAAGAGAGGAGAGTGAGTGCTTGTAAGGGTTGTCTCCTAAACCCGGTAAAAGGAGAAGAGGGGTGTAAGAAGGAGGTTGATCTTCGCCTAGTAAAGGAAGATCGTTTGTGGATGCCGGTGGCCTCGACGGAAGAGGAATCAGAGGAGTGGATGTAGGTCACGATTGACCGAACCACTATAAACTCCCGTCTTCTCTGGTTTGCATTTTGTTTCCTGCTATTACCTTACTGCAAACCCCTTCAATTGCTTACTGCCTTCAATACATTTACATATGCTTTCAAGCTAAGTTTCCGAAATTGGTTTTACGTTGGAAACGATTTTTTATCGTACGAGAGATTTGACGAAGTTGACGTTTTTATCTACTGCACTAATTCACACCCCCCCCCCCCCCTCTTAGTGCTCTTGATCCTAACACGGTGGAACCGCCTGAGCTCGGTCTTCGAGCTCTGCCAAGCGATGCAACCGCCCCAGTCAGGCTGTGGCACCGCCTGGGCTAAGTCTCCGAGCGAGACTGGGCGGTGTAACCGCCCCTGTCAGGCGGTAGCACTGCCCAAAGGCTCAGTCTCCGAGCTGCCAGGCGGTTGTACCACCCCAATCAGGAGGTGGTTCCGCCAGGACCCCGGAAATCCAGGAAAAGATACTTTTGAGCTCCAAATTCAAACCAGTTTGGGGCCTATATAAACCCCACCCTTTCCTGCATGAAAGGGCAACAAAAGGCATCGAAAATCCAATCTTACTCTTGTAAGATTTCCGCTGCACTAATTCACCCCCTCCCCTCTTAGTGCTCTCGATCCTAACAATTGGTATCAGAGCGGGGTATTTCTCATTTCGGATTTACACCCGAGAGAAATGACTTTTCAAGAGGGCTGTTCGGTCTTTCGTCCACCGTTCTTTAACGGATTGGACTACACTTATTGGAAAACTCGAATGAGAGTTTTCTTAATTTCTCTAAATCTGGATTTATGGAATATCATTGAAAACGGTTTTCAACTTCCCTCCAAACCGATGAACGAATGGTCGGTTTTGGAGAAGAAGAATTTTTCTTTAAACGCAAAGGCTATGAATGCCTTATTTTGCGCATTGGACAAAAATGAGTTCAATCGGATTTCTACGTGTGAAACGGCTTTCGATATTTGGCGCACTCTTGAAATCACGCACGAGGGAACTAGTAGAGTCAAAGACTCGAAAGTTAATATTCTACTGCTTGATTTCGAGCTTTTTCATATGAAACCAAGCGAAACCGTTGTTGACATGTACACCCGTTTTACGGATGTCGTCAATGGTTTAAAATCACTTGGTAAAAGCTTTTCGGATTTTGAACTCGTTAACAAAGTTTTGCGCTCACTTTCTAAAACTTGGGATTCAAAAGTAACTGCTATTCAAGAATCGAAAAACTTGAACCATTTTCCACTTGAAGAACTAATTGGTTCATTGATCACATATGAAATGACGTGCAATGCACGTGAAGAACTTGAGAACCACCTTCCAAAGAACAGGAAGGATTTGGAACTCTGGACAAATGAATGCCACTTGAGCGATGACTCAAGTGATGAGGACAATGATGAACAAACCAACCTTCCAAAGAACAGGAAGGATTTGGGACATAGAACATTTGAAGACCACTCGAGTATAAGCTCAAGTGATGGTGAACTTAAAATGAAACGAAAATTAAAAAGCAAAAAGAATGGAACTACTTGCTTTAAACGCAAGAAGAAGAACAAAAATTGGGATGAATCGAGCTCCTCCGAAGAAGAGAAAGTCAACAAAAGCAAGGCGGCAAACTACGCCTTAACAGCCTACAATGATGAGGTAATCGAAATCCCCCTAATTTACTTCGAAATTACATGATGCATTTCATGATGCATTTTTCTTTTTCTTTAAATTTTCTTGAAAATTATATTTTTAATAATTTAATAATGAAAATGCAAAAATATGATCATGCTTGTAATCTTGAAAATGATAATGAAAATTGCATGTCTCATGTTAATGCAAGATAGAAATCTAATGATTTTACACCTAGTGAGATTAATCTTATTTATGTGCTTGAGAAGCAAGAATGTATATTTTGATGATTTTCATATTGCTTTTCAATGACGATACATGGCTTTTGTCTGGAAGGCTTGATATTTTTCATTGTCTTTGTTTATTAAATATAATGTATGGTTTTGACATAAAAATAAAGATTTGAGCATGCTATTATAAAGTCAATCATAAATTAAAACTAAAGAAGTTTTAGGCATTTATAAGAATCATTCAAAATTATGTTCAATGAAACCTTGCTTAATGTTGCAATGAAAATATTAAAGTTATACTTGATGATTTCAGATTTGACAAATGCTACACTTTAAATATGAATCATTCTTCAATCAGATTAAATGCTTCAATCATTTTCTATCTCTAAGAGTTCTCGATTTTGGTGAAATACAAGTGATAAATTCATTTATAATATCTTGTAAATCACTTGAATTATGAATGAGTTTTTCTTTTTTATGATGTGTTAAAAGAATCACTTAAAAAGAAAATGTTTTTCCCATTTTATCGAGATTAATGATTTCATGATATTATGTGAATCTCGAAACTGATTTTGATGAAATAGTAAAAACGTTATTCATGTTATGAATCTTAAAAATGATAATATGCTTCATGTGATAATATGAATACATGAAACACTTATGATATTCTGTGTATTCATAAAATATTTATCTCATCATCCAATAACTCTTCTTGATATTCCTTATGAGATGAAATGAAATAATGCATGAAATACAAATGAGGAGTTAATGATCATGCATAATAGGATGTAATGAATTCTAGATACCATCGTTTGAATATCTATGATCATGCTGCCAAAATGATATATCATGAATGCTTGAATATCATGTTTGATATGCTCATGATGATAATTGATTTTTCAGTATCATGCATAAATCTTTTGAAATGTAATGTTAATGAATTTGTGCATTGAAACTATAATGATGCACAAATAAGAATGATTACTTACCTTTGTCATGATTTAGAAATTGATGTAAAGGGTTTTTCCCTTGTTGACAATGACAAAGGGGGAGATAGCTAGCTTGTACAAGTCAAGAAGATGCAAAAACTTGATTTGCTAGCTTACCTATTTTAAGAAGCAAAGATTGCTAACTTGCTTATTTCAAGAAGAAAAATTGTCTTCTTGAACATCACTATCTTGAATATCTCAAGAAGCAAAACTTGCAATTTGCACATTGTAATAGGAAGCAAGAATCATGAGCTTACACAAGAAATTTATCTTGCATTTGCTTTCGAAATTTTTGCTAGCTTATATATTGTGAAACTTGTATATCGTAAAAATTGCTAGCTTGTTGGTCTAAAGAGAAGCAAAAAGTTGCTATCTCAAAAGAAGCAAATGTGCTATCTTGCCTATCTCAAGAGGCAAAAATGCTAACTTGCGCATCTAGCAAAGTGAGCAAAATTTTCAAGAAGCAAGAGTTGCCTTCTTGAACATCTCTAATTTGCTAGCTTGCATGATGTAGAACTTGCTATCTTGAACATTACCAAAAGTGCTATCTTATATGCTATAAAACTTGCATATCTAAAACTTGATAGCATGAATGTTCTAAGCATGATGTAACACTTGCTAAATCTTCTAGCTCCAAGATTGCATGATGATAAAACTTGGTACTATGTTTTTCATGCAATGAGTTGAACCAATATCACACACACTTGATTGTAGTACTTCTCCTTTTTGTTGATGACAAAGGGGGAGAAGTATGTTGATGAAAGTATGTTGATGACATGACATGTGATGCATAAAGTTTATGCATATGTTCATGTTGACGTGTTGCAAGTATTCATGATGAATATTGCAATGACTTGAATTCAGTTTGAATTCAAGGTTCTATCAATATGGCATATTGATAGGGGGAGTTTGTTTAAACTCCGGGAGTTAAGGTTAACTCCGTCATCAAGTAGTTGTCATCATCAAAAAGGGGGAGATTATTGAATCTCGTATTTTGATGATGAAACTACTTGATATATGTTTATGATTTAATCTGCGTTTTGAGTGACGCAGGATGCTTCGATCAGGATGAGACAATTAAAGCAGGAAAATCATGTTTGTGCCGAAGGAACATGTCAGAAGATTGGACGTCGGGCCGGTGGATCGGTCGGCGTATCGACAGAAGGCTTCGGGCCGTGGACTCGGGCATCGGGCCAAGAAGAGCGGGTATTGTGCCAAGGATATCGGAGTTGCGGAGTCAACTGGCCGATTGGGCAATAGGCTGCACGAGAGGACGATGCGCCGAAGAATCGGACGAAGCGTCGAGGGACCAATGACATGTCGGACAACTTGGTTAATTGCTTAGGATTAATTGTCTCGATTGAAGTTTTGTTTTAATTGTGCAGGATTAACTATGATAACGATGAAGACATAAAGCGAAACAAAGTGTCGGAGTCAAGCGCGAAGGATTTGTTGCGAGTTCGAGAGTTCGACGGAAGTCCGAAGATTCGTTGGGAGTTCGCGGAGCTCGCCGAGAAAGATCGGAGCTTGCCGAAGAAGCTCGTTGGAACTCGCTAAAAACAAATCGTGAAGTCTAGGAGCTTGCCGAGAGTCCGCAGAATGGTTTCCGAGAGTTCATCGGAAGACCGCCGGAAGTTTGCCGGAAGCTCGCTAGAAGAAGTCTTGACTTGCGGACTTTGTAATAGCTTAGAAAATGTCTTTAAATTCATAGTTAGCACCTTAATTAGGGTTAGGATTAGGTGTTAATCCTATAACCCAAGTAGGGGCCAATTAGGCCCAAGTTCGGACTGGTTTGGACCAAGTTTGGAGCCAAACCAAGTGAGCTGGAATAGTGAAGAGGTGCCACCGCCAGGGTTGGAGGTAGCACCGCCCAGGCTATGTCTTCCTGCGAGGTTGGGAGGTGCAACCGCCCCAGCCAGGAGGTGCAACCGCCAGGGCTGTGGGGTTGGGAGGTGCAACCGCCCCAGCCGAGAGGTGCAACCGCCCAGAGCTCAGTCTTCGAGCTAGACTGGGCGGTGCAACCTCCTCTGCCGAGAGGTAGCACCGCCAGAGCTCAAGTTTCGAGCTCTGCCAGGCGATGCAACCACCGAGCTCAGTCTTCGAGCTCTGGCAGAGAGGTGCATCAGCCTGAGCTCAGTCTCGAGCTCTGCTAGGTGATGCAATCACCGAGCTCAGTCTTCGAGCTCTGGCAGAGAGGTGCATCAGCCTGAGCTCAGTTTCGAGCTCTGCCAGGTGATGCAACCACCGAGCTCAGTTTCGAGCTCTGCCAGGTGATGCAACCACCAAGCTCAGTCTTCGAGCTCTGCCAGGTGATGCAACTATCGAGCTCAGTCTTCGAGCTCTGGCAGAGAGAAGCAATCGCCTGAGCTCAGTCTTCGAGCTCTGCCAGGCGGTGCCACCTCTCCAGTCAAGAGGTGCAACCGCCTGATCCCAGAATTCTGGGATTTGATCGATTTGATCGTTTTGAGCTCGAATTTTGAATTGGGTTGGGGCCTATAAATACCCCACCCATTCAGCACTGAAAAGATACAGACCTACACCGAAATCTTGATCTTTTCTGTGATTCTAAGAAGCTCAAAAGTGTTGTAAAGCCTTTAAGTCTCCTCCTTCTGTTCTTCAAGTTTTCAATTGTAAAGTGAGGAGAGAAAGGTCTGTAAAGGTTGTCTCCTGAGCCTGTCAAAAGGAGAGAAATTGTAAAAGGGCAGTTTGGCCTTCGCCCATTGAAGGAAGGCACCTAGTTGACGTCGGCAACCTCATCGGTGGAGGAAGCCAAAAGTGGAGTAGGTCAAGGCTGACCGAACCACTCTAAATCTCTGGTTTGCGTTTATTTTCGAGCACTTTATCATTACTGCAAACCTCCTTCATTGCTACTGCTCTCTGCGCTTTCACGAACAAGTTCTAAGTGCTGTTCTTCCGAATCTGCATTCAGACGTAAATTCGTATTTTCATACATTACTGTTTACGTTTACGTTTGATTCTGCAGAACTGTCTTCCGTGCTTTTACGAACGAGCTTCTTTGCAGTTTACACTTACATTTTGATCCTATTGATAACTGCAAACTTTCCTCTACGATTTTACGAACGAGTTTCAGCATTTAGACGTAAAACTGCATTCAGACGTAAATCGGCTTTCCTCGCTCAATCATTAGATCTCAGTTCACGTTTACGTCTTGATTTCAACTGCATACTGCCTTCTGCGAGTATACAAACAAGTTTCAAAGTTTAGACGTAAATCTGCGTCTAGACGTAAAACTGCGTTTAGACGTAAATCTGCGTTTAGACGTAAATCTGAGTTTAGACGTAAATCTGCGTTTAGACGTAAAACTGCGTTTAGACGTAAATCTGCGTTTAGACGTAAATCTGCGTTTAGACGTAAAACTGCGTTTAGACGTAAATATGAGTTTAGACGTAAATCTGCGTTTAGACGTAAATCTGCGTTTAGACGTAAATCTGCGTTTAGACGTAAAACTGCGTTTAGACGTAAATCTGAGTTTAGACGTAAACTGCGCTTAGACGCAAAACTGCGCTTAAACGCAATCTGCGCTTAGACGCAAACTGCACTTAGATACAAACTGAGAATTTGCTTTTGCATCATAATAGTTTTTGAACGAACGCAGCTTTTGGAATTTAATCGCTGTAAGATTTCCGCTGCACTAATTCACCCCCCCCTCTTAGTGCTCTCGATCCTAACAACTCTATGTTTTTTAGAGCTCAAAAGTGTTGTAAAGGCTAGAAGTTCTCCCTCTTTTCTTCCAAGTTTTGAGCTTTCAAGAGAGGAGAGAAATTCTGTAAGGGTTGTCTCCTAAACCCGTCAAAAGGAGTGAAACTGTAAAAGGGTGGTTGGCCTTCGCCTATTGGAGGAAGGCCTCTAGTGGACGTCGGTGACCTCGTTGGAGGAGGAAGCCAAAAGTGGATGTAGGTCAAGATTGATCGAACCACTCTAAAATTGCAGTGCTCTTTGGTTTGCATTTATTCTTACCGCTTACCTTACTGCAAACCTCCATATGTGCTTTACTTCCTCTTTAATTTTGCTGCACTCCTTTACGAACTCGCTTTCAAGTTAAGTTTTCGAAAACGGTTTTACATCGGAAACGATTTCATCGTATGAACACAGTTTCAATTGTCGAAAGTTTTCTGCTGCACTAATTCACCCCCCCCCCTCCCCCTCTTAGTGCTCTTGATTCTAACAATTGGTATCAGAGCCCGGTATTTCTCATTTCGGATTTACTCCCGAGAAAAATGACTCTTCATGGCTTTCAAGAGGGCTTATCGGTTGTTCGTCCACCATTGTTCAACGGATTGGACTACATTTATTGGAAATCTGAATGAGAGTTTTCTTGATTTCTTTGAATTTGGATTTATGGAATATTGTTGAAAACGGTTTTCAACTTCCCTATAAACCAATGAACGAATGGTCGGATTTGGAGAAGAAGTATTTTTCTTTAAACGCAAAGGCTATGAATGCCTTATTTTGCACTTTGGACAAAAATGAGTTCAATCGGATTTCTACGTGCGAAACGACTTTTGATATTTGGCAAACACTTGAAATCATGTACGAGGGAACTAGTAGAGTCAAAGACTCGAAAGTTAACATTTTATTGCATGATTTTGAGCTTTTTCGAATGCAACCAAGTGAGACTATAGGTGACATGTACACCCGTTTCACGGATGTCATCAATAATCTAAGAGTTCTTGGTAAATATTTTTCGAATTTTGATCTTGTAAGCAAGATCTTAAGATCCCTTCCAAAAAGGTGGGATCCTAAAATAATCGCAATACAAGAGATACAAAATTTAAATATTTTTCCACTTGAAGAACTTATCGGCTCATTGATGACATATGAAATGGTGCGCAATGCACATGATGAACATGATGAACAAAACAACCTTCCAAAGAATAGGAAGGATTTGTGACATAGAACATTTGAAGACCACTCGAGCATAAGCTCAAGTGATGGTGAATTACATGTTTAAAAATAAAAATACAAAAATTATGATCATGCTAGTAATTTTGAAAATGATAATATTACATATTTTGTGATTAAAAATGCCTTATGAAATCATGCTATATGTGGTTAAGAAGTAATAATGTGTATCATGTTTGATTAACATTGTTGAATGGTATCATGTTTGATTAACTAATTTCTCGATTTTGATTAAATGAAATAATGTTTGATTTGAAGTAATGCATAATGATGTAATGAAAATATTAATTGTTTTTGATACCATGATTGACGATTTTATGCATGAAATTTTAAAAGTTATACATGATGATTTGGTCTTGATGGTTTTTATGACGAAATTCACTTTTCGATCCTAAACGTTGATTCATGTTTTTATTTGGCATAAAAGAAAAGAACATGCATGTATGAAATAAATCACATGAATTAATACAACTAAAAGGTAGAAAGGTTTCTTCTTGAAAAATTTATTTTTCTAACTTTATTAATTTTTCAAAAAGGAAAATTAATGAATCTATTTGTATTACTTTTGTGAATCTCTTGAAAATGATCTTGATTTGATGATTTAAATGAGCTTTATCTTGATTTTTCAAAATTTATAAATTGAGATTTCTTATGCTTAAGTCAAAATTTATATGCATGAATTAATATTTTGTTCTCTTACAAGATTGAATGAATTCTATCTATATCATGATCTCCTAAGAATTCTTTTCATTTTTTATTTAAAGTGGAGATATGTCAAAATGAATAATGTCTTTTGGTATTCAAGTGATTTTATCTTTTATGACATGATGTGATTATATTTATGGCTTGTATGCCTTGATATGATTAAAATATTTTACATTATTTTATTCTTCCCTTCTTCTTTCTTGTTTATAATGATAAAATGGGGAGAAATTTTGATCATGTATGGTAGGATATAATTGCTATAATGAGAATTTTACATAATTACATGCCTTAATAACATGTTGGAAATTATGTGTTTTGGATACAAAAATTTCCATGATAATAAGCATGTTTTATCTTCATAATTGAATTTAAAAATCTATAGCAAAACTTTTTCCTAATGCATGAAAGTGTTAAATTTTATTTTTGGATCTTCTTGATCCCAACAGTCAGATTTTCTCGATACATTATTCTCTTTCGGACTTAATAAACAAATGTCATATTGAGTTTGATTCATATCATTGATTTTTGAAATATGGAATCAACTAGCAAATGTTGAATCTCGTATTTTGATGATGAAACTACTTGATATATGTTTATGATTTAATCTGTGTTTTGAGTGACGCAGGATGCTTCGATCAGGATGAGACAATTAAAGCAGGAAAATCATGTTGTGCCGAAGGAACATGTCAGAAGATTGGACGTCGGGCCGGTGGATCGGTCGACGTATCGACAGAAGGCTTCGGGCCGTGGACTCGGGCATCGGGCCAAGAAGAGCGGGTATTGTGCCAAGGATATCGGAGTTGCGGAGTCAACTGGCCGATTGGGCAATAGGCTGCAGAAGAGGACGATGCGCCGAAGAATCGGACGAAGCATCGAGGGACCAATGACATGTCGAACAACTTGGTTAATTGCTTAGGATTAATTATCTCGATCAAAGTTTTGTTTTTGTTGTGCAGGATTAACTATGATAACGATGAAGACATAAAGCGAAACAAAGTGTCGAAGTCAAGCGCGAAGGATTTGTTGCAAGTTCGAGAGTTTGACGGAAGTCCGAAGGTTCGTCGGGAATGCTACGTGCAAGGATTTGATTCACACACATATCTTGATCCTTGTAAAAATGAAGTGTGTTTTAATATCTTATCAATTTTAACTTCATTCGAGTAAGCTCATAAGTGACTTTCCTCCTTCATGCAAAAAGAAAATAACAAATAAAGAGGAAGAAGTAATAAAAGCTATCTCCATGTCATATTTTCCTTGAGATGTTTGTATAATTGATATCCTTTCACTCATTGTTGAAAAATGACATAAACCTAGTTATGGCATAAATCATTACCACACTTATGTTTAAAATTTGTTTATATCGTTCTCCTTTTTGTTGATGACAAAGGGGGAGAAATATATGAATTGATACTATTAGTGCTATATTTGAATTTGAATTATGTTAAGATATCAAAAGAAGCTTGCATCGAAATATATGGTAAATTGATGATAGAAATGCTATGATTGCCATATGCCATGTTAAGATATCAAGAATTTGCATCGTAATTTTACTTGCTGATATCTTGCCATATGATGAAATGCTATGATTTGTTGCTAAAATGATGCATGCAATACTTATGTCTTTTATTATGATGTATGTGATGTATTGTATATGATGCGAATCATGATTAAAATTGCCTTAATTTGAATTCAAGGTTTATCTCAATTATAGAATTTTGAAATAAGAATGATTACTCACCTTTGTCATAATCTGAAAATTAATATAAGGGTCTTCCCATCTTTTTGACAATAACAAAGGGGGAGCAAGAATTTCTAGCATGGACATCATGAAAAGAGGCAAACTAGCTAGCTTGCACAATTCAAGACAAAAGCAAAAATTCAACTTCTCAAAAGAGAAGAAATTGCTATCTTGAACATCACCGATAATTGCTAGCTTGAAATCTCAAGAAAATGCAAAAATGTTCTATCTTGCCTATCTCAAGATTCTAAACATGCTAAACTTGCGCATCTTTAATTGCTAGATTGCATGATGATAAAAATTTGATGCTATGTTTTTCATGCAATAAGTTGAACCTATATTCCAAACTCAAGAATAGTTAGACTTCTCCTTTTTGTTGATGACAAAGGGGGAGAAGTGTGATGTTATGCATAAGTTCATGATGACGTGTTGCAAGTATTCATGATGAATAATGCAATGACTTGAATTCAGTTTGAATTCAAGGTTCTATCAATATGGTATATTGATAGGGGGAGTTTGTTTAAACTCCGGGAGTTAAGTTTAACTCTGTCATCAATTAGTTGTCATCATCAAAAAGGGGGAGATTGTTGAATCTCGTATTTTAATCTGTGTTTATGTTTTAATCTACGTTCTAAGTGACGTAGGATGCTTCGATCAAGATGAGACAATTAAAGCAGGAAAAATCATGTTATGCCGGACTACACCTATTGGAAGACCCGAATGAGGATCTTCCTTATTTCAATGGATTTTGAACTTTGGAATCTTGTCAAAAATAGATTTTCGAAGTCTTCTCTTCTAATGATCGATTGGAATGAATTGAAGAAGAAGTCTTTCGCTCTTAATGCAAAGGCTATGAATGCCTTATTTTGTGCGCTTGATAAAAATGAGTTCAATCGTGTTTCGGTTTGTGAAACCGTGTTTGATATTTGGCATACACTCGAAGTGACTCACGAAGGCACAAGTAGAGTGAAAGAGTCAAAAATCAATCTTTTGATACATTCTTTTGAACTTTTCTGAATGAAACCGAGCGAGGCTATTGGCGATATGTACACCCGTTTCACGGATGTCGTCAATGGTCTAAAAGGACTCGGCAAAAGTTTTTCGGATTTTGAGCTCGTAAATAAGATTCTAAGATCCCTTCCTAAGAGTTGGCACCCTAAAGTCACTGCTATTCAAGAGGCTAAAGATTTAAACAACTTCCCTCTTGAAGAACTAATCGGGTCATTAATGACCTATGAAATGACTTGCAAAGCTCATGAAGAGCAAGAAGACATCCTTCCAAAGAACAGGAAGGACATGGCACTTAGAACTTTAGATGACCACTTGAGAGAAAACTCAAGTGATGAGGACTGTTATGATGACTTGGCACTTCTAATAAGGAAATTTAAAAAATTCATTAAGAGAAAAAAATTTAAAAATGACATAAAAAATAAATTTGAACAAAAAAAGGACCAAGTTATTTGCTACGAGTGCAAAAAGCCGGGACACTACAAAAGTGATTATCCCCAAGCCAAGAGGAGAACATCAAAGAAGAAGGAGCTCAAAGCAATGTGGGATGACTCGAGCGCGTCCGAAGAAGAGGAGTCTAACACCGTGCAAGTTGCTCATTATGCCCTAATGGCCATCGGAGAGGAGGTAACAAATTTAATTGATGCAGATTTATCATTTGATGAATTATTAAATGCCTTCCATGACTTATTTGATGAATGCAAAACAATTAGTAGAAAATATAAATTGCTGAAAAATAAGCATGATAGTCTTGTTAGCAATTTTGATAAATTAAAAATTGAATATCATGATAGTTTATCTTAATATTAAAAATGCCATGATCTAGAAACTATCCAAAAGGAGAACTTGCTACTTATAGATGCCTTGAAGAAATTTGAGGTTGGTAGCAAGTCTTTGAACATGATCCTTACAAATAAGGGTCACGTTCCCAAAAGAAGTGGAATCGGATTTTTGAGAAGTCCTCACCAAAATCCTGTTAGGATCGAGAGCACTAAGAGGGGGGGGGGGGGTGAATTAGTGTAGCGGAAAACTTTCTGCGATTAAAATCGAAAGCTACGTTCGAACGATAAAAACAACTTATGTATGAAAGCTGATACTAATCAAGGTTAAAGTCAAACTAAGCAAGCAGTTTGCAGCTATGATGAAAACCAGAATATCGGCGTAAACTGAAATCCGACGTTCGTACGAAGAAACTTATTTACGTCTAAATGCTGATTCGTAAATCACTTGATTAGATAAGACGCAGTTTAAGCAGGAGTATAAAGGCAGTGTGCAGTATTGGTAAAGCTCAAAACGTAAATGCAATCTGCAATATGATGATCATACGAAAAAGCATATTTATGTCTAAACGCAGATTTACCTCAAAACGTAGATTTACGTCTAAAAGTAGATTTACGTCTAAACGTTGAAACTTGTTCGTATAATCGCAGAGGGCAGTAGCTATTGAGAAGTTTGCAGTGAAGGTAAAATGCTCAAAGGAAATGCAAACCGAGATTTAGAGTGGTTCGGTCAATCTTGACCTACTCCACTTTTGGCTTCCTCCACCGATGAGGTAACCGACGTCAACTAGAGGCCTTCCTTCAATAGGCGAAGGCCAACCACCTTCTTACATATTCACTCCTTTTGACGGGCTTAGGAGACAACCCTTACAAAAGTTTTCTCTCCTCTCTTTACAACTCAAACTTTGAAGAACAGAAAGAGGAGAACTAGCAGTTTTGAGCTCTAAGAATCACAGAAAGACAACAAGATTTCGAGTGTGTGTTCTATGCTTTCAGTGCTGAATGGGTGGGGTATTTATAGGCCCCAACCCAGTTCAAATTTGGAGCTCAAATCTGTCAATTCCCGAAATTCCGGGATCAGGCGGTTGCACCTCCTGATTAGGGCGGTTGCATCGCCTGGCAGAGCTCGAAGACTGAGCCTCTAAGCGGTGCCACCTTTGTCAAGGGTGGTTGCACCTCTCTGCCAAAGCTCGAAGACCGAGCTCAGGCGGTTGCACTGCCTGACTGGGGAGGTTGCACCGCCTGGCAGAGCTCGAAACTTGAGCTCTGGCGGTGCTACCTCTTGACAGACGAGGTTGCACCGCCCAGTCTCGCTCGGAGACTGAGCCCGGGGCGGTGCCACCTCTTGGCTGGGGCGGTTGCACCGCCCAGTCTCGCTGGGAGACATAGCTTGGGCGGTGCTACCTCCTGGCTTGGGCGGTTGCACCTCCCACAGCAATCAGGGTCCGAATGGGTTAATCCATTCGGCCCAATTTGATTCTTTCAGGGGCCCAATTGCCCCAAGATTAAGCTAATGGGATCACCTCCCATTTCTAACGTAATCAATGTGCTAACTACGATTATTTCCTAAGACATATTCTACAGCTTGCTCCGGTGCGTCAATCGCTTCTTCCGGCGAGTTTCCGACGAACTTCCGTCGATCATTCGACGAACTTCCGTCGATCATTCGACGAACCCTCGGTGATCCTCCTGCGGACTTTCGGCAAACTCCTGGACTTGCGACAATCCACTTGGCAAGTTCCGACGAGCTCCTTTGGCAAGCTTCTGGACTTATCGGATTTGTTCCCGCAGAACCTCCGACGACTGTCCGAACTTTCGTCGAGCTCTTGAACTCCCAACGTGATCATTGTCATGACTCCGGCGCAACTCCTACTGCATATCTTACTTTCATCGTAGTTAATCCTGCACACTTATCTCAACACATAGATTAGACAAACAATTGACAATTGACTTCATCATCAAAATCCGAGATTCAACAATCTCCCCCTTTTGATGATGACAATCAATTGATAATGGAGTTAACCTTAACTCCCCCTGTCTATATGTCATACTTCTTGAATTTAAAAACTTTATAAATTCAAGAGACATATTCCCATCATGATTCCTATCAAGATGTATCTCTTTGAAGATGATGTCTAGGCTTGATATTCATTTTCAAATATAACAAGTTTGAATGATAGTAATTGTAGCAATTCATCATATTGTAAGATATCGACATGTAAAGCTGTGAAGCAAGATTTTGATATCATTACATGATATACACATTTCGAATATTTTAGCAAGTGTAGCATTGCATCATATGATAAGATATCAGTTCGTACGATGCAAAATTTTTGTTTGATATCTTGATACAGGGCATATAGCAATCATATATTTCTTGGTGATGCAAGTATAGCCTAATCATAGCAATGATAGCAATCATATATTTCTTGGTGATGCAAGTATGACCTAATCATAGCATCAGTGATAGCAAACATATCAATTCATATATTTCTCTCCCTTTGTCATCAACAAAAAAACATGGTAGATGTGATTCTAGGAGAACAATATAAGCAGGTTATCAAGCACATAAAGGAAGGCATGACACGTATAATGCTTTGAATACCTCTTCTCCTTGTATGTTATAATTCATTGTGCATGAAAGAGGAAACTCATTTTTCCAAAAAAAATTTACATAAGAGTGTACAGGAAAATCCGATTTTTAGCATTCAAATTGTTAAGCAAATCCGAAAATGAAATGAACTTTTCCATGCATTCGGACATAATTTCCAACATGTTATTTGATCAAGTGATACCAAAGCATGTAATACTAATCAAGTGATTTGATCATTCAATAAAGTCCGAAAAATAATTTTAACTAGTTTAAGTATTCGGACACATCAACATTCCTAATTCTCTTCTTATAAAATCAAATTGTTCTTCACTTAGAGGTTTTGTAAAAAATTGAAGTTTCGTATCAATGTCATATTACTGACTCATCAACTACATTGGTATGTCACTTTATATTTATCAAGGCACAAGGTTTTCAAAACATTTAGTTTCAATGTGAAATCCGAGATAAACAACAAGAGATGTTTGTAACTTTGCATATGCTCACAGATCAAGGTAAATACGGAGTTTACAACATATCATATTAAAGACAAAGTTCATCATGAGGAGTTTATAACAACAGCGGATGATTGTGTTCATACAAGCTCATTCATGAGGTGGAAAGTTAAAGTGCCTAAATAAAGAGTCAAATTGTCGATGAATTTGCTGCATCTCAGCTAGGATTTGATCTTGTCGATGTTCAAGCCGTTCTTGTCTTTGTTCGAATCGGTCCATTCGAATCCCAATATCTTCGACAGATGACGTGTGAGTTTGCTCAAATGAATGTGTTTCCTCAAAGGGGCAGATCGGAGGAGATTGGGTACCCCTAAAGACTGGTGTTTCCGATTTTGGTTCAGGTTAAGGGGGATCAGTTCTTCTTGGCATTCTAACCCAATTATCATTTCTATAAAAATATCTTAATCGGTGAAGTAGATTTTTATTAATTATGCTGAATCTATCTACTTTTATTGCTTCTTCTTCCGGTGGTATTAGAATATCGTAGGCTTTCATTATTCTAGTTATTATTCCACCATATGGGAGCATCATGTCTTTCTTAGATAGTTCTAACATGTTTTGTTGGATAAGATAGCCAAGACAGATGTCATGTCCTTTCATGATCATATACATAGTTCCTAATTCTAATTGGCTTACTTCATCATGATGATATTGTTTAGGAAGAATGATGCTAGTTAAGATGTGATGAAGTACCTTAGTGTTTAGAGGCAGTAAATGTTCACAGCTTTTAGGAACAAATGCTAAGTTCGGATTGGCAAAAATTGTTTGAAGGGCTTCAACGTATGTTGTTCCAACATTTTCATCATCCCATGATCCTCTAAAGTAAAGTCCTCTTCTTTTCATGGGAATGCCTATCATGTCGCAAATGAATCTATCCATAATTGAAATGTGTTGTCCTAAGAGATAGGTGGACATCCTTTCTTCTTCATCTACTAGTATGTTGTTGTAAAACAATCTTACTAGTCTTGGATATATGGGTTCATTAATTTGTAATATAGGGAGTAGATCTAAGTTTGCAAACCACTGGATTGTCTCTAAGTCTCTTAGCTCACTTAAATCTACGTATTTTCCCTTGTTGACACACCTAAGTTCAAAAGAAGAAAATTTTTCAGTATGGTATTTTGAATCGAAAAGGGTGGAATCAAAGTCTTCTACTAATCTCCTCTTTCCTTTGTCCCTTGAGGATCTTCTAGATCCCATAACTACTGCTGTTTAGAATAATAGTGATGAGCAAAAGTAAATGAATCAAGAAACAGAGTTTAAGGGCTTCTTAGAGAGTACCTTAATGAGATCTTCAAGAGAGGGAAGGAATGTTGATGCTTTGCTTCGAAATGAAAGGTATTTGGGATGCTAAGATGGGGGAAATGGGGATGGAGGAGGCTTGGGAGAGTAGAAGAGGGAAGGAAATGAGTTGGGGTCGGTTTCACCGCCGGCCCTAGCTTGAGTTATAAAGGGGCAGAGTTGCGGGCGGTTGCACCTCTGGCTGGAGCGATGCAACCGCTCGCAACACGTGATAGTTGGAGGTGCTACCTCCAGCTGGGGCGGTGCCACCGCCTGGTGAGCATTTGTTCTGATCTGAGAATTTTTCTTTCTTGAGGAGAATTTTCATTCACAGCAATCAACTTTTACTTACGTAATTACGTAAGAATTTTCATTTTAAGATAGGGACTTTTGCACGATCAAGGTAGATTTTTGACGTGCACATTCTTAATGTCGTACACATGTTTGTGATAGTTTCTTCAAGTTGATAAGTTTTGCAAGTTCATGATAGAGTTAGTCATTTCATGATACAGAGTTAAATTCGAAGGTTATGAACGAATGAAATTGATGGGTTCGAAAATCCAGGGATATGTGAATTTGGGAATCATACGTTTCTAATTCTGAACAGGATTGTATCTAGGTCGCATTTGTGATTTTACCCTTGTTGTTGTCTCCGAAGGTGACATAGCCTTCGTCTATGCTAGTGAGCTTAGAGAATTGAGATGGATCTCCGGTCATATGCCTTGAGCATCCACTATCAAGGTACCATCTCTTGCTCCTAGCTTGCGATGGTGTGGGTTTCTACAAGAAAGGATGATTTTTAGGTACCCATTTGCTTTTTGGTGCCTCATAGATAGATCTACATTGTTTATCATGTTGCATAGAGTTTATCATGGTTCCTTTAGGAACCCAACTCAGTTTGTTTGGACTTATTTTCTTGAATGGACAATAATGCGTCTTGTGTCCAAATTTGCAACAAAAGTAGCATTTGGTTTGGTGTTGAACATGTAAGATGGGGCCTTTTATGAAGGTGGTTGGATTTAGGTGAGGACTTCTCACAAATCCAATTCCACTCCTTTTTGGAACGTGACCCTTGTTTGCAAGGATTATGTTCAATGACTTGCTACCAACCTCGAATTTCTTCAAGGTGTCCTTAAGTAGCAGGTTTTCTTTTTGGAGAGTTTCTAGATCATGGCATTTAATACATGAATTTAAACTATCATGATATTCAGTTTTTAACTTATCAAAATCATAAGTAAGATTATCATGCTCCTTTTTTAGCAATTTGTATTTTCTATTGATAATCTTGCATTCATCAAATAAGTCATGGAAGGCATTTAATAATCCATCGAAAGATAAATCAGCATCTAATAAATTCGTTACCTTATCTCCGATGGCCATTAAGGCGTAATGAGCAACTTGCTCGGTGTTGGACTCCTCTCCTTCGGATGCGCTCGAATCATCCCATGTTGCTTTGAGCGCCT
Organism: Musa acuminata AAA Group; assembly: GCF_036884655.1. Taxonomy (NCBI): domain Eukaryota; kingdom Viridiplantae; phylum Streptophyta; class Magnoliopsida; order Zingiberales; family Musaceae; genus Musa; species Musa acuminata. The sequence goes on along the minus strand of NC_088352.1, from coordinate 23,892,674 downwards.
TCTTCTTTGTTGTTCTCTTTTTGGCTTGGGGACAATCACTCGTGTAGTGTCCCGGCTTTTTGCACTCATAGGAAATTGTTAGGATCGAGAGCACTAAGAGGGGGGGGGGGGGGTGAATTAGTGCAGCGGAAATCTTACAGCGATTTTGAAAAACGAAAGCTGCGTTCGTCCGATAAAAAATGATTTCGATATCAAAGCAGAATCACAGTGCAGTTTGCGTCTAAGCACAGTTTGCGTCTAAGCGCAGTTTGCGTCTAAACTCAGTTTTACGTCCAAACGCAGTTTTACGTCTAAACACAGTTTTACGTCTAAACGCAGTTTTACGTCTAAACGTAGTTTTGCGTCTAAACGCAGTTTTACGTCTAAACGCAGTTTTACATCTAAACACAGTTTTACGTCTAAACGCAGTTTTACGTCTAAACGCAGTTTTGCGTCTAAACGTAGTTTTACGTCTAAACGTAATTTTACGTCTAAATGTAGTTTTGCGTCTAAAAGCAGTTTTGAACCTTGAAAAGCGTTTTACGTAGAAAGCAATTTGCAGTTATAAATGGAATCCGAATGTAAGAGTAAACTGCAGTGTGAAGATCGTACGAAAACACGATTTACGTTTGAATGCAGATTCTGAACGATCAGAGCTTAGAAACACGTTCGTAAAGGCGCAGAGGGCAGTAGCAATGTAGGAGGTTTGCAGTAATGATAAAGTGCTCAAGGTAAAAGCAAACCAGAGATTTAGAGTGGTTCGGTCAGTCTTGACCTACTCCACTTTTGGCTTCCTCCTCCGACGAGGTCACCGACGTCAACTAGCTGCCTTCCTTCAATGGGCGAAGGCTAACTGCCCTTTTACAGTTTCTCTCCTTTTGACAGGCTCAGGAGACAACCTTTACAGATCCTTTCTCTCCTCTCTTTACAACTCAAGACTTGAAGAACAGAAGGAGGAGAACTTTAGGACTTTACACAAATTTGAGCTCTTAGAATCACTGAAAAGATCAAGAATTCGGTGTGGATCTGTATCATTTCAGTGTTGAATGGGTGGGGTATTTATAGGCCCCAACCCAATTCAAATTTGGAGCTCAAAACGATCAAATCCCGGAATTCCGGGATCAGGCGGTTGCACCTCTTGACTGGAGAGGTGGCACTGCCTGGCAGAGCTCGAAGACTGAGCTCAGGCGATTGCACCTCTCTGCCAGAGCTCGAAGACTGAGCTCGGTGGTTGCACCGCCTGGCAGAGCTCGAAGTCTGAGCTCGGTGGTTGCATCACCTGACAGAGCTCGAAACTGAGCTCAGGCTGATGCACCTCTCTGCTAGAGCTTGAAGACTGAGCTCGGTGGTTGCACCACCTGGCAGAGCTCGAAGTCAGAGCTCGGTGGTTGCATCACCTGGCAGAGCTCGAAACTGAGCTCAGGCTGATGCACCTCTCTGCCAGAGCTCGAAGACTGAGCTCGGTGGTTGCATCGCCTGGCAGAGCTCGAAACTTGAGCTCTGGCGGTGCTACCTCTTGACAGAGGAGGTTGCACCGCCCAGTCTCACTTGGAGACTGAGCCCTGGGCGGTTGCACCTCTTGGCTGGGGCGGTTGCACCGCCCAGTCCCACTGGAAGACATGGCCTGGGCGGTTGCACCGCTTGGCTGGGGCGGTTGCACCGCCCAGTCTCGCAGCCCTGGCGGTTGCACCTCCTGGCCTGGGCGGTTGCACCGCCTGGCTGGGGCGGTTGCACCGCCTAGTCTCGCAGCCCTGGCGGTTGCACCTCCTGGCCTGGGCGGTTGCACCGCCTGGTGCAATCAGGGTCCGAATGGTTCGCTCCATTCGGCCCAATTTGAATCTTTTCAGGGGCCCAATTGCCCCAAGATTAAGCTAATGGGATCACCTCCCATTTTCAAGCTTAATCATCGTGCTAACTACGATTAACTCTAAGACAACTTCTGCAGCTATGCTCCGATGCGTCAATCGCTTCTTCCGGTGAGTTTCCGGCGAACTTCCGTCGATCATCCGATAAACCCTCGGTGATCCTTCTACGGACATCCGGCATACTCCTGGACTTTGCGACGATCCACTTGGCGAGTTCCGACGAGCTTCGCTTGGCAAGCTTCTGGACTTCTCGGATCTGTTCTCGCTGAACCTCCGACGACCGTCCGAACTTCCGTCGAACTCTCGAACTCCCAACGTGATCATGATCTTGACTCCGGCGCAACACCTGCTGCTTGTCTTACTCTCATCGTAGTTAATCCTGCACACTTATCTCAACACATAGATTAGATAACAAATGACAATTGATTTCATCATCAAAATCCGAGATTCAACAGAAATAACTTGGTCCTTCTTGGATTCAAGTTTATTTTTAGTGTCATTTTTAGACTTGTTTCTTTTAATGAATTTTTTAAATTTTCTTATTAGAAGTGCCAAGTCATCGTCACAGTCCTCATCACTTGAGTTTTCTTTCAAGTGGTCTTCCAAAGTTCTAAGTGCCATATCCTTCCTGTTCTTTGGAAGGATGTCTTCTTGCTCTTCATGAGCTTTGCAAGTCATCTCGTAGGTCATTAATGACCCAATTAGTTCTTCAAGAGGGAAGTTGTTTAGATCTTTTGCCTCTTGAATAGTAGTGACTTTAGGATCCCAACTCTTAGGAAGGGATCTTAGAATCTTATTTACGAGCTCAAAATCCGAAAAACTTTTTCCGAGTCCTTTTAGACTGTTGACGACATCCGTGAAACGGGTAAACATGTCGCCAATAGTTTCACTTGGTTTCATTCGGAAAAGTTCGAAAGAGTGTAACAAAAGATTGATTTTTGACTCTTTCACTCTACTTGTGCCTTCATGAGTCACTTCGAGTGTGTGCCAAATATCAAATGCCGTTTCACAAATCGAAACACGATTAAACTCGTTTTTATCAAGTGCGCAAAATAAGGCATTCATAGCCTTTGCATTGAGAGCGAAAGCCTTCTTCTCCAAATCATTCCAATCGATCATTGGAAGAGAAGACTTCGAAAAACCATTTTCGACAAGATTCCAAAGTTCAACATCCATAGAGATAAGAAAGATCCTCATTCGGGTCTTCCAATAGGTGTAGTCCGTCCCATTAAACATGGGTGGACGTGTAATAGAATGACCCTCTTGGTTTCCGGCGTAAGCCATCTCTCTTGGGTTTTAATCCATTTGAGAGTTAACCGGGCTCTGATACCAATTGTTAGGATCGAGAGCACTAAGAGGGGGTGGGGGGGTGAATTAGTGCAGCGGAAAACTTTCTGCGATTAAAATCGAAAGCTGCGTTCGAACGATAAAAACAACTTCTATATGAAAGTTGATACTAATCAAGGTTAAAGTCAAACTAAGTAGGCGGTTTGCAGCTATGATGAAAACCAGAATATCGGCGCAAACTGAAATCCGACGTTCGTACGAAGAAACTGATTTACGTCTAAATGCTGATTCGTAAATCACTTGATTAGATAAGACGCAGTTTAAGCAGGAGTATAAAGGCAGTGTGCAGTATTGGTAAAGCTTAAAACGTAAATGCAATCTGCAATATGATGATCATACGAAAAAGCAGATTTACGTCTAAACGCAGTTTTACGTCAAAACGCAGATTTATGTCTAAAAGCAGATTTACGTCTAAACGTTGAAACTTGTTCGTAAAATCGCAGAGGGCAGTAGCTATTGAGAAGTTTGCAGTGAAGGTAAAATGCTCAAAGGAAATGCAAACCGAGATTTAGAGTGGTTCGGTCAATCTTGACCTACTCCACTTTTGGCTTCCTCCACCGATGAGGTAACTGACGTCAACTAGAGGCATTCCTTCAATAGGCGAAGGCCAACCACCTTCTTACAAATTCACTCCTTTTGATGGGCTTAGGAGACAACCCTTACAGAAGTTTTCTCTCCTCTCTTTACAACTCAAACTTTGAAGAACAGAAAGAGGAGAACTAGCAGTTTTGAGCTCTAAGAATCACAGAAAGATAGCAAGATTTCGAGTGTGTGTTCTGTGCTTTCAGTGCTGAATGGGTGGGGTATTTATAGGCCCCAATCTAGTTCAAATTTGGAGCTCAAATCTGTCAATTCCCGGAATTCTGGGATCAGGTGGTTGCACTCCTGACTAGGGCGGTTGCACCGCCTGGCAGAGCTCGAAGACTGAGCCTCTGGGCGGTGCCACCTCTGTCAGGGGCGGTTGCACCTCTCTGCCAGAGCTTGAAGACCGAGCTCAGGCGGTTGCATCGCCTGACTGGGGAGGTTGCACCGCTTGGCAGAGCTCGAAACTTGAGCTTTGGCGGTGCTACCTCTTGACAGAAGAGGTTGCACCGCCCAGTCTCACTCGGAGACTGAGCCCGGGGCGGTGCCACCTCTTGGCTGGGGCAGTTGCACTGCCTAGTCTCGCTTGGAGAGATAGCCTGGGCGGTGCTATCTCCTGGCTTAGGCGGTTGCACCTCTCACAGCAATCAGGTTCCGAATGGGTTAATCCATTCGGCCCAATTTGATTCTTTCAAGGGCCCAATTGCCCCAAGATTAAGCTAATGGGATCACCTCCCATTTCTAACTTAATCAATATGCTAACTACAATTATTTCCTAAGACATATTCTGCAGCTTGCTCCAGTGCGTCAATCGCTTCTTCTGGCGAGTTTCCGGCAAACTTCCGTCGATCATCCGACGAACCCTCGGTGATCCCCTTGCGGACTTCCGGCAAACTCCTGGACTTGCGATGATCCACTTGGCAAGTTCCGACGAGCTCCTTTGGCAAGCTTCTGGACTTCTCGGATTTGTTCCCGCAGAACCTCCGACGACTGTCCGAACTTCCGTCGAGCTCTTGAACTCCCAATGTGATCATTGTCATGACTCTGGTGCAACTCCTGCTGCATGTCTTACTTTCATCGTAGTTAATCCTGCACACTTATCTCAATACACAGATTAGACAAACAATTGACAATTGACTTCATCATCAAAATCCGAGATTCAACAAATCCAACCACCTTCATAAAAGGCCCTATCTTACATGTTCAGCACCAAAGCAAATGTAACTTTTGTTGCAAACATGGACATAAAACGTATCATTGTCCATTCAAGAAAATTAGTCCGAACAAATTGATTTGGGTTCCTAAAGGAACCATGATAAACTCTATGCAACATAATAAACAATGTAGATCAGTTTTTGAGGCACCCAAAAGTAAATGGGTACCTAAAATTCACCACTTCTTGTAGAAACGTACACCATCAAAAGCTAGGAGCAAGAGATAATATCCTGCCTTTTGGGTACTCGATATTCATGACTCGAGATCCAAAAGAACACGTAATGCTCTCTAGCCTAAATAGTAAAAAGGGGATTAGAAAATTAATATTACAGAGTGATTCTAATACAATCTTGTTTGATCCCTCAGATTTTGAATCTCATAATTCTCCCTTCACAAACCCTCAGAATTTCTGAACTCATCGAATTGATTTCTTCTTTACCTTCAGATCCAACTATATCAAGAACTTACGTCTTGCAAGCAAAGTTTGTCATAAACTTATGAAGCTTACCAACTTGGATAATAAGTCATGAACATGTTTAAAATTGTGTACGACATTTAAAGTAGAATATGCGTGTCATAAGATCTATCTTGAACGTACGAAATTTCTCATCTTGAAATGGAAACTCTTACGTAATTACGAAAGTAAAGTTAATTGCTCCACAAATGAAAACTCTTCTCAAGTCGAAAACATCCAAATCAACCCATACAACCCCCAAACAAGTGCTCATCACCTGCAGGCAGTGGCACCGCCCAACTGGAAGTAGCACTACTGGCTATCACGGGTTGCAAGCGGTTGCACCGCCCAGCCAACGGTGCCACCGTCCGTAACTTTGCCCCCTTTTAAACCGAGCTAGGGCCGACGGTGGAACCGACCCCAACTCACTCCTCTCTCCTTCTAGCAGCTCCAACACTTCTCCACCTCCATTTCTTCCCTTTAGCTGCCTAAATACTGCCCATTTCAAAGCAAGGATCAACAATCTCTCGTTCTCTTAAAGATCTCACTTAAGGTATTCTCTAAGAAGCTTTTGATTTCTATTTACTCTTGCTCATTACTATCTTCTTAAATAGCAGTAGTTATGGGCTCTAAAAGATTCTCTAGGGTCAAAGGGAAGTGGAGATTAGAAGAAGACTTAAGATCCCTTTTGAGTGATGTAGGTCTACTCGATCAGGATTCGACAATTAACGCAGGAGGAATTGACGTTGCACCGGAGGAGATCACGTTAGGATATTGGATGGCAGAAGGCTTCGGACGTCGGGCATCGGGCCAAGAGCGGAATTGCGCTAAGGATATCGGGATTGCGGAGGTTAATCGCCGATTGGGCAACAAGCCGCAAGAGAGGACGATGCGCCGAAGAATCAGACGAAGCGCCAACCAATGATGTGCCAGGCAATAGAATGTCAATTCGCTTTGTAATAATTGTCTAGATCGGAGTAGAGTTTTGACTTGTGTGTGCAGGATTAACTACGATAACGATGAAGACATAAAGCGAAACAAAGTGTCAGAGTCAAGCGCGACAGATTTATTGTGAGTTCGAGAGTTCGACGAAAGTCTGAAGGTTCATCGGGAATGCTGCCGGAACTAGCCGAGAATGAGTAGGGAGCTTGCCGAAGGGTTTTTTGGAAGCTCGCCGGAAGGTTCGTTGGAAGTTCGCGGAGCTCGCTGAGAAAGATCGGAGTTTGCCAAAGAAGCTCATTGGAACTCGCCAAGATCAAATCGTGAAGTCTAGGAGCTTGCCGAGAGTCCGTAGAATGGTTTCCGAAAGTTCGTCGGAAGTTCACCGGAAAAAGTCTTGACTTGCGGACTTTGTAATAGCTTAGAAAATGTCTTTAAATTCGTAGTTAGCATATTAATTAGGGTTAGGATTAGGTGTTAATCCTATAACTCAAGTAGGGGCCAATTGGGCCCGAGTTCGGACTGGTTTGGGCCAAGTTTGGAGCCCAACCAGTGAGCTAAAATAATGTAGGCGGTGGCACCGCCAGATTAGGCGGTGGCACCGCCTAGAACCCGAGAACCAAGTGGTGGCACCGTTGGACTGAGCGGTGGCACCGCCTAGCACCCGAGAGGTCCGGCGGTGGCACCGCCGGACTGGGCGGTGGCACCGCCAGTACACTGTCAGTGTCAGACACTGACGGGCAGTGCCACCGCTAGCATCGGGAACCAAAGAGAATTCAAATTTTGGAGCCCAAATTTGAATCCTCTTGAGGCCTATAAATACCCCTCAATTCTCAGCTGAGAGAACAACCTTTGAGTAGCAAAAGATTGAGATAAAAGTCTTAGCAAAGGTCTTTAGCAAGTTTTTTTTTTCAATAGCTTGAGTGTTCACCTCCCTCTTTCTCTTTGAAAATTTGTAAGAGAGTGAACCACTTGTAAAAGGTTGTAAGAGGGGTATTTGTCCTTCCCCTTCAAAGTGATTTTGCTAGTGGAAGTTGGGAGCCTCATCGAAGAAGGCTTCGCAAGTGGATGTAGGTCGCATGACCGAACCACTATAAATCGGTTTGCGTTTATCTTATTATCATTTATATTACTGCAAACCATCTTCACTTTGATGCTCTACCTCTTTGTCTCCTTCTTACGTATGCCTTCAAGTTAAAACGCAATCGAAACGGTTTCAAACGAAACATTGCTTTTATCGTACAAAGTTTTCGAAAGTGTTTAAATCGTCAAAAGTTTATCATACTTTACCACTGCACTAATTCACCCCCCCTCTTAGTGCCGCTCCGATCCTAACAGCTGGGTGGTGCAACCGCCCCTGACAGGCGGTGGAACCGCCTGAGCTCGGTCTCCGAGCTCTGCCAAGCAGTGCAACCGCCCCAATCAGGTAGTGGCACCGCCTGGGCTCAATCTCCGATTGAGACTGGGTAGTGTAACCCCCCCTGTCAGGTGGTGGCATCACCCAAAGGGTCAATCTTCGAGCTGCCAGGCGATTGTACCGCCCCATTCAGGAGGTGGTACTGCCAGAACCCCAGAAATCCAGGAAAAGACACTTTTGAGCTCTAAATTTAATCCAGTTTGGGGCCTATATAAACCCCACCCTTCCTGCATGAAAGGGAAAAAAAAGGCACCGAAAATCCAATCTTATTCTGTGATTTTTAGAGCTCAAAAGTGTTGTGAAGGCTAGAAGTTCTCCTCCTTTTCTTTCAAGTTTTGAGCTTTCAAGAGAGGAGAGAAATTATGTAAGGGTTATCTCCTAAACCCGTCAAAAGGAGTAAAACTATAAAAGGGGGTGGTTGGCCTTCGCCTATTGAAGGAAGGCCTCTAGTGGACGTCGGTGACCTCGTCGGAAGAGGAAGCCAAAAGTGGATGTAGGTCAAGATTGACCGAACCACTCTAAAATTGCAGTGCTCTCTGGTTTGCACTTATTCTTGCTGCTTACCTTACTGCAAACCTCCATATGTGCTTTACTTTCTCTTTACTTTTGCTGCACCCCTTTACGAACTCGCTTTCAAGTTAAGTTTCCGAAAATGGTTTTACGTCGGAAACGATTTCATCGTACGAACGCAGTTTCAATCGTCGAAAGTTTTCCGCTGCACTAATTCACCCCCCCCCCCCTCTTAGTGCTCTTGATCCTAACAATCATCATACTTAATTTTTAGTCTATCAAAATCACTAACAAGAGAAGTATGTTCCTTTTTAAAAAATTTATATTTTTTACTAACTAATTTACATTCATCAAATAAATAATGAAAAGCGCATAGTAATTCATCAAAAGATAAACTTGCATCTAATGAACTGCTTACCTCATCTCCAATAGCCATTAGCGCATAGTGAGCAACTTGTTTGGTGTTGGTTTGCTCCTCTTCTTCAGATGCACTTGAGTCGTCCCACGTTGCTTTAAGAGCCTTCTTCTTCTTTGGTTGTTTCTTCTTTGCTTAGGGACATTCACTTTTGAAATGTCCCGGCTTCTTGCATTCATAGCATATGACTTGTGCTTTCTTGGTTTCAAATTTATGTTTAGTGTCATTTCTAAATTTATTCCTTTTTATGATTTTTTTAAACTTTCTTGTTAAGAGTGCCACGTCATCATCAAGATCCTTATCACTTGAATTTTTTTTCAAGTGGTCTTCTTGTGTTCTTAGTGTCATATGCTTCTTATTTTTTGGAAGATTATTCTCAAGCTCTTCATGAGCATTACAGGTCATCTCATAGCTCATTAGTGACCCGATTAATTCTTCGAGAGGAAAGTTATTTAAATCCATGGCCTCTTGAATGACTATTACTTTAGGGTGCCAACTCTTTGGAAGGGATCTTAAGATTTTATTAACAAGTTCAAAATCCAAGAAACCTTTACCAAGTCCTTTTAGACCATTGATGAAAGCACTAGTAGAGAAAAGGAGTCAAAAATTAATCTTTGACTCCTTTTCTCTACTAGTGCTTTCATGAGACACTTCAAGTGTGTGCCATATATCAAAAGTCGTTTCACAAATGGACACTCGATTGAATTTGTTTTTATCCAAAGCATAAAACAAAGCATTCATAGCCTTGGCATTTAAAGCAAAAGTCTTCTTCTCCAACTCATTCCTATTGAATCTCGGATTTTGATAATGAAATCAATTGGTAAATTATTTGACCTAATCTATGTGTTGAGATAAGTGTGCAGGATTAACTATGATAGCAGTAAGGCGTAAAGCAGATGATGTACTAGAATCAAAGATTCAGATGATGTACCGGGAGCTCGCCGAGAGCTCATCTAAGGATCGCTGAGAGTTCGTTGGAAGATCACTGAGAGTTCATCACCGAAAGCTCATTGGAAGATCATCGAGAGCTCGTCGGAAGATCACCGAGAGTTCATCGGGAGTTCGCTGGAAGTGCACCGAAAGACTCGCCGAGAAGTTCACCGCGAGAAATGGACATACCGGACTAATCGCTTGCCTTAATCGTAGTTAGTACATTAGTAGAGTTAGGATTGGGAGGTAATCCTACTAACTCAGATAGGGGCCAACTAGGCCCTTAATAAGGCTAAATTAAGCCAGATTGAGTAGCCCATTCAGCACATGAAATCATGGCCGGTGGTGGCATCGCCTGGGAGACCTAGTCTCTATTGAATCTCGGATTTTGATGATGAAGTCAATTGTCATTTGTTATCTAATCTATGTGTTGAGATAAGTGTGCAGGATTAACTACGATGAGAGTAAGACAAGCAGCAGGTGTTGCGCCGGAGTCAAGATCATGATCACGTTGGGAGTTCGAGAGTTCGACGGAAGTTCGGACGGTCGTCGGAGGTTTAGCGAGAACAGATCCGAGAAGTCCAGAAGCTTGCCAAGCGAAGCTCGTCGGAACTCGCCAAGTGGATCGTCGCAAAGTCCAGGAGTATGCCGGATGTCCGCAGAAGGATCACCGAGGGTTTATCGGATGATCGACGGAAGTTGGCCGGAAACTCGCCGGAAGAAGCGATTGACGCATCGGAGCAAAGCTGCAGAAGTTGTCTTAGAGTTAATCGTAGTTAGCATGATGATTAAGCTTGAAAATGGGAGGTGATCCCATTAGCTTAATCTTGGGGCAATTGGGCCCCTGAAAAGATTCAAATTGGGCCAAATGGAGCGAACCATTCGGACTCTGATTGCACCAGGAGGTGCAACCGCCCCAGCCAGGAGGTGCAACCGCCAGGGCTGTGAGGTTGGGAGGTGCAACCGCCCCAGCCAGGAGGTGCAACCGCCAGGGCTGCGAGGCTGGGAGGTGCAACCGCCCCAGCAAAGAGGTGCAACCGCCCAGAGCTCAGTCTTCGAGCTAGACTGGGCGGTGCAACCTCCTCTGTCAAGAGGTAGCACCGCCAGAGCTCAAGTTTCGAGCTCTGCCAGGCGATGCAACCACCGAGCTCAGTCTTCGAGCTCTGGCAGAGAGGTGCATCAGCCTGAGCTCAGTCTCGAGCTCTGCCAGGTGATGCAACCACCAAGCTCAGTCTTCGAGCTCTGGCAGAGAGGTGCATCAGCCTGAGCTCAGTTTCGAGCTCTGCCAGGTGATGCAACCACCGAGCTCAGTTTCGAGCTCTGCCAGGTGATACAACCACTGAGCTCAGTCTTCGAGCTCTGCCAGGTGATGCAACCATCGAGCTCAGTCTTCGAGCTCTGCCAGGCGGTGCCACCTCTCCAGTCAAGAGGTGCAACCGCCTGATCCCAGAATTCTGGGATTTGATCGTTTTGAGCTCCAAATTTGAACTGGGTTGGGGCCTATAAATACCCCACCCATTCAGCACTGAAAAGATACAGATCTACACCGAATTCTTGATCTTTTCAGTGATTCTAAGAGCTCAAATTTGTGTAAAGTCCTAAAGTTCTCCTCCTTCTGTTCTTCAAGTTTTGAGTTGTAAAGAGAGGAGAGAAAGGATCTGTAAAGGTTGTCTCCTGAGCCTGTCAAAAGGAGAGAAACTGTAAAAGGGCAGTTAGCCTTCGCCCATTGAAGGAAGGCACCTAGTTGACGTCGGCAACCTCGTCGGTGGAGGAAGCCAAAAGTGGAGTAGGTCAAGGCTGACCGAACCACTCTAAATCTCTGGTTTGCGTTTATTCTCGAGCACTTTATCATTACTGCAAACCTCCTTCATTACTACTGCTCTCTGTGCTTTCACGAACAAGTTCTAAGTGCTGTTCTTCCGAATCTGCATTCAGACGTAAATTCGTATTTTCATACATTACAGTTTACGTTTGCGTTTGATTCTGCAGAACTGTCTTCCGTGCTTTTACGAACGAGCTTCTTTGCAGTTTACACTTACATTTTGATCCTATTGATAACTGCAAACTGTCCTCTACAATTTTACGAACGAGTTTCAATATTTAGACGTAAAACTGCATTCAGACGTAAATCGGCTTTCCTCGCACAATCATCAGATCTCAGTTCACGTTTACGTCTTGATTTCAACTGCATACTGCCTTCTGCGAGTATACAAACGAGTTTCAAAGTTTAGACGTAAATCTGCGTCTAGACGTAAAACTGCGTTTAGACGTAAATCTGCGTTTAGACGTAAATCTGAGTTTAGACGTAAATCTGCGTTTAGACGTAAAACTGCGTTTAGACGTAAATCTGCATTTAGACATAAATCTGCGTTTAGACGTAAATCTGCGTTTAGACGTAAAACTGCGTTTAGACGTAAATCTGAGTTTAGACGTAAACTGCGCTTAGACGCAAAACTGCGCTTAGACGCAATCTGCGCTTAGACGCAAACTGCACTTAGATACAAACTGAGAATTTGCTTTTGCATCATAATAGTTTTTGAACGAACGCAGCTTTTCGTTTTTAATCGCTGTAAGATTTCCGCTGCACTAATTCACCCCCCCCCTCTTAGTGCTCTCGATCCTAACAATTGGTATCAGAGCAAGGTTAACTCTCTAAAGGATTAAAACCCAAGAGAGATGGCATACGCCGGAAACCAAGAGAGGCATTCAATTACACGTCCACCCATGTTCAGTGGAACGGACTACACTTACTGGAAGACCCGAATGAGGATCTTTCTTATTTCTATGGATTTTGAACTGTGGAACCTTGTTGAAAACGGATTTTCAAAGTCTTCTCTTCCAATGATCGATTGGAATGAGTTGGAAAAGAAGGCTTTCGCTCTTAATGCAAAGGCTATGAATGCCTTATTTTGCGCACTTGATAAAAACGAGTTTAATCATGTTTCAACTTGCGAAACTGCTTTTGATATTTGGCACACACTTGAAGTGACCCACGAGGGCACAAGTAGAGTGAAAGAGTCAAAAATCAATCTGTTGCTGCATTCTTTTGAACTTTTCCGAATGAAACCGAGTGAAACCATTGGCGACATGTTTACCCGTTTCACGGATGTCGTCAACGGTCTAAAAGGACTCGGAAAAAGTTTTTCGGATTTTGAACTCGTAAATAAAATACTAAGATCCCTTCCTAAAAGTTGGGATCCTAAAGTCACTGCCATTCAAGAGGCAAAGGATCTGTGCAACTTCCCTCTTGAAGAACTAATCGGGTCATTAATGACCTACGAAATGACTTGCAAAGCTCATGAAGAGCAAGAAGACATCCTTCCAAAGAACAGAAAGGATATGACACTTAAAACTTCTGAATGCCACTTGAGAGAAAACTCAAGTGATGAGGACTGTGATGATGACTTGGCACTTTTGACAAGAAAGTTTAAGAAATTCTTCAAAAGAAACAAGTTTAAAAACGATGTGAAAAATAAACTTGAACCCAAGAAGGACCAAGTGATCTGCTACGAATGTAAAAAGCCGGGACACTACAAGAATGATTGTCCCCAAGTCAAAAGAAGAACATTAAAGAAGAAGGCTCTTCAAGCAACATGGGATGACGCAAGCGCATCTGAAGAAGAAGAGTCCAACACCGAGCAAGTTGCTCATTACGCCTTTATGGCCATCGAAGAGGAGGTAACGGATTTATTAGATGCTGATTTATCTTTCGATGAATTATTAAATGCCTTCCATGATTTATTTGATGAATGCAAAGTTATAAATAGAAAATACAAGTTGCTAAAAAAGGTACATGATAATCTTACTTGTGAGTTTGATAAGTTAAAAGTCGAACATCATGATAGTTTAAATTCATGTATCAAATGTCATGATTTAGAAACTATACAAAAAGAAAACTTGCTACTTAAGGACACCTTGAAGAAATTCGAGGTTGGTAGCAAGTCATTAAACATGATCCTTACAAACAAGGGTCATGCTCCCAAAAGAAGTGGGATTGGATTTGTGAGGAGTCCTCACCAAAATCCAACTACCTTCATAAAAGGCTCCATCTTACATGTTCAACACCAAACCAAGTGCAACTTTTGTTGCAAGTTTGGACACAAGACACATTGTTGTCCCTTCAAGAAAATAAGTCCAAACAAATTAAGTTGGGTTCCTAAAGGAACCATGATAAACTCTATGCAACATGATAGAAAATGTAGATCTATTTATGAGGCACCCAAAAGCAAATGGGTTCCTAAAGATCATCCCTTCCTATAAAAACATTAAAAGTCTAGGCCGGAGCAAGAAATAATATTCTGCTCCTTGACTCTCAATGGTCATAAACCAAGAATCAAAAAGGAACTCGCAACGCTTAAGTAACAAGTGGAAGTTGTGAAATCACAAATACGATACAACCTTATTAGAAACATATGATATCCAAATTCACATACCCCCCTGATCTTCAAAACCCGTTCATCTACGAATTAATTCTTGTAGAAACTAAATATGTCATGATCTTAAAAGGGATACCAAACAAACATACGTATGCACGTTAAAAGATCTATCTTGATAGTACAAAGAGCTTCTTCCTTAAATAAAAACTCATACGAAATCATGTAACAAACATTAATTGCTCTGAAACTCTCCTCAAGGCAAAGGCTCCCTAATCAAATCATCTTAGGTGCTCACTGGCTGCAGGCGGTGGCACCTCTCCAGCTGGCGGTGGCACCTCCAGCTATCACGGGTTGCCAGAGGTTGCACCGCTCCAGCCAGAGGTGCAACCGCCAGCAGCTCTGCCCTTTAAACCCACACTAGGGCCGGCTATGGAACCGACCCCAACTCACCCCCATTTCCTCCTCTACTCTTCCAAGTCTCCTCAATTGCCATTTCACTCCTCTAAGCCTTCCAAATACCTCCCATTTCGGAGCAAAACATCAAGAATCCTTCCTTCTCTTGAAGATTTCACAAACGTACTCTCTAAGAAGCTCTTAAATTCTGTTTTGTTCTTCATTTACTTTAGCTCATCATCATCCCTCTAAACAGCAGTAGTTATGGGATCTAGAAGATCCTCAAGGGACAAGGGAAAGAGGAGAGTAGTAGAAGAGTTTGATCTCACTCTTTTTGATTCCAAAAACCATGCTGAAAAATTTCTCTCCTTCGAACTAAGAAGCATCAATAAGGGAAAATACGTAGATCTGAATGAACTAAGAGATGTAGAGACTATCCAATGGTTTGCAAACCTAAATCTACTTCCAATTTTGCAGATCAACGAACCCATTTATCCTAGACTAGTTAGATTGTTTTACAACAACATGCAAATAGATGATGAAGAAAGGATGTCAACCTATCTCTTAGGACAACACATCTCAATCACTGATAGATTCATTTGTGATATGATAGGTATTCCCATGAAAAGCATAGGACTTTACTTTAAAGGATCATGGGATGAAAAAACCATTGAAACATCCTACGTTGAAGCCTTAGGAACAATCCTTGCCAATCCTAACATAGAATCTATTCCTAAAAGTTGTGAACGTCTATTGCCCTTTAACACTAAGATACTTCATCATATCATGACTAGTATAATTCTTCCTAAACAATACCATCATGATGAAGTGAGTCAATTGGAATTAGGAATTATGTACCTAATCATGAAAGGACGTGACATTTGTCTTGGCTATCTGATCCAACAAAACATGTTAGAATTATCTACGAAAGATATGATGCTCCCATATGGTGGAATAATTACTAGAATAATGAAAGCTTACGACATTCAAATACCACTAGAAGAAGAAGTAATGAAAGCAGATAGATTCAGCATAATAAACAAAAATTTACTTCACCGACTAAGATGTCACTATAGAAACGGTAACTGGGTTAGAATGCCTAGAAGAACTGATCCCCCTCAGCCTGAACCTGAACCTGAACCAGAGCCGGAAACCCCAGTCTTTAGGAGTACCCAATCTCCTCCGATCTGTCCCTTTGAGGAAACACATCCGGTTGAGCAAACTCACACATCATCCATCGAAGATATCGGGATTCGGATGGACCGATTTGAACAAAGACAAGAACGGCTTGAACTTCGACAAGATCAAATCCTAACCAAGCTGCAGCAAATCCATCGACAATTTGACTCTTTACTTAGGCACTTTAATCTTCCACCTCATGAATAAGCTTGTATGAACATCTGCTGTTTTTGATATGACATGTTGTAAACTCCTTATGTTATTCATGAAGGACTTTGTCTTTATGGTTACCTGATATGCTGTACATATGTTACCCTGATATGGTTATCTTTGTTTGTGTAAGCATATTTGCAAACATCTCTTGTTGTTTATCTCGGTTTTTGCACTGAAACTAAAAAGGTTTAAAAGCCTATGCCTTGAAAAATATGAAGCAACATACCAATGTAGTTGATAAGTCAGCAGTATGACATTGATATGGTTGCTATTACTAATATGATTGCTATCATGCCATGTATCAAGATATCAAACAAAAATTTGCATCGTACGAGCTGATATCTTACCATGTGATGCAATGCTACACTTGCTAAAATAAAAATCTTGCTATGCAATATGATAGAATGCTGCACTTGAAATAATTGTGTTACTACATCAAAAGCTTAACACTCAAGAATCAAACACATTGATATTAGACATCACTTTATACGAGATCATGTCTCTAATCATGATGTAACCATAGAGTTTATTGATACCAAACATCAACTAGCTGATATCTTTACAAAACCACTATGTGAAGAACAATTTGATTACATAAGAAGAGAATTAGGAATGTTGATTTGTCCGAATACTTAAACTAGTTAAAATTATTTTTCGGATGTTATTACTATTACATGCCTTGACAACGCTTGATCAAATAACATGTTGCAAATTATGTGACAAATATTTTTAACCAAATGCATGTAAGAAGTTCATTTTTCGGTTTGTATGCTAAAAATGGGATGTTCCTGTACACTCTTATGAAAACTCTTTGAAAAATGACTTTCCTCCGTCAAGCAAAAACAATAAAGAGATATATGTGTCATGACTTCCTTTATATGCTTGATAATGCTATCATGCTTTTTGTTGATGACAAAGGGGGAGAAACATATGAATTGATAAACACTATGTCATACTGAACTGCCATAATCATGTCTATGTCATAGTTGCAAATACTTGAGTGATGCTATAAACAATGTTATGCCATCCTTGCATCACCAAGAGATATGTGAACATGCGCTATAGTTTGCATCATGTCTTGATTTGATATTCTATATTGTAAAGAAAATGCAAACTTGCTAGAAAATCTCAAATGTGTGCATCATGTAAAAAGTCCTTCGTAGCTTTATATTATTACATGATGAATAGTTACAAACACTATCATACAAACTTGATGATGTATGTCATGCCTTGACATCATTCTTGAAGAGATACATCATGATGGGCATCATGATGGGAGCATTGATAAGTTTAACTGATCTAACTTATCAATACGTCACTTGAATTCTTAGGTCTTGAATTCAAGGTTGACTTATCTCAACTATGGCATATAGATAGGGGGAGTTAAGGACAACTCCTTTATCAATTGATTGTCATCATCAAAAAGGGGGAGATTGTTGAATCTCGGATTTTGATGATGAAGTCAATTGTCATTTGTTATCTAATCTATGTGTTGAGATAAGTGTGCAGGATTAACTACGATGAGAGTAAGACAAGCAGCAGGTGTTGCGCCGGAGTCAAGATCATGATCACGTTGGGAGTTCGAGAGTTCGCGGAAGTTCGGACGGTCGACGGAGGTTCAGCGAGAACAGATCCGAGAAGTCCATAAGCTTGCCAAGCGAAGCTCGTCGGAACTCGCCAAGTGGATCGTCGCAAAGTCCAGGAGTATGCCGGATGTCCGCAGAAGGATCACCGAGGGTTTATCGGATGATCGACGGAAGTTGGCCGGAAACTCGCCGGAAGAAGCGATTGACGCATCGGAGCAAAGCTGCAGAAGTTGTCTTAGAGTTAATCGTAGTTAGCATGATGATTAAGCTTGAAAATGGGAGGTGATCCCATTAGCTTAATCTTGGGGCAATTGGGCCCCTGAAAAGATTCAAATTGGGCCGAATGGAGCGAACCATTCGGACCCTGATTGCACCAGGAGGTGCAACCGCCCCAGCCAGGAGGTGCAACCGCCAGGGCTGTGAGGTTGGGAGGTGCAACCGCCCCAGCCAGGAGGTGCAACCGCCAGGGCTGCGAGGCTGGGAGGTGCAACCGCCCCAGCAAAGAGGTGCAACCGCCCAGAGCTCAGTCTTCGAGCTAGACTGGGCGGTGCAACCTCCTCTGTCAAGAGGTAGCACCGCTAGAGCTCAAGTTTCGAGCTCTGCCAGGCGATGCAACCACCGAGCTCAATCTTCGAGCTCTGGCAGAGAGGTGCATCAGCCTGAGCTCAGTCTCGAGCTCTGCCAGGTGATGCAACCACCAAGCTCAGTCTTCGAGCTCTGGCAGAGAGGTGCATCAGCCTGAGCTCAGTTTCGAGCTCTGCTAGGTGATGCAACCACCGAGCTCAGTTTCGAGCTCTGCCAGGTGATATAACCACTGAGCTCAGTCTTCGAGCTCTGCCAGGTGATGCAACCATCGAGCTCAGTCTTCGAGCTCAGGCAGAGAGGAGCAATCGCCTGAGCTCAGTCTTCGAGCTCTGCCAGGCGGTGCCACCTCTCCAGTCAAGAGGTGCAACCGCTTGATCCCAGAATTCTGGGATTTGATCGATTTGATCGTTTTGAGCTCCAAATTTGAACTGGGTTGGGGCCTATAAATACCCCACCCATTCAGCACTGAAAAGATACAGATCTACACCGAATTCTTGATCTTTTCAGTGATTCTAAGAGCTCAAATTTGTGTAAAGTCCTAAAGTTCTCCTCCTTCTGTTCTTCAAGTTTTGAGTTGTAAAGAGAGGAGAGAAAGGATCTGTAAAGGTTGTCTCCTGAGCCTGTCAAAAGGAGAGAAACTGTAAAAGGGCAGTTAGCCTTCGCCCATTGAAGGAAGGCACCTAGTTGACGTCGGCAACCTCGTCGGTGGAGGAAGCCAAAAGTGGAGTAGGTCAAGGCTGACCGAACCACTCTAAATCTCTGGTTTGCGTTTATTCTCGAGCACTTTATCATTACTGCAAACCTCCTTCATTACTACTGCTCTCTATGCTTTCACGAACAAGTTCTAAGTGCTGTTCTTCCGAATCTGCATTCAAACGTAAATTCGTATTTTCATACATTACAGTTTACGTTTGCGTTTGATTCTGCAGAACTGTCTTCCGTGCTTTTACGAACGAGCTTCTTTGCAGTTTACACTTACATTTTGATCCTATTGATAACTGCAAACTGTCCTCTACAATTTTATGAACGAGTTTCAATATTTAGACGTAAAACTGCATTCAGACGTAAATCGGCTTTCCTCGCACAATCATCAGATCTCAGTTCACGTTTACGTCTTGATTTCAACTGCATACTGCCTTCTGCGAGTATACAAACGAGTTTCAAAGTTTAGACGTAAATCTGCGTCTAGACGTAAAACTGCGTTTAGACGTAAATCTGCGTTTAGACGTAAATCTGAGTTTAGACGTAAATCTGAGTTTAGACGTAAATCTGCGTTTAGACGTAAAACTGCGTTTAGACGTAAATCTGCGTTTAGACGTAAATCTGTGTTTAGACATAAATCTGCGTTTAGACGTAAAACTGCGTTTAGACGTAAATCTGAGTTTAGACGTAAACTGCGCTTAGACGCAAAACTGCGCTTAGACGCAATCTGCGCTTAGACGCAAACTGCACTTAGATACAAACTGAGAATTTGCTTTTGCATCATAATAGTTTTTGAACGAACGCAGCTTTTCGTTTTTAATCGCTGTAAGATTTCCGCTGCACTAATTCACCCCCCCTCTTAGTGCTCTCGATCCTAACAGTCTCCCAGGTGGTTTGAGCGGTGGTACTGCCCAGACTGGGCAGTGGTACTGCCGAAAACTAATGCTGCCAACGGTGGTACTGCCCCTGTTAGGCGGTGGTACTGCCAGAGCTCAGTCTTTGTGCTCTGTCAAGCAGTGGTATCGCCTAGACTAGGCGGTGGTACCGCCCAGTGTCAGACTGTAGGCGGTAGTACTGCCCAGTAATGACGGTGGTACCGCCAGTATCATGAAATCCGGGGATATGATACTTTTTGGCTCCAATTTTGAAGCCAATGGGGCCTATAAATACCCCACCCTTTTCTGCATAAAAATGCACGAAAGCATTGGCATAATCCTAAATTTTTGAGTGTTAAAGTGTTGTAAAAAAGTGCTAGAGTCCTCCTCCCTTTATAAGTGTTGAGATCATTTAAGAGAGGTGTGAGACTTGTAATGGTTATCACCTAAGCCTTTGAAAAGGAGAAAGCGCTATAAAAGGTTGTTGGTTTTCGCCTATTGAAGGAAGGCCATTAGTGGATGCCAGTGATCTCGACGGAGGAGGAATCCGAAAGTGGATGTAGGTCACAACGATCGAACTACTCTAAATTCTAGTTTGCTTTTCATTTATGCAATTTACATTACTGCAAACCTCCTTAATCTTCTCTTTGCACTTTTACGAAAGCTTTCAAATTTAATTTCTCTCCGAAATGGATTGAATTGAAACGAATATTTTTGGGAATCGAGTTTAATCGGGAAAGTTTTTCGCTGCACTAATTCACCCCTCTTCTTAGTGCCACTCTTGATCCTAACAATTGGTATCAGAGCAAGGTTCACTCTCATTTGGATTAAAACTCAAGAGAGATGACATTTGTCGGCATTCAAGAGGGTCATTCAATTACACATCCACTCATGTTCAATGGGATGGATTACACATATTGGAATACTAGAATAATGATCTTCCTAATTTCATTAGATTTCAAATTATGGAATATTATAGAAAATGGGTTTCAAAAGTCTTCTCTTCTAATGAACAATTGGAATGAGTTGGAGAAGAAGACTTTCGCTTTAAATGCCAAGGCTATGAATCCCTTATTTTGTGCTTTAGATAAAAACGAGTTTAATCGTGTGTCTATTTATGAAACGGCTATTGATATTTGGCATGTTGGGAAATCTTTGGGGGGGGTGACATCACATGTGGAGTGGAAGAACAAAAACAAAATCTCCTATTCCCAAAGAGATGTTCATCGTCATGTGAAGATTGGTGCGTAAAATCTACGAAATAGAAAACTGCGTATAGTAAAGATCGTATATCTCTGAATCCTTGCAGATCTGTAGGAGAGGGTAAAGGAGGTCAAGTGCCCTCCTCTCTAACGATGATCCACATATTAGGGTTATGACAATGCTCCTCAAAACTTCAAGCCTACTCTGAGGTGGAGAGGGGGAGGAGAATAAGAGAGGCAAGCAAAAGTTCCAGCCTATGAACCACTGAATCCCTCATATTTATAGAGGTCCCTTGTTAACTTAACCCTAATGGATCCTCCCCTATTGGGTATTGGATCTTTATCCAACTACCCAAGCCTCTTAGATTAATGGATCTCTATCCAATAATCTCTCATAGGCTTTTATTGGATCTCGTCCATGGGATCAAATAATTCAGGGGATTATTAGATATCCAATAAGATAGGGGCTCCAACGAATATCTTATATCTGAATCTCTACTCATCACAATGCCTCCTATATGTGCGTGACTTGTTAGGAACGAGTCAGCACTAAGAGGGGGAGGGGGGTGAATTAGTGTAGCGGTAAAATACGTCTTCAAATCAGTTCTGAAAAATATCTTCGTATGATGAAATCAATTTCGAAATGCTTAACTTTGAAAGCAAAGTAAGAGTGTATTGAATGTAAAGCAAGTAAGGAGGTGAAGTGGTTTACAATAAAGATAATTTGCTCAAAGTAAAATGCAAGATCCAATTCCCTATAGGGGAGGATCCATTAGGGTTTGATAAGGGAGCTATATAAATATGAGGGATTCAGTGGTTAATAGGCTAGAGCCTTTGCTTGCCTCTCCTATTCTCCTCCCCCTCTCCATCTCAAAGCAAGCATAGAGTTTTGAGGAGCATCGTCGCAGCCCTACCATGTGGATCACTACTAAAGAGGAGGGTGCTTGACCTCCTTCACCCTCTCCTAGAGATCAATAAGGAAACAAGGATATACGATCTCACTAAATAACACAATCTTTACTATATGTGGTTTTTTTATTTCGTGGATTTTGCGCACCAATCTTCGCACGACGATGAACATCTCTTTGGGAATAGGGGATTTTGTTTTTGTTCTTCTACTACACATGTGATGTTGCCCCCCAAAGATTTTCCAATAGTACTACCACCTACAACACTAACACTGGGCGGTACCATTGCCTGACACAGTTTGGGAAACTGTGTCTGGGCGATACCATCACCCAGACTAGTAGTACCACCGCTTAACATTGGGCGATACCACCGTCCAGTTTGGTGGTACTATTACCTAATGTAGTATAAGAGACTGTCTTGGAGACTAAGCCTCTAGCGGTGCCACCGCCTAATCCAACTTTTGGGTCATTGAATGGGTCTTTCTCTTAGCCCAAAATAGCCCCAACATAGGCCCAATTAATCCCTAATTGAGTTGGCCTAATTCCAACCCAATTACAACTTAAACTATTTCAATCTAGATAATTATTACAAAGCATTAATTGTTGAATCTTGGACTTTGATGATGAAATTAATTAGTAAATTATTTGATCTAATCCATATGTTGAGATAAGTATGCAGGATTAACACGATAGTTGTAAGGCGTAAAGTAGATGATGGGCCGGAGTCCAAGATTTAGACGATATATCGGGAGCTTGCCATGAGTTCATCGTAAGATCACCGAAAGCATGCTGGAAGACTCACCGAAAGCTCGTCAGGAAATTGCCAAAAGCACGTTGGAAGACTAGCTGAGAGTTCATCGGGAGTTCGCCAGAAGCACACCGGAAGACTCTTCGAGAAGTTCGCCGAAGGATCACCGAAAGAGAAATCGACGTACCAAACTAATTGCTTGTCTTAATCATAGTTAGAATCGTAAATTAAGTTAGGATTGGGAGTTGATCCCACTAACTTAATTTGGGGCGAACTGGACCCTTAACAGGGTTGAATTGGGCTAGATTGAACATCCTATTTAGCTCTTGAAAATATGGCCGGGGGTGGCACTGCCTAGTGACCCAGTCCCCCAAGTGATCTAGGCAGTGGTACCATAGGCAGTTATTACCTGCCAACGGTGGTACTGTCAGAGCTTAGTCTTTGAGCTTTGTCAGGCAGTAGTACAGCCCAGAATAAGCGGTAGTATCGCCTAGTGTCATATTGCAGGTGGTAATATTGCCCAGTAATGGCGATGGTACCGCTAGTATCTTGGAAATCCGGAATGAGACACTTTTTGGCTCTATTTTTAAAGTCATTGGGGCCTATAAATACCCCACCCTTTTCTGCATGAAAGGGTACGAAAGAATTAGCATAATCTTGAGTTCTTGAGTCTTAAAGTGTTGTAAAAGTGAATAGTTCTCCTCCTTCATCTCTTAGCCTTATAACTTTCCAAGAAAGAGGAGTAGGACTTGTAAGGGTTGTCTCCTAAACTCGGCAAAAGGAGAAAGAGATGTAAAAGGTTGTTGGCCTTCGCCTATTGAAGGAAGGCCTTTAGTGGACGCCGGTGACCTCGTCGGGGGAGGAATCCGAAAGTGGATGTAGGTCACATTGATCGAACCACTCTAAATTCTGGTTTGCTTTTCATTTGTACAATTTACATTACTGCAAATCTCCTTAATCCTCTCTTGCACTTTTATGAAAGCGTTCAAGTTCAAATTCTCTCCGAAACGGATTGAATCGAAACCATTTTTGTCGGAATTGGTTTTAATCGAAACAAATATTTTTCTGAAATCGGGAAAGTTTTTCGCTGCACTAATTCACCCCCCCTCTTAGTGCCGCTCTTGATCCTAACAATTGGTATTAGAGCAAGGTTCACTCTCGTTTGGTTTAAAACCCAAGAGAGATGACATTTGCCGGCAACCAAGAAGGTCATTCAATTACATGTTTGCCCAAGTTCAATGGGATAAATTACACATATTAGAAGACTAGAATGAGGATCTTCCTAATTTCAATGGATTTTGAGTTATGAAATATTCTAGAAAATGAGTTTCAAAAGTCTTCTCTTCCAATGAACGATTGTAATAAGTTAGAGAAGAAGACTTTCACTTTAAATGCAAAGGCTCTGAATACCTTGTTTTGTGCCTTAGATAAAAACGATTTTAATTGTGTGTCCATTTGTGAAACTGCTTTTGATATTTGACACACACTCGAAGTGACTCATGAAGGCACTAGTAGAGTGAAGGAGTCAAAAATTAATCTTTTAGTGCATACTTATGAGTTGTTTCAAATAAAACCGAGTGAGAACATTGGAGACATGTACACTCAATTTACGGATATCATCAATAGTCTAAAAGGACTTGGTAAAGGTTTCTTAGATTTTGAACTTGTTAATAAAATTTTAAGATCCATTCTAAAGAGTTGGGACTCTAAAGTCACTACCATTCAAGGGCCAAAGACCTAAATAATTTTTCTCTCGAAGAACTAATTAGGTCATTAGTGACCTATGAGATGACTTGTAAAGTTCATGAAGAGTTTGAGGACACCCTTCAAAAGAACAGGAAGGATATGTCACTAAAAACCCAAGAAGACCACTTGAAAGAAAACTCAAGTGATGAGAACCTTGATGAAGACTTGGCACTCTTAACAAGGAAATTCAAAAAATTCATAAAAAGGAATAAATTTAAAAATAATACTAAAAATAAATTTGAACATAAGAAAGATTAAGTAATATGCTACGAATGCAAGAAGCCAGGACATTACAAGAGCGAATGTCCCCTAGCCAAGAAGAGGCAACCAAAGAAGAAGGCTCTTAAAGCAACATGAGACAACTTAAGTGCATCCGAAGAAGAGGAGCCTACCAACACCGAGCAAGTTGCTCACTCTGCACTAATGGCTATTAGAGATAAGGTGAATAATTCATTTGATGCAAATTTATCCTTTGATGAACTATTAAAATGCTTTTCATGATTTATTTGATGAATACAAATTAATTAGTAAAATATAAATTAAAAAAAAAGGAGTATGCTTCTCTTGTTAGTGATTTTGATAGATTAAAAGTTGAGCACAATGATAGTTTAGCTCCATGTATGAAATGTGATGAACTAGAAACACTTAGAAAGGAAAACTTGCACTCAAAGAAACCTTAGAAAAATTTGAGATTGGTAGCAAGTCCTTGAATATGATCCTTGCCAACAAGGGTCACATTCATAGAAATGGCGGAATCGAATTTATGAGTAGCTCTCACTAAAATCCAACCACCTTTGTTAAAGGCCCTACTTTACATGTTTCATCCCGAAACAAATGTAAGTTTTGTTGCAAATCTGGGCATGTAGCTTATTACAAAGGTAAGTATCAATCTTATTTGTGCATCATTATGTTTTCAAATTAAAATATGCATAATTTCGAAACTTTACATTTGTATCCTTACTTCATGCATTATACAAATAAATTAATCACTATGGGCCTATCATGATACATCATTTTGGTAATAAATCATAAGCATTTGTCAATATTTTGATCATGATACCAAGCATTCATCATTTAGAGCATTCATGATGCACATTATATGTAAATATTATCACAATCAAAAGCAATTGCATGCATAATTTCAAATCATAAATATTTCAAATCATCATGATATTAATATGTCAAATTGCATCTTGTTATGCATGATCATAACTTTTTCTCATTTTATCATTGTAAACAAGAAAGAATAAGGGAAGAATAAAATAATATAAAATATTTCAATTATTTCAAGGCATACAAGCCATAAATCCAACAAGCATCATGTCATGAAAGATAAGACCTCTTGAATTACAAAAAACATGATTCATTTTATCAAATCTCTTTTTTTTATAAATAACAGAAATTGTAGGTGTACAAAGAAGAGATCGTGATTAAAAAAAATCTCAAGTAGTAAATCCAATAAATCAAGATTATGATTTGAATACAAACTCATTCAAATTCAAATCGTCAAATTCATCAAAATCTCAACATTACTTTCAAGAGATTCAAAATGGTATACATAGATTTATTATAATAATCATCAAGATCAATAAGATAGAGAAAAAAAATTTTCAAAAAAAATATTGTTATCTTTTTAGTTATTTCAATTCATATGCTTTTATTTCATTTATGCCAAACAAAAACATGTTTCATGTTTAAAACCGAAAGTGTCAGATTTATTATGACAAAGATCAATAAGGCACTTTCATTATAGTAAAAATCAATAATCCGTAAATCACAAGATTCATCATGTATAATTTTAAATTATAAAATCATTAAACATGATTTCAAATCAATATGCTTAAGTTTTTTTCTATGAAAACATACATCATACTGAAAACCGAAAATGTAACAGTTCATCATTATAAAAATCGATAATCCATAAATTACTTAAAAGTCACCATGCATAATTTCAAAATTTATTAAGCATGATCATTATGCATGACATTAAAACATGGTTTCAAAATGTTTAATATTTTCATTACATAATTTCATCATTATGCATCATCATATTTTCAAATTCAAACATGCACAATTTCAAAACCATACATTTCATACAAATAAATCAATCATCATTATGAGCATATCATACATGATATTCAAGCATTCATGATACATCATTTTGGCAACATGATCATAGCTTTTCAATTGATGGTATCTAAATGTCAAAGTTTATTACATCCTATCATGCATGATCATTAACTTCTCATTTGTATTTCATGCATAATTTCATTTCATCACATTAGGAACATCAAGAAGAATTAATTAGGTGATGAGATAAATATTTCATGAATACACGGAATTATATAAAAATCATATCATGAGTGTTTCATGCATTCATATCATCATATGAAGAATATCAAAAAGAATTTTGGTGATGAGATGCATAAATAGTGAACATAAATTTTGAATATCAAGAGACATATTATGATTCTTTTTGAATAACTCAAATAGTGAACAGAAAGAATCATAATAGACAATCTTGATTTATAAAATAAATTTTCAAGTTATAATTTTCAGAAATCAAGATAAAAATCGTGGTTAGATGAAACTCATTCAAATCAACAAAATCATCAAAATCACTTTTAAGATGATAAAATAGATTTATTAAAGTCAATAAGATAGAGAAAAAGAATTTTTAAGAAAAATACTTTTCTCTTTTTAATTGTTTCAATTTATGTGATTGATTTTATATTAGCATACTCAAATATTTGTTCTTATGTTAAAACCATGCATCAACGTTTAAGATCAAAAAATAAATTTCATCATGAAAACCATCAAGATCAATAAACCACAAAAATCATCATGTATAACTTTAAAATCTCATGCATAAAATCGTCAAATTATGGTATCAAAATTTCAATATTTTCATTACAACTTTATGCATCATGAAGTATACAATCATCAAGCATGACATTTACACTATTTCATATAATCATGCCTATTTCATTTATGTCAAATCAAAACATGCATCATCATTTTTTT
Organism: Musa acuminata AAA Group; assembly: GCF_036884655.1. Classification (NCBI taxonomy): domain Eukaryota; kingdom Viridiplantae; phylum Streptophyta; class Magnoliopsida; order Zingiberales; family Musaceae; genus Musa; species Musa acuminata. The sequence goes on along the minus strand of NC_088352.1, from coordinate 23,865,484 downwards.
TAATCAAAAAAGCCACTTTTATTATCATGAAATCGATAATCCATAAATCACAAAAATTAATATGCATCATTTCGAAAGAAAACATATTAAGCATGATCATTGTGCATTACTTCAAATCAAACATGATTTCATTTATTTTCAAAATATTCATCATGATAGGACATACAAGGCAAAGAAATCATTAAACATAAAGGATATTCATCAATCATAGTTTCATTGAGCATAAGGTATTTTCAACCAAAATAATTTTGTTATTTGTTGTAGTCATGCATTTTTCTTTTTAGGTGAATCTATCTTTTCATGCTTAGTTTTCCATACAAAAGCCATGCATCATCATTAAGCATGATATTAAACTTCTTAATATTTTCATTAAGACATCAAGCATGGTTTCAATCAAAATCGAAAATCATCAAGATACATATTTTTTCTTCTTAAGAAAAACATACATATGATCATTAGATTTAAATCTAACATTTTATTCCATTAACATAAAACATGTAATTTTCAAGAAAAATGATTATTCAAAAAAAATAAAATGCATCATCGAAAACATCAAGTAATTTCAAAATAAATTAAGGGGGTTTCGATTACCTCATCATTGAATGCCATTGAGGCGTAGTTTGTCATCTCACCTTTTTCGATTTTCTCCTCGTCTTCGGAGGAGCTTGATTCATCCCAATTTTTGTTCTTCTTCTTGCGTTCAAAGCAAGTAGTTTCGTTCTTTTTGTTCTTTAATTTTTATTTCATTTGTAGTTTAAGTTCACCATTACTTGAGCTTATGCTCAAGTGGTCTTCAAATGTTCTATATCCCAAATCCTTCCTATTCTTTGGAAGGTTGTTCTCGAGTTCCTTTTTTGCCACATTGTTTATTTCGTAGGTCATTAGAGACCCAATAAGTTCTTCAAGAGGAAATGTTTTAAGGTCCTTGGCCTCTTGAATCACCGTAACTTTTGGATCCCAACTCTTCGGAAGGGATCCAAACTTGGCCCAAACCAGTCCGAACTTGGGCCCAATTGGCCCCTAACCGGGTTATAGGATTAACCCTTAATCTTGTTAGGATTAAGAGCACTAAGAGGGGGGGAGGGTGAATTAGTGCAGCGGATAAAAACGTCAACATCATCAAATCTCTCGTACGATAAAAACCATTTCTGACGTAAAACTGATTTCAGAAACTTAGCTTGAAAGCATACGTAAATGTATTGAAGGCAGTAAGCTATTGAAGGGGTTTGCAGTAAGGTAATAGCAGGAAACAAAATGCAAACCAGAGAAGACGGGAGTTTTGTTAGGACTCTAGCTAGGAGAGTCCTAATTAAGATGGACATTCATGTAAAACCTACCTAAGCCGACACCTATTAAAGAGGTTAAGAGGCCGGCTAGGATTAGGAGGTTGTTTCTTAGAGAAGAATAAGGAGTTGTAAAGGAATAGGAGTCTTAAGTAGAAGTTCTATTAGGAGTTGGTTAGAAGTAGGAGTCTTGAGTAGGAGTCCTATTAGGAGTTAGGGTTTAGAAGCCCAATAAATAGTCATGTATTCCTCCTCTTTTCATAAGCAATAGATGAATCTTTTCTGCAGCCTTTGAGCAGCAACTTGGAGGGAGGAACCCCTATAGAGTTCCAAGAAGGCCGATCCCCTAAAGAGATCAACCCCAAGTTTAGAATCTGCAAGGGTTCTAACACCTAGTATCAGAGTAGCGTTCTTGGCATCTCGCTGCCCTTCCACATGTTAGGATCGGAGTGGCACTAAGAGGGGGGGGGTGAATTAGTGCAGCGGTAAAGTACGATAGACTTTTGATGATTTAAACACTTTTGGAAACTTCGTACAATAAAAGCAACGTTTCGTTTGAAACCGTTTCGATTACATTTTAACTTGAAGGGATACGTAAGAAGGAGACAAAGAAGTAGAGCATCAAAGTGAAGATGGTTTGCAGTAATATAAATGACAATAAGATAAACGCAAACCGATTTATAGTGGTTCAGTCATGCGACCTACATCCACTTGCGAAGCCTTCTTCGATGAGGCTCCCAACTTCCACTAGCAAATCACTTTGAAGGGGAAGGACAAATACCCCTCTTACAACCTTTTACAAGTGGTTCACTCTCTTACAAATTTTCAAAGAGAAAGAAGGAGGTGAACACTCAAGCAATTAAAAACAAAAACTTGCTAAAGACTTTGCTAAGACTTTTATCTCAATCTCTTGCTTCTCAAAGGTTGTTTTTTCAGTTGAGAATTCAGAGGTATTTATAGGCCTCAAGATGATTCAAATTTGGGCTCCAAAATTTAAATTCTCTTTAGTTCCCGATGCTAGCGGTGCCACCGCCTGTCAGTGCCTAACACTGACAGTGTACTGGCGGTGCCATCGCCGGACCTCCCGGGTGCTGGGCGGTGCCACCGCTCAGTCCAGCGGTGCCACCGCTCAGTTCTCGGGTTCTGGGCGGTGCCACCGCCTACACTATTTCAGCTCACTGGTTGGGCTTCAAACTTGGCCCAAACTAGTCCGAACTCGGGCCCAATTGGCCCGTACTTGTGTTATAGGATTAACACTTAATCCTAACCCTAATTAACGTGCTAACTATAAATTTAAAGACATTTTCTAAGCTATTACAAAGTCCGCAAGTCAAATTTTTTCCAGCGAGCTTCCGACGAACTTCCGACGGTCTTACGACGAACTCTCGGAAACCATTCTGCGGACTCCGGGCAAGCTCCTAGACTTCACGATTTGATCTTGGCGAGTTCCAACGAGCTTCTTCGGCAAGATTCGATCTTTCTCGGTGAGCTCCATGAACTTCCAACGAACCTTCCGGCGAGCTTCCGAAAAACCCTTCGGCAAGCTCCCAACTCATTCTCGGCTAGTTCCGACAGCATTCCCGATGAACCTTCGGACTTTCGTCGAACTCTCGAACTCGCAACAAATCCTTCATGCTTGACTTCCACACTTTGTTTCGCTTTATGTCTTCGTCGTTATCGTAGTTAATCCTACACACACAAGCCAAAACTCTACTCCGATCTAGACAATTATTACAATGCGAATTGACATTATGTTGCCCGGCACGTCATTGGTTGGCGCTTCGTCCGATTCTTCAGCGCATCATCCTCTCTTGCGGCTTGTTGCCCAATCGGCGGTTGACCTCCGCAACCCTGATATCCTTGGTGCAATTCCACTCTCCTTGGCCCGATGCCCGATGTTCGAAGCCTTCTGTCGTCCAATATCCTGGCGTGATCTCCTCCGGCGCAATGTCAATTCCTCCTGCGTCAACTGTCTAATCCTGATCGAGTAGACCTGCATCACTCAAAATGCTTTTAAACATCTAAACATAATCAATTAGTTTCATCATCAAAATCCGAGATTCAACAATCTCCCCCTTTTTAATGATGACAACTAATTGATGACTAACGGAGTAAACCTTAACTCCCCGGCGTTTAACTAAACTCCCCCTATCAATATGCCATAGATAGAACACTTGGATTATCCCAAATCCAAGTAACATTCATCACATGTTATGAAAAACATTTAAACCATCATGCAAATATATATAAAATATTCAATTCAATGTATGAAGTCATCAATATACTTCTCCCCCTATGTCATCAACAAAAAGGAGAAGTAGCTCTAGCTATTTTAAAAGATATGCAAGTTTTTGCAACATAAAGCTAGATTTTCATCATAATATATAAGCACAAAAGCATAGCAAGATTCTTAAGTTCAATCATGGCAATTCAACACTTGCTTCTTGAGCAAGATTGCACTTTGCTTTTCTTTGCATGTTCTCACTAGTAAAAGCTTTCTCCCCTTTATTTTTGTCGAAAAGAAGGGAAGAGTACAAGCTAGCCAACATTTTCCTTAAGCTAGCAATCTTTCTCCCCCTATGTCATTGCCAAAAAGGAGAGGAACCAATGATTTAGACTTTTACATAAATTATGAATTTGCATCAATTAATATTTCAATCATCACATGATACATACAAGACAAAAATTGCAAAGAAATCATGTCATGAAAGACATCAATTGTTAAACATGATATGATAATAGTCTCAAAATTTTCAATTTGTAATACATGTGATACATTGCAATACTAAAAAATTTAATGCGATTCTTTTAATGATATCAACCTATTTTTGATACAAAGCATGGCAAGAGCAATTATATTGCAAGTTTTCGAAGTTTTGCATTTTTTGCTTCTTTCGAGATAGCAATTCTTTGCTTCTCTATAAGCTAGCAAATTTTATGATATGCAAGTTTTACTACATACAAGCTAGCAAATTTAAAGATTTGCACGTTAGCATATTTGCTTTTCTTTGCGATGCACATGATAGCATTTCTTTGTAATGTTCAAGATAAAAAATTGTACATTATGCTAGCTAGCAAATTAAAGATGTTCAAGAAAGCAAGCTCTTTCTTCTCTTTTGAGAAGTGCCATTTTTGCTTCCTTAGTAAAATGCCAATCTAGCAAGGGACAATGTTTTACATGAGGCAAGCAAGCAATTTGACAAGTGTTACATTTGCATCTTCTTTTTAGACGTGCAAGAAAGTAAGCAAGTTTTTACATTTTCTTGACTTGTGCAAGCTAGCTAATTTCTTTTTGAGATGACCCTTTACCTCAATTCAAGATAGCACATTAGCAACTCTTTCTCCCCCTTTGTTATTGGCAAAAGGAAAGGAAGATTCAAGTCATGAATATCAAAATAATAATTTTATCATGAATATTTCATCATTGCATGCATCATTATCGTATGTTAAAGTATTGCATACATAATACCAAATCATCATATATATTTTTAAAACATATAAACTCATCATTATATGCATGATTCCAAATCATCATTCATATTATTTCAATCATTGTTTAAATCATCACTATAACTCATCATGCACAAAATGTAAAATCATCTAACATGATACAAATATTTATTTTCAAAATATTTATCACTATTTTCATGTATGATAATAAAGTATTCATGATACACATTATATGCATATATCATCACAATAAAAAGCAATTGCATGCATAATTTCAAATCATAAATGTGTCAAATCATGATGGTATTAACTTGTCAAATTTCATCCTACCATTCATAATCATAACTTTTCATTTGTATGCATCAAAATAATATCAAGAGTATTTGATGCATAATTTTATATCATCACATAAGGAATATCAAGAAGAAAGTAATTGGGTGATGCAATAAACATTTCATGAATACAAGGAATTACATAAAAATCATATCATGAAAGATTAGAACATGTGAATACCAAAAGACATGATTTCTTTTTGAAAAACCTACTCATAATTAATCAAAAGAAAATCTTAGGAGATCGATTAATGAAAAAATCTTGATTCATAATAAATCTTAATTTGTAAATATTACAGAATCAAGATCATGATTTTGGATAAAACTCATTCAAATTCAAATCACCAAAAATCAATTTTATTTTTATGGTTCAGAAAATTTGTAACATAAGTAGATTCATGATTTCATTGATAATATATTTTTCATTTTTTTAAGTATTTCATTTTAAGTGATTGATTTCATGTTAGCATGCTTTTTCATTTATGTTAAATAAAAACATGCATCAATGTTTAGGATCGAAAAATGAATTTCATCATAAAACCATCAAGATCAATAGATTCTAAAATATGAATTGTTAGGATCAAGAAAATCTGAAAATAAAATTTAACACTTTCATGCATTCGGACATGGTTTTGCTATAGATTTTCAAATTCAATCATGAAGTTAAAAATACTCATGATCATCGAAATTTTTGTATCCAAAACATATAATTTCTAACATGTTATTAAGGCATGTAATAGTGTAAAATCATCAAGATACACATGCATGGATTAATCCTAAGCACTATCACATATCATATAATTATCATCCCTAATGTTGCATACATCATTCAACATTTCAAAACATAACATGCATGAAACCTTAGCAATATACTTTTCATGATCAGATTTTTTAATTTTTCAAAGATGCTAAAAAGAAAAACATGATATAATTTTTGAAAAATAATTTTTTATTTCCTATTCTAAATTAAGCACTCATGAAAGACTTCAAGTAATTTCAAAATAATTCAAGAGAGTTGAGTTACTTACCTAGTAGTCGAAGCTCGTCAAAGCCCAATTCGCCTTTTCACCTTTGGAAGTTTTTGATTCATCCTTGGTTGCCTTCCTTTTCTTTGGCCTCTTCCTCCGTTCAAGTTCATTGCTTGTTTTAGATTTTTGTTTAATAAACTTATTAAGATTTAGTGTTCGAAGTTCAAGTTCTTCATTGTCCTCATCACTTGAGTCATCGCTCAAGTGATATTCATTTTTCCGGAGTTCCAAATCCTTCCTATTCTTTGGAAGTTGATTTTGTTCATCATGTACATTATGCACCATTTCATATATCATCAACGAACCAATTAGTTCTTCAAGTGGAAAAATATTTAAATCTTTTGTTTCTTATATTATGGTTATTTTAGGATCCCACCTTTTTGGAAGGGATCTTAAGATCTTGCTTACGAGATCAATATTCGAAAAAGATTTACCAAGAGCTCTTAGATTATTGACGACATCCGTGAAACGGGTGTACATGTCGCCTATAGTCTCGCTTGGTTGCATTAAAAAAAACTCAAAATCATGCAATAAAATGTTAACTTTCGAGTCTTTGACTCTACTAGTTCCCTCGTGCATGATTTCAAGTGTTCGCCAAATATCAAAAGCCGTTTTGCACGTTGAAATCCGATTGAACTCATTTTTGTCCAAAGCGCAAATTAAGGCATTCATAGCCTTTGTGTTTAAAGAAAAATACTTCTTCTCCAAATCCGACCATTCATTCATCGGTTTAGAGGGAAGTTGAAAATTGTTTTCAACGATAATCCATAAATCCAAATTCATAGAAATCAAGAAAACTCTCATTCGAGTTTTCCAATATGTGTAGTCTAATCCATTAAACAATGGTGGACGAACAACCGATAAGCTCTCTTGAAAGCCATAAAGAGCCATTTCTATTTGGGTGTTAAACCAAAGTAGAAAACCGTGGCTCTGATACTAATTGTTAGGATCGGAGCTGCACTAAGAGGGGGGGGTGAATTAGTGCAGCGGTAAAGTACGATAAACTTTTGATGATTTAAACACTTTCGGAAACTTCATATGATAAAAGCAACATTTCGTTTGAAACCATTTCGATTGCGTTTTAACTTGAAGGGATACGTAAGAAGGAGACAAAGAAGTAGAGTATCAAAGTGAAGATGGTTTGCAGTAATATAAATGACAATAAGATAAACGCAAACCGATTTATAGTTGTTCGGTCATGCGACCTACATCCACTTACGAAGCCTTCTTCGATGAGGCTCCCAACTTCCACTAGCAAATCACTTTGAAGGGGAAGGACAAATACCCCTCTTACAACCTTTTACAAGTGGTTCACTCTCTTACAAATTTTTAAAGAGAAAGAAGGAGGTGAACACTCAAGCAATTGAAAATAAAAACTTGCTAAAGACTTTGCTAAGACTTTTATCTCAATCTCTTGCTTCTCAAAGGTTGTTTTCTCAACTGAGAATTGAGGGGTATTTATAGGCCTCAAGAGGATTCAATTTTGGGCTCCAAAATTTAAATTCTCTTTGGTTCCCGATGCTGGCGGTGCCACTGCCTTTTAGTGTTTGACACTGACAGTGTACTGGCAGTGCCACCGCCGAACCTCTCGGGTGCTGGGCGGTGCCACTGCTTAGTCCAGCGGCGCCACCACTCAGTTCTCGGGTTCTGGGCGGTGCCACCACCTAATCTGGCGGTGCCACCGCCTACACTAGTTCAGCTCACTGGTTGGGCTTCAAACTTGGCCCAAACCAGTCCGAACTCGTGCCCAATTGGCCCGTACTTGGGTTATAGGATTAACACTTAATCTTAACCCTAATTAATATGCTAACTACGAATTTAAAGACATTTTCTAAGCTATTACAAAGTCCACAAGTCAAGACTTTTTCTAGCGAGCTTCCGGCGAACTTCCGACGGTCTTCCGACGAACTCTCGGAATCCATTCTGCGGACTCCGGGCATGCTCCTAGACTTCACGATTTGATCTTGGCGAGTTCCAACAAGCTTCTTCGGCAAGCTCCGATCTTTCTCGGTGAGCTCCGCGAACTTCCAACGAACCTTCCGGCGAGCTTCCGAAAAACCCTTCGGCAAGCTCCCTACTCATTCTCGGCTAGTTCCGGCAACATTCCCGACGAACCTTCGAACTTCCATCGAACTCTCGAACTCGCAACAAATCCTTCGTGCTTGACTTCAACACTTTGTTTTGCTTTATGTCTTCATCGTTATCGTAGTTAATCCTGCACATACAAGCCAAAACTATACTCTGATCTAGACAATTATTACAACGCGAATTGACATTATGTTGCCCGGCACGTCATTGGTTGGCGCTTCGTCCGATTCTTCAGCACATCGTCCTCTCTTGCGGCTTGTTGCCCAATCGGAGGTTGACCTCCGCAACCCCGATATCCTTGGCGCAATTCCACTCTCCTTGGCCCGATGCCCGACGTCCAAAGCCTTCTGCCGTCCAATATCCTGATCTCCTCTAGCGCAATGTCAATTCCTCTTGTGTCAATTGTCTAATCCTGATCGAGTAGACCTGCATCACTCAAAATGCTTTTAAACATCTAAACACAATCACTTAGTTTCATCATCAAAATCCGAGATTCAACACCACAGCCATCCATCAACCCTCTATAACCGCCCAAAGCAATTTCCACAATTGCTTAAAAGATCATCGCCAAATTTCACCGTCATCTCCACCACCATAGATCATCTTTTGATCTCCCCGTAAATTGCAACAGATCCAAAAATTTCATCCATAGCCCTAAAACTACAAAACCACGCCCTCAAACTGCACCAAAAACTGCCACAAAACAAGCCTAAACCGTAGCCTACATCCACCAATCCACCAACCCTTTCGACCATCACTTCTCTCAACCTATACATGCCTTTAACCCAACAACAAAAGAGAGATCTTAACATCATAGATTTGGAGGCATATACTATGGCATCTAAGGAGGTAATCAATGCTAAATTTGAAGCCTTGGAGGCACGAATGGAGGATAAGATTCGGACGCTCTTTACCGAACTCAGATTGGGCCGACCACTAAGCTCGAAGAAATCATATCAAGGAGAGAGCTTTGCCCAATCGCACCAAGCCCGAAGAGATAACTTCCAAGGGAGGGGAGGCTCTATGACCGACCCCAACTATTCGCGCATGAGAGTGGACTTCCCTAGATGGGAAGAAGGAGACCCAATTGGTTGGATCTCGCGTGCGGAGCGATATTTTCGGTACCATAAATCTGCGGATGCATCCATGGTGGAAATTGCAGCTATACATCTTGAAGGGGATGCCATACAGTGGTTTGACTAGTTTGAACACACTTATGGACTCCTTTCATGGAGATAATTCAAAGAAGGACTGCTGAACCACTTCGGACCAACTTATTACGAGAACATTGATGGACAACTAGCAAAGATCCGACAAACCTCCACCATTCAGGAGTACCAAACCAGGTTTGAAAGGTTATCTAATCAAACTCGTGATTGGTCTGAAAAATAGCTATTGGGGACCTTTATTGAGGGCTTAAAGCCGGAGATCCGGGGGGAAGTTAAGACGCGACAACCATATAGGCTTATGGCAGCTATCTCTTTCGCACGACATCAAGAGGAGCAATTGAACCATGAAGCTCGAAGGACTAGGGTTGCTCCTCAACCAGTAATATTGAAGCTCTCAGCCGCCCCTACTGTCGACCAAGTCCCTACACCGAAGAGGTTAACAAAAGAAGAGCTTCGGGAGCGATATGCGAAGGGGTTATGTTGGCATTGTGACGAGCCGTGGAGCCGTGAGCATCGCTGTGGTAAAGGGATACTTCTTATGATTGAACCAATAGAAGAAGAGGTCATTGAACATCCAGAAGAGAGCCTTCAATATAAAGAAAAAGATGCAGAAGAAGAGCCACAACTGACCGAAGTTACGGTACATGCACTAGCCGGCTACTCAAACCCGCAAACGATAAAAATTGTAGGCCTTCTCAAACAAATGTTCGGATCAAGAGCACTAAGAGGGGGGGGGGGTTGAATTAGTGTAGCGAAAAACCTTCTACGATGAAAAAAAAACTACGTTCATTCGATAAAAGTGATTTCAGTAAGAAAGATGATTCGTAAATCACTCTAACTTTTGATTAAGCGAGATGTAGCAAAGATATAAATGCAGTTTGCAGTTATGGTTCAAATCAGATAGTAGGTACAAACTGAAATATGATATTCGTACGAAAAACCTGATTTCGTCTAAATGCTGATTCGTAAATCACTTGATTAAGCGAGATGCAGTTAAAGCAAGGATATAAAGGCAGTTTGCAGTTATGATAGAAATCAAATTGTAAACGCAAATTGAAATATGATGATCGTACGATAAAACAGATTTACGTCTAAACGTCGATTCGGAAAGTGCAAAGCTTGAAACCCAATCGTATATGTGCAGAAAGCAGTAAGCTTTTGAGGAGGTTTGCAGTAAAGATAATATGCTCAAAGTAAATGTAAACCAAGATTTAGAGTGGTTCGGTCAATCTTGACCTACATCCACTTTTGGCTTCCTCCACCGACGAGGTCACCGACGTCCACTAGAGGCCTTCCTTCAATAGGTGAAGGCCAACCACCCTTTTACAATTTTAATCCTTTTGACGGGCTTAGGAGACAACCCTTACAGAATTTTCTCTCCTCTCTTTAAAGATCAGAACTTGGAAGAAAAGAGGGAGAAGAACTTTTGGCTTTTACAACAATTTTGAGCTCTAAAAATCACAGAATAAGATCAGGATTTCGGTGTGTTTTTGGGTGCCCTTTCAGTGCTGAAAGGGTGGGGTATTTATAGGCCCCAACCCAATTTGAATTCCGAGCTCAAAACTCTCAATTCCCGGAATTCCGGGATCTAGCGGTTGCACCGCCTAGCAGAGCTTGAAGACTGAGCCTCTGGGCGGTGCCACCTCCTGTCATGGGCGGTTGCACCTCCTGCCAGAACTCGAAGACCGAGCTCAAGTGGTGCCACCGCCTGACTGAGGCGGTTGCACCTCCTGCCAGAGCTCAAAGACCGAGCTCAAGTGGTGCCACCTCCTATCAGGGGTGGTTGCACCACCTAGTCTCGCTCGGAGACTGAGCCCAGGCGGTGCCACCGCCTAGCTGGGACGGTTCAACCGCCTGGCAGAAATCAGGGTCCGAATGGGTTTGATCCATTTGGCCCAATTTGGGTTTTTCAGGGGCCCAATTGCCGCAAGATTAAGTTAATGGGATCACCTCCCATTTCCAACTTAATCATTGTGCTAACTACGATATTTCCTAAGACATTTACTGTAACTTGCTTCGGTGCGTCAATCGCTTCTTCCGACGAGCTTCCGGCGAACTTCCGTCGATCATCCGATGAACCCTCGGTGATGCTCCTGCGGACTTCCGGCAAACTCCTGGACTTGCGACGATCCACTTGGCGAGTTCCGATGAGCTTCTTTGACAAGCTCCTGGACTTCTCATATTTGTTCCTGCAGAACCTCCGATGACCGTCTGGACTTCCATCGAACTCTCGAACTCCCAACTTGATCATAGTCTTGACTCCGGCGCAACTCCTGCTATATGTCTTACTTTCATCGTAGTTAATCCTGCACACTTAAAACAAACTTCGATCTACATAATTAATACTAAGCATTAATCAAGTTGTCCGACATGTCATTGGTCTCTCGACGCTTCGTTTGATTCTTCGGCGCATCGTCCTTTCTTGCGGCCTATTGCCCAATCGGCCAGTTGACTCTGCAACTCCGATGTCCTTGGCGCAATATCCGCTCTTCTTGGCCCGATGCCCGAATCCATGGCCCGAATCCGTCTGTCGATACGTCGACCGTTCCACCGGCCCGACGTCCAATCTTCTGACATGTTCCTCCGGCCCAACATGATTTTCCTGCTTTAATTGTCTCATCCTGATCGAAGTATCCTGCGTCACTCAAAATGCAGATTAAATCATAAACACATATATCAAGTGGTTTCATCATCAAAATACGAGATTCAACAATCTCCCCCTTTTTGATGATGACAACCACTTGATGACGGAGTTAACCTTAACTCTCGGAGTTTAAACAAACTCCCCTTATCAATATGCCATATTGATAGAAACTCTTGGATTAAAAAATCCAAGCAATATGTCATCATAAACTTATGCATAACATGTCATGTCATCAACATACTTCTCCCCCTTTGTCATCAACAAAAAGAAGAAGTACCACAATCAAGTGTTTATGATATAAGTTCAACTCATTGCATGAAAAACATAATATCCATTTTTACCATCATGCAAGTTTGCTATTATCAAATGATATGATATCAACATGTAAAATTGCAATGTAAGCTTTTGATATCGTAACGCAAACATTTCAAGTGTTTATCAATTGTAGCATTTCATCACATGGCAAGATATCAATAAGTAAAGTTGCGATGCTAGTTCTTGATATATTATTATAATACAACCATGGCATAGAGCAAATATGGTAATCATAGCATCAATTCATATATTTCTCCCCCTTTGTCGTCAAGAAAAAGAAGAACGATATAAGCAAATTTTAAATATAAGTGCGATATAAGCAGGTTCATGCCATTTTTCAACAAAGAGTTATAAGATACCAAATATTCAAACATCTCAAGGAAAACATGACATAGAGATAGCTTTGAAAACTTCTTCCATTTTATTTGTTATTTTCTTTTTGCATGAAGGAGGAAAGCTATTTCTGAGCTTACTCGAATGAAGTTAAAATCGATAAGATATTAAAACACGCTTCATTTTTACAACTATCAAGATATGTATGTGAATCAAATCCTTGTACGTAAAAATGACTTCCTTTTTCAAGAAGGAATTTATAAGCAGGAATCATTTCATCAAATCTATTTCTCAAAACAAAATATTGTTCACATGATAAGTGTATGAGAGATGTATTTGCTAGTTGATTCCATATGTCAAAAATCAATGATATGAATTAAACTTGATATGACATATGCTTATTATGTATGGAAGAGGATAATTTGAAAATCCAATTGTTAGGATACCAATAGTTAAGAGAATCCGAAAATGAAATTAACACTTTCATGCATTCGGTCAAGGCTGTGCTATTGATTTTCAAATACAATCATGAGGACAAAACATGCTTATTATCGTGGAAACTTTTGTATCCAAAGCACATAATTTCCAACCTGTTATTAGGGTATGTAATTGTGTAAAATCATCATGGCAATCGAGTGATTTGATCATTCAATCAAGAAAGTCCGAAAATTAATTTTAACAAGTTCAATCATTCGGACATATTTTTGCCATAGTTTTTCAAATACAATCATGAAGATAAGACATACTCATCATCATGGTAGTACGATAGCAAGTTTACAATATACAAGCTAGCAAAAAATTTTCAACATTTTAAGACACGCAAGCTAGTAATTTTCTCTTTGAGATATGCACATTAGCAACTCTTTCTCCCCCTATGTCATTGGCAAAAAGAAGGGAAGACCCTTTACATTAATTTCTAAATCATGACAAAGGTAGGTTTCAATCTTATTTGTGCATCATTATATTTTCAAATTCGAACATGCACAATTTCAAAAACCTTATATTTCATTCATGCATGATACTAAATAAATCAATCAATATTATGAGCAATCATACATGATACTTAAATTTTTAACTATTTATTAACATTTTGATCATGATACCAAACATTCATCATTTAGAGTATTCATGACATTAAATCAACATTTATAATACATCATTTTAGTAACAACTCATAGCATTTTAAATCATGATTTACATCATATGCAATACATCACATCATAATTAAAAAGCTCAAGTATTGCATGCATCATTGCAAATCATAAATGCTTCATATCATGATGGTATCAATTTTGTCAAATTATATCCTATATCCTACCATGATCATAACTTTTCATTTGTATACATCAAAATAAATTAATGAATATTTCATGTATTCATATCATCATATAAGGAATATCAAGAAGAATTGGTAATGAGATTTACGAATCATGTAGACAAATTATGAATATTAAGAGACATATTATGATTCTTTTTAGATAACTCAAATAGCAAAAAGAAAGAATCATAGTAAGTTATTTTGATTTATAAAAATAATTCTCAAGTTATAATTCCAAGAAATCATGATTCATTTCGATAAATTTCAATAAGAACACAAAGTAGGAGATCTTGATTCATAAATGATTTCAAGTTATAAATCATGGGCAATTAAGATCATGATTTCGATAAAACCCATTAAATTCAAATCATCAAAATCTCAACATTACTTTCAAGAGATTCAAAATGACAGATAATTTTATTGATCTCTTAGTGAAAAAGTCAATAAGGTAGAGAAAAATAAATTTTCAAGAAAGATACTTTTCTCTTTTTAGTTGTTTTAATTCATATGATTTTATTTCATCTATACCAAATCTATACCAAACATGTAGCATGTTTTAAAATCGAAAGTACAAGTTTTATTACGACAAAGATCAATAAGGTACTTTCATTACCGTGAAAATCGAAAATCGCAAGATTCATCATCCATAATTATAAAACCAATAAACATGATTTTTAAAATCTCATGCATAGAATAAAATCATGGTATCAAAACATCATTATATCATCAAGCATGATTTCATAAGGCATTTTTAATCAAAATCATTTTGTTTATCATAAACATGTAATTTTCATGATTATTTTCAAAATTACTAGAATCATAAGTATGATTCATAGTTTTTGTATTTTTATTATTAAATTATTAAACATGCAATTTTCAAGAAGATTATTCTAAACTAAATAAAAAAGAAAAATGCATCATGAAAAGCATTATGTAATTTCAAAATAGACTAAAGGCCTTTTGATTACCTCAATGTCGAAAGCCGTTAAGGCGTAATTTGCCACATCGCCTTTCTTGGATTGTCCCTCATCTTCGGATGAGCTCATTTCATCCTTTGGCAGCTTCTTCTTGTGTTCATAGCAAGTAGCTCCATTCTTTTTATTTTTTAATTTTTGTTTAATTAACTTTTTAAAGTTTATGAATAGTTCAAGTTCACCATCACTTGAGCTTATGCTCGAGTGGTCTTCATGTGTTCTCAGTCTGAAATCCTTCCTGTTCTTTGGAAGGTGGTTCTCAAGTTCTTTACGTGCATTGCATGTCATTTAATAGGTCATCAAGGACCGTATTAGTTCTTCAAGAGGGAAGTTGTTTAGATCTTTCGCCTCTTGAATAGCAGTGACTTTAGAATCCCAATTTTTAGGAAGGGATCTTAGAATCTTATTTACGAGCTCAAAATCTGAAAAACTTTTTTCGAGTCCTTTTAGACCGTTGATGACATCCGTGAAACGGGTAAACATGTCGCCAATAGTCTCACTCGGTTTCATCCGGAAAAGTTCGAAAGAATGTATCAAAAGATTGATTTTTGACTCTTTCACTCTACTTGTGCCTTCGTGAGTCACTTCGAGTGTATGCCAAATATCAAATGCGGTTTCACAAATCAAAACACGGTTGAACTCATTTTTATTAAGTGCACAAAATAAGGCATTCATAGCCTTTGCATTAAGAGCGAAAGCCTTCTTCTCCAATTCATTCCAATCGATAATTGGAAGAGAAGACTTCGAAAATCTATTTTCGACAAGATTCCAAAGTTCAAAATCCATATAAATAAGAAAGATCCTCATTCGGGTCTTCCAATAGGTGTAGTCCATCCCTTTGAACATGGGTGGACGTGTAATAGAATGGCCCTCTTGGTTTCCGGCGTATGCCATCTCTCTTGGGTTTTAATCCGTTTGAGAGTTAACCCCGCTCTGATACCAATTGTTAGGATCAAGAGCACTAAGAGAGGGGGGGTGAATTAGTGCAGCGAAAAACCTTCAATGATTAAAAAAAAACTGTGTTCGTTCGATAAAAGTGATTTCAGTAAGAAAGTTGATTCATAAATCACTTTAACTTTTAATTAAGCGAGATGCAGCAAAGATATAAATGTAGTTTGCAGTTATGGTTCAAATCAGATAGTAGGCGCACACTGAAATATGATATTCGTATGAAAAAACTGATTTACATCTAAATGTTGATTCGTAAATCACTTGATTAAGCGAGATGCAGTTAAAGCAAGGATATAAAGGCAGTTTACAGTTATGATAGAAATCAAAACGTAAAAGCAAATTGAAATATGATGATCGTATGATAAAACTGATTTACGTCTAAATGCCAATTCGGAAAGTGCAAAGCTTGAAACCCAATCGTATATGCGCAGAAAACAGTAAGCTTTTGAGGAGGTTTGCAGTAAAGATAATATGCTCAAAGTAAATGCAAACCGAGATTTAGAGTGGTTCGGTCAATCTTGACCTACATCCACTTTTGGCTTCCTCCACCGACGAGGTCACCGACGTCCACTAAAGGCCTTCTTTCAATAGGCGAAGGCCAACCACCCTTTTACAGTTTCACTCCTTTTGACGGGCTTAGGAGACAACCCTTACAGAATTTTCTCTCCTCTCTTTAAAGATCATAACTTAGAAGAAAAGAGGGAGAAGAACTTTTGGCTTTTACAACAATTTTGAGCTCTAAAAATCACATAATAAGATCAGGATTTCGGTGTGTTTTTGGGTGCCCTTTCAATGCTGAAAGGGTGGGGTATTTATAGGCCCAAACCCAGTTTGAATTCTGAGCTCAAAACTATCAATTCCCGGAATTTCGGGATCTGGTGGTTGCACCGCCTGGCAGAGCTTGAAGACTACGCCTCTGGGCGGTGCCACCTCCTATCATGGGCGGTTGCAACTCCTGCCAGAACTCGAAGACCGAGCTCAAGCGGTGCCACCGCCTAATTGAGTTGGTTGCACCTCCTGCCAGAGCTCGAAGACCGAGCTCAGGTGATGCCACCTCCTGTCAGGGGCGGTTGCACCGCCCAGTCTCGCTTGGAGACTAAGCCCAGGTGGTGCCACCGCATGGCTGGGGCGGTTCAACCGCTTGGCAGAAATCAGGGTCCGAATGGATTGATCCATTCGACCTAATTTGGATTTTTCAAGGGCCCAATTGCCCCAAGATTAAGTTAATGGGATCATCTCTCATTTCCAACTTAATCATTGTGCTAACTATGATATTTCCTAAGACATTTACTACAACTTGCTCCGGTGCGTCAATCGCTTCTTCCGGCGAGCTTCCGACGAACTTCCGTCGATCATCCGATGAACCCTCGGTGATGCTCCTGCGGACTTCCGGCAAACTCCTGGACTTGCGACGATCCACTTGGTGAGTTCCGATGAGCTTCTTTGGCAAGTTCCTGGATTTCTCGGATTTGTTCCCGTAGAACCACCGACGACCGTCCGGACTTCCATCGAACTCTCGAACTCCCAACATAATCATAGTCTTGACTCTGGCCCAACTCCTGCTGTATGTCTTACTTTCATCATAGTTAATCCTACACACTTAAAACAAACTTCGATCTGCACAATTAATACTAAGCATTAATCAAGTTGTCCGGCATGTCATTGGTCTCTCGACGCTTCATCTGATTCTTCGGCGCATCATCCTTTCTTGCGGCCTATTGCCCAATTGACCAGTTGACTCCGCAACTCCGATGTCATTGGCGCAATATCTACTCTTCTTGGCCCGATGCCCGAATCCATGGCTCGAAGCCTTCTGTCGATATGTCTATCGTTCCACCGGCCCGACGTCCAATCTTCTGACATTTTCCTCCGACCCAACATGATTTTCCTGCTTTAATTGTCTCATCCTGATCGAAGTATCTTGCGTCACTCAAAACGCATATTAAATCATAAACACATATATCAAGTGGTTTCATCATCAAAATACGAGATTCAACAACAACAACCGATCACTGTTCTCATCGACACGGGCAGTACTAATAACTTTCTAAACAGTAAGGTTACTGTCCAGATGGCCTTACCTATCGAGAATTGCAGCAGGTTTGATGTTAAGGTCGCTGATGGATGGATTTTGAAGTATGATCGTAGGTGCCCGCAAGTGAAACTATTGTTGATCATGAGGCCTTACCAAAAGATAATTGCATATTTCTTCCTTCTCCCTCTTGATGATCATGAAGCCATGCTCAGAATTAAATGGTTGACGACATTAGGCAAACCTCCAGAAAATACTCGGTCATATCAATATCTACATCTCCAGAAGGATGAAATAGAAAGGATTATAAAAGAGATGCTCAAAACATGAGTTATTCGACCAAATTGCAACCTCTACTCTTCACCGGTGCTACTTGTATGCAAGAAGGATGGAACATGATGAATATGCATTGATTACCGAGCTCTCAATGGCATAACTATCAAGGATAAATACCATATTCTAGTACTAGATGAATTGCTAGATGAAAGGGAGCATAAATCTTCACAAAGCTAGACCTTCGATCCGGGTATCATCAAATACGAGTGTACAAAGAAGTCATACCAAAAATCGCCTTTCGAACACACAACGACCACTATGAATTTTTTCTTTCTTCAATAAAAGATGGAATATCTTGGGCATATCATATCAGAGGAAGGTGTGATGGTGGATCCGTTCAAAATTGGAGCAATGCAAAACTGGCCTACCCCGAGGAACATAAAATTGCTACATGGCTTTCTGGGTTTAACAGGCTACTATCGTAAGTTCGTGAAAAACTATGGAAAGATCAGTGCACCACTCACTTCTTTACTGAAAAATAATACCTTCCAATGGTCGGACAAAGCCTCTGCTGCCTTTGACAAACTTAAGGCAGTCATGATGATGATGCCGGTGCTAGCGCTCCCAGATTTCAACTGACCCTTTTGTTAGGATCAAGAGCAATAAGAGGGGGGCGATTAAAAAAAAACTACGTTCGTTCGATAAAAGTGATTTCAGTAAGAAAGCTGATTCGTAAATCACTTTAACTTTTGATTAAGTGAGATGCAGCAAAGATATAAATGCAGTTTGTAGTTATGGTTCAAATCAGATAGTAGGCGCAAACTGAAATATAATATTCGTAAGAAAAAATAGATTGATGTCTAAATGCTGATTCGTAAATCACTTGATTAAGAGAGATGCAGTTAAAGCAAGGATATAAAGGCAGTTTGTAGTTATGATAGAAATCAAAACGTAAAAGCAAACTGAAATATGATGATCGTACGATAAAACAGATTTACGTCTAAACGTCGATTCGGAAAGTGCAAAGCTTGAAACCCAATCGTATATGTGCAGAAAGCAGTAAGCTTTTGAGGAGGTTTGCAGTAAAGATAATATGCTCAAAGTAAATGTAAACCAAGATTTAGAGTGGTTCGGTCAATCTTGACCTACATCCACTTTTGGCTTCCTCCACCGACGAGGTCACCGACGTCCACTAGAGGCCTTCCTTCAATAGGTGAAGGCCAACCACCCTTTTACAATTTTAATCCTTTTGACGGGCTTAGGAGACAACCCTTACAGAATTTTCTCTCCTCTCTTTAAAGATCAGAACTTGGAAGAAAAGAGGGAGAAGAACTTTTGGCTTTTACAACAATTTTGAGCTCTAAAAATCACAGAATAAGATCAGGATTTCGGTGTGTTTGAGTGCCCTTTCAGTGCTGAAAGGGTGTGGTATTTATAGGCCCTAACCCAGTTTGAATTCCGAGCTCAAAACTATCAATTCCCGGAATTCTGGGATCTGGCGGTTGCACCGCCTGATTGAGGCGGTTGCATCGCTTGGCAGAGCTCGAAGACTGAGCATCTGGGCGGTGCCACCTCCTGTCAGGGGCGGTTGCACCGCCCAGTCTTGCTCGGAGATTGAGCCCAGGCGGTGCCACTGCCTGGCTGGGGCGATTCAACCGCCTAGCATAAATCAGGGTCCGAATGGGTTGATCCATTCGGGCCAATTTGGGTTTTTCAGGGGCCCAATTGCCCCAAGATTAAGTTAATGGGATCACCTCCCATTTCCAACTTAATCATTATGCTAACTACGATATTTCCTACGACATTTACTACAACTTGCTCCGGTGCATCAATCGCTTCTTCCGACGAGCTTCCGGCGAACTTCCGTCGATCATCCGATGAACCCTCGGTGATGCTCCTGCGGACTTCCGGCAAACTCCTGGACTTGTGATGATCCACTTGGCGAGTTCCGACGAGCTTCTTTGGCAAGCTCATGGACTTCTCGGATTTGTTCCCGTAGAACCTCCGACAACTGTCCGAACTTCCGTCGAACTCTCGAACTCCCAATGTGATCATTGTCTTGACTCCGGCGCAACTCCTGGTGAATATCTTACTGTCATCGTAGTTAATCCTGCACACTTATCGTAACATATAGATTAGATAACAAATGACAATTGACTTCATCATCAAAATCCGAGATTGATAATGGAGTTAACCTAAATTCCCCTTGTCTATATGCCATACTTGAGATAAGTCATTCTTGAATTCAAAACCTTTGAATTCAAGAGACATATTGATAAGTTAAAATCATTTAAACTTATCAATACTCCCATCATGATGTATCTCTCTAAAAATGATGTCAAGGCTTGACATTCATTTTCAAATTTTATATTACAAATTTGAATGATGGTAATAGTAGCAATTCATCATATTGTAAGATATCAACATGTAAAACTGCGAAGTAAGATTTTTTGTTTGATATCTTGACATGATACAAACAAGGCATAATGCAAATTTTAGCAATCATAGCATAGCAATTCATATATCTCTTGGTGATGCAAGCATGGCATTAATACTCATATATTTCTCCCTTTTTGTCATCAACAAAAAGCATGGTAATTGTGATACCAGGAGAACAATATAAGCAAATTTTGAGCATAAGTGTGATACCTTTACTAGGTTCATGTCATTTTCAATAGTGAGTCAATTATGCAACCATGACTTGGAGATATCAATTCTGTTTTTATCCCGCATCTCCACCATCTATTTGTGAGTTTACTTTAAATGAAGTTAAAATTGATGAGAGATTAAATCTTGCTTCATTTTCACAAGGATCAAGATATGTATTAGAAACGAATCCTTGTTAGTAAAAACACTATCATTCATATAATCATGAATCATTTTATTAAATTTATTTCTTTAAAGAATATTCTTCACATAGGTGTATGAGAGATGTATTTCATATGTCAACAAAGATGAAAATTAAACTCGTTATGACATATGCTTTATTAAGTCCGGAAGAGGATAATGTATCGAGAAACTCCGATTTTTAAGAGAATCCGAAAACGAAATTAAGACTTTCATGCATTCGGACAAGACTGTGCTATTGATTTTCAAATATGATCATGAAGACAAAACATGCATTCGGACACATCAACATTCCAAATTCTCTTCTTATGAAATCAAATTGTTCTTCACTTAGAGGTTTTGTAAAAATATCAGCTAGTTGATGTTTAGTGTCAATGAACTCTATGATTGCATCATGATTAGTAACATGATCTCGTATAAAGTGATGTCTAATATCAATATATTTTGTTTTTGAGTGTTGTATAGGATTCTTTGTTAAACATATTGCACTTGTGTTATCACATTTAATGGGAATATTTTTAAGATGAACTTTATAATCTTCTAAGGTGTTTTTCATCCATACAACTTGTGTACAGCATGCACTTGCTGCAATATATTCAGCTTCGGTTGTTGATAGTGCAACCGAATTTTGTTTCTTAGATGACCAGGAAACAAGGGCATGTCCTAAAAATTAACATGTTCCTGATGTGCTTTTACTATCTAGTCTACAGCCAGCAAAGTCCACATCAGCATAAGCAATTAACTCAAGATTCTCTGATTTTGGGTACCATAATCTTAGATTTATGGTACCATTAAGATATTTAAGTATTCTTTTAACTGCTTTGAGATGAGATATCTTAGGGTTTGATTGAAATCTAGCACAAAGTCCTACACTGAACATGATATCTGGTCTAATTGCAGTGAGGTAAAGTAAACTTCCTATCATGCCCCTATAAGTTTTTTGATCGAAGCTTTCTCCACTTTCATCAATTTCTAACTTAGTGGAGGTGCTCATAGGAGTGAGTGTTAATAGCTTTTGAGCTATTCATATTAAACTTTTTTAGTAAATTCATAGCATATTTAGTTTGACTAATAAAGATGTCATTGCTTAGTTGTTTGATTTATAAGCCTAAGAAGAATGTTAATTCTCCCATTAACTCATTTCGAATTCAAGACTCATAGTTTTAGCAAAAGATTCACAAAGAGATTCATTTGTAGAACCAAAGATAATATCATCAACATAAATCTGAACAATGAGAAAATTATTTTCAAAATTCTTGATGAACAATGTAGTATCAACCTTGCCTTTTGTGAAATTATTTTCAATAAGAAAGGAACTAAGTCTCTCGTACCAAGCCCTCGGAGCTTGTTTTAAACCATAGAGAGCTTTAGTTAATCTAAACACATGATTAGGGAGGCTATTATTTTCAAATCCAGGAGGTTGTTCAACATAGACTTCTTCGGAAATAAAGCCATTAAGAAAAGCGCTTTTAACATCCATTTGAAATAACTTAAAATTATTACTACTAGCGTAAGCAAGGAGCATCCTTATGGCTTCTAATCGAGCCACAGGAGCGAAGGTTTCTTCGTAATCGATATATTCTTCTTGGTTGAAACCTTTGGCCACTAATCTAGCCTTGTTTCTAACCACGATACCATATTCATCTTGCTTGTTTCTAAAAACCCATTTAGTACCAATAACTAAATGGTCATTTGGCCTAGGAACAAGCTTCCACACCTCATTTCTCTTAAATTGATTTAATTCATCTTGCATTGCGATAATCCATGAATCATCTTTCATGGCTTCGTCAACACATTTGGGTTCAATTTGGGAGAGAAAAGTGGCGTTGGAACAAAAATTTTTAAGAGAAGAACGTGTTTGAACCCCCTTTGATGTGTCTCCTAATATTAGCTCCTTAGGATGAGCAATTACATACTTCCAATCTTTGGGTAAGGATGTTTCAAAAGTGGATGCATCCAAGTTGCTGGTTGGAGACGGGGTTTCATTTAAATTCAAGGAATCAAAATTATCATCATCATCAAAATCATTTTTCTTGATTTCGGAAATCTCATTGAAAACAACATGAATGAATTCTTCAATAATTAAAGTTCTTTTATTGAAGATACGAAAAGCTTTAGAAACCAAAAAATAACCAAGAAAGATTCCTTCATCGGATTTAGCATCAAATTTTCCTAAGTTATCTTTTTCATTCAAGATAAAACACTTACACCCAAAGACTATAAAATATGAAACATTGGGTTTTTTGTTGTTCCATAACTCATAGGGAGTTTTGGTGAGTAAGGGTCTTACTATAACTTGTTAGGATCAAGAGCACTAAGAGGGGGGGGTGAATTAGTGCAGCGGAAAACCTTCTAAGATTAAAATCGAAAACTGCGTTTGTTCGATATAAGTGATTTTGGTAAGAAGCCGATTCGTAAATCACTTCAACTTGAGATAAAGCGAGATGCAGTTAAAGCAAAGATATAAAGGTAGTTTGCAGTTATAATGGAAATCAGAATGTAAGCGCAAACTGAAATACGATGTTCGTACGATAAAACTGATTTGCGTCTTAAACCCCGATTCGAAAAGCACTGAACTTTGAAACACATTCGTAAAAACATAGAAGGCAGTAATCTATTGAGGAGGTTTGCAGTAATGATAAGATGCTCAAAGTAATGCAAACTGAGATTTAGAGTGGTTCGGTCAATCTTGACCTACTCCACTTTTGGCTTCCTCCACCAACGAGGTCAACGACGTCAACTAGAGGCCTTCCTTCAATAGGCGAAGGCCAACCACCCTTTTACAGTTTCACTCCTTTTGACAGGCTTAAGAGACAACCCTTACAGAATTTTCTCTCTTCTCTTTACAACTCAGAACTTGGAAGAAAAGAGGGAGAAGAACTTTTGGCCTTTACAACAATTTTGAGCTCTACGAATCACATAAAAAGATCAAGATTTCGGTGTAAGTTCATGCTCTTTCAGTGCTGAATGGGTGGGGTATTTATAGGCCCCAACCCAGTTCAAATTTGGAGCTCAAAACTGTCAATTCCCAGAATTCCGGGATCAAGCAGCTGCACCTCCTGACTAGAGCGGTTGCACCGCTTGCCAGAGCTCGAAGACCGAGCTCAGGTGGTGCAACCTCCTGACTGAGGCGGTTGCACCGCTCAGCCAGAGCTCCGAGACCGAGCCCAGGCAGTGCCACCTTTGTCAGGGGAGGTTGCACCGCCTAGTCTCGCTCGGAGACTGAGCCCAGGTAGTGCCACCTCCTGGCTGGGGCAGTTGCACCACCCAGTCTCACTCGGAGACTTAGCCTAGGCGGTGCCACCTCCTGGCTTGGGCGGTTGCACCTCCCAGTAGAAATCAGGGTCCGAATGGGTTGATCCATTCGGCCCAATTTGGGTTTTTCAGGGGCCCAATTGCCCCAAGATTAAGTTAATGAGATCACCTCCCATTTCCAACTTAATCATTATGCTAACTATGATATTCCCTAAGACATTTACTGCAACTTGCTCCGGTGCGTCAATCGCTTCTTCCGGCGAGCTTCCGGCGAACTTCCGTCGATCATCCGATGAACCCTCGGTGTTGCTCCTGCGGACTTCCGGCAAACTCCTAGACTTGTGACGATCCACTTGGCAAGTTCCGACGAGCTTCTTTGGCAAGCTCATGGACTTCTCGGATTTGTTCCTGCAGAACCTCCAACGATTGTCCGAACTTCCGTCAAACTCTCGAACTCCCAACGTGATCATTGTCTTAACTCTGGCGCAACTCCTGCTGCATGTCTTTCTTCTATCGTAGTTAATCCTGCACACTTAAAACAAAACTTTGATTGAGACAATTAATCCTAAGCAATTAACCAAGTTGTCCGGCATGTCATTGGTCCCTCGATGCTTCGTCCGATTCTACGGCGCATCGTCCTCTCCTGCAGCATATTGCCCAATCGACCAGTTGACTCCGCAACTCCGATATCCTTGGCACAATACCCGCTCTTCTTGGCCCGATGCCCGAGTCCACAGCATGAAGCCTTCTGTCGATACGTCGACCGATCCACCGGCCCGACGTCTAATCTTCTGACATGTTTCTCCGGCACAACATGATTTTCCAGCTTTAATTGTCTCATCCTGATCGAAGCATCCCGCGTCACTCAAAACGTAGATTAAATCATAAACATATATCAAGTGGTTTCATCATCAAAATACGAGATTCAACAATCTCCCCCTTTTTGATGATGACAACTACTTGATGACGGAGTTAACCTTAACTCCCGAAGTTTAAACAAACTCCCCCTATCAATATACCATATTGATAGAATCTTGAATTCAAACTGAATTCAAGTCATTGCAATATTCATCATGAATCCTTGCAACACGTCATCATGAACTTATGCATAAACTTATGTATAACATGTCATGTCATCAACATACTTCTCCCCCTTTGTCATCAACAAAAAGGAGAAGTACCACAATCAAGTGTTTGTGATATTGGTTCAACTCATTGCATGAAAAACATAACATCAAGTTTTATCATCATGCAAATTTGCTATTATCAAATATCAACATATAAAATTGCGATGTAAGCTTTTGATATCATAACGCAAACATTTCAAGTGTTTATCAATTGTAGCATTTCATCACATGGTAAGATATCAACGCGTAAAATTACGATACAAGTTCTTGATATCTTAACGCATGATGCAAACATGGCATAATGCAAATTTGGCAATCATAGCATCAATTCATATATCTCTTGATGATGCAAGCATTGCAAATATGGTAATCATATTAATTCATATATCTCTTGATGATGCAAGCATGACATAATCATAGCATCAGTGTTCATAGCATCAATTCATATATTTCTCCCCCTTTATCATCAATAAAAAGGAGAACGATATAAGCAAATTTTAAGCATAAGTGCTTGTAATTATTCATGTCATAACTAGGTTCATATCATTTTCCAACAATGAGTGATAGGATATCAATTATACAAACATCTCAAGGAAAACATGACATGGAGATAGCTTTGAAAACTTCTTCCTTTTTATCTGTTATTATCTTTATGCATGAAGGAGGAAGACTATTTGTGATACCAACTATTTGTGATACATGCTATTTGTGAGTTTACTTCGAGTGAAGTTAAAATTGATGAGAGATTAAATCATGCTTCATTTTTACAAGGATCAAGATATATATGTGAAACAAATCCTTGCAAGTAAAAACACTTTCATCCATATTCATCAAATCCATTTCTCAAAAAAAAAATATTTTTCACATGATATGTGTATGAGAGATGTACTTGCTAGTTGATTACATATGTCAAAAATCAATGACATATGCTTGTTAAGTTTGAAAGAGAGTAATGTATCGAGAAAATCTGATTGTTAGGATCAAGAAAATCCGAAAATGAAATTTGACTCTTTCTTGCATTCGGACAAGGTTTTGCTATAGATATTCAATTACAATCATGAAGGTAAAGCATGCTTATTATCATGGAAGTTTTGTATTCAAGCACATAATTTCCAACATGTAATTGTGTAAAATCATTATGGCAATCAAGTGATTTGATCATTCAATCAAGAAGGTTCAAAAAATAATTTTAACACGTTCAATCATTCGGACGTATTTTTGCCATAGTTTTTCAAATACAATCATGAAGATAAGGCATGTTCATCATTATGGTAGTACGATGGCAAGATTACAATTTTAAGACACGCAAGCTAGTAATTTTGAGATGTTCAAGAAAGCAACTCTTGCTTCTTGAAATATAAGTTTTGCTAGATGTGCAAGTTAACTTTTTGCTTCTGCAAGATATCATTCCTTGGTGATGTTCAATATAGCAAGTTCTACATCATGCAAGCTAGTGAATCTTATAACATTTTAGAACATGCATAATCACCAAAGCATCATAAATTTTAATGATGTGCAAAATTATAAATTTTGTATGTTTGCATTTGTGCATCTTGAGATTTGCAAGATAGCACTTCTTGGTGATGTTCAAGATAGCAATTCTTTTTTTTTAGAAGTGTAATTATTTTTTTTCTCCTTTTTTTTTAATTATATGAGCTAGCAAATTAGCTTTCAAGCATGTTTTGCTCCCCCTTTGTCATTGTAAAAAAGAAGGGAAGACCCTTTACATTAATTTCTAAATTATGACAAAGGTAATTAGTATTGATGAAAATTCAAGTCTTGAATGTCAAAACAATTATTTTATCATGAATATTTCATCATTGCATGCATCATTATCATCATATATATTTTTAAAACATATAAACTCATTATTATATGATTCCAAATCATCATTCCTATTATTTCAATCATTGTTTCAATCATCTTTTATAGCTTATCATGCACAATATGTCAAACCATCTAACATGATACAAACATTTATTTTCAAAATATTTATCACTATTTTCATGTATGATAATAAAGTGTTCATGATACCGAACATTAAATCAATATTTTTTAAGTATTTATCACTTCATTTTGATCATGATACCAAACATTCATCATTTAGAGCATTCATGACATTAAATCAACATTTATAATACTTCATTTTAGCAACAACTCATAGCATTTTAAGTCATGATTCACATCATATGCAATACATCACATCATAATTAAAAAGCTCAAGTATTGCATGCATCATTGCAAATCATAAATGTTTCATATCATGATGGTATCAATTTTGTTAAATTATATCCTACCATGCATGATCATAACTTTTCATTTGTATACATCAAAATAAATTAATGAATATTTCATGTATTCATATCATCACATAAGGAATATCAAGAAGAAAATAATTGGGTGATGAGATAAACCTTTCATGAATACAAAGAGTTGTATAAAAATCATATCATGAATACAAGGAATATAGGTCACAATCATTCAAAAGAAAAATCATCATTCATTTTCAATTCATTCAATTTGACAAATCATGATCATGATTTTGATAAAACTCATTTCAAATTTAAATCATCAAAATCATTTTTATGGCTCACAAAATTTATAACATAAATAGATTCATGATTTCATTGATAATATATTTTTCCCCCTTTTTTAAGTGTTTCATCTTAAGTGATCGATTTCATGTTAGCATGCCTTTTCATTTATGTCAAATCAAAATATGCATCAATTTTTAAAGCCACTGTTATTATCATGAAAATCGATAATCCATAATTATCAAGAATCATCATACATAATTTCAAGAATATATACTCATTAATCATAACTTCAAATTAAACATGATTTAATATACTCAAAATCGAGAAATAACAATGGACATCAACATGATTATTATTTCATATTTTCAATCAAAATCATATTGTTTGTTTATCATAAAATATGCAATATTATCATTTACTAGCATGATCATAATATTTTTTTAATACATTAATTCTAAACTAAAAAAGAAAATACATCATGAAAGCATCAAGTAATTTCAAAATAAATTAGGGGGATTTCGAATACCTCATCATTGAAAGTGGTTAAGGCGTAGTTTGCCACCTTGCCTTTCTTGATTTTCTCCTCGTCTTCAGAGGAGCTCGATTCATCCCACTTTGTGTTCTTCTTCTTTGGCCTCTTCCTTCGTTCAAGTTTATTGTTTATTTTAGATTTTTGTTTAATAAACTTATTAAGATTTAGTGTTCGAAGTTCAAGTTCATCATTGTCCTCATCATTTGAGTCATCGCTCAAGTGGTATTCATTTGTCCGGAGTTCCAAATCCTTCCTGTTCTTTGGAAGGTGATTTTGTTCATCATGTTCATCATGGGCATTGTGCACCATTTCATATGTCATCAATGAACCAATTAGTTCTTCAAGTGGTAGGTTGTTTAGGTTTTTAGATTCTTGTATTGCAGTTACTTTTGAATCTCACTTCTTAGAAAGAGAATGCAAAATCTTGTTTACGAGTTCAAAATCCGAAAAATATTTTCCAAGAGCTCTTAAACTATTGACGACATCCGTGAAACGGGTGTACATGTCGCCTATAGTCTCGCTTGGCTGCATTCGAAAAAGCTCAAAATCATGCAATAAAATGTTAACTTTCGAGTCTTTGACTCTACTAGTTCCCTCGTGTGTGATTTCAAGTGTTCGCCAAATGTCAAAAGCCGTTTCGCACGTAGAAATCCGATTGAACTCATTTTTGTCTAAAGCGCAAAATAAGGCATTCATAGCCTTTGCGTTTAAAGAAAAATACTTCTTCTCCAAATCCGACCATTCGTTCATTGGTTTAGAGGGAAGTTGAAAACCGTTTTCAACGATATTCCATAAATCCAAATTTATAGAAATCAAAAAAATTCTCATTCGAGTTTTCCAATAAGTGTAGTCCAATCCGTTAAACAATGGTGGACGAACAACCGATAAGCCCTCTTGGTTTCCGGCGTATGCCATCTCTCTTGGGTTTTAATCCGTTTGAGAGTTAACCCCGCTTTGATACCAATTGTTAGGATCAAGAGCACTAAGAGGGAGGGGGGGGGGGGGTGAATTAGTGCAGTGGAAAACCTTCTAAGATTAAAATCGAAAACTGCGTTCGTTCGATAGAAGTGATTTTGGTAAGAAAGCCGGTTCATAAATCACTTCAACTTGAGATAAAGCGAAATGTAGTTAAAGCAAAGATATAAAGGCAGTTTGCAGTTATAATGGAAATCAGAACGTAAGCGCAAACTGAAATACGATGTTCGTACGATAAAACTGATTTACGTCTTAAACCCCGATTCGGAAAGCACTGAACTTTGAAACACGTTCGTAAAAACACAGAAGGCAGTAAGCTATTGAGGAGGTTTGCAGTAAAGATAAGATGCTCAAAGTAAATGCAAACCGAGATTTAGAGTGGTTCGGTCAATCTTGACCTACTCCACTTTTGGCTTCCTCCACCGACGAGGTCACCGACATCAACTAGAGGCCTTCCTTCAATAGGCGAATGCCAACCACCCTTTTACAGTTTCACTCCTTTTGACGGGCTTAGGAGACAACCCTTACAGAATTTTCTCTCCTCTCTTTACAACTCAGAACTTGGAAGAAAAGAGGGAGAAGAACTTTTGGCCTTTACAACAATTTTGAGCTCTACGAATCACATAAAAAGATCAAGATTTCGGTGTAAGTTCATGCTCTTTCAGTGCTAAATGGGTGGGGTATTTATAGGCCCCAACCCAATTCAAATTTGGAGCTCAAAATTGTAAATTCACGGAATTCCGGGATCAGGCGGTTGCACCTCCTGACTGGAGCGGTTGCATTGCCTGCTAGAGCTCGAAGACCGAGCTCAGGTGGTGCAACCTCCTGACTGAGGCGGTTGCACCGCTCAGCCAGAGCTCGGAGAACGAGCCTAGGCGGTGCCACCTCTGTCAGGGGAGGTTGCACCACCCAGTCTCGCTTAGAGACTGAGCCCAGGCGGTGCCACCTCCTGGCTGGGGCGGTTGCACCGCCCAGTCTCGCTCGAAGACTTAGCCCAGGTGGTACCACCTCCTAGCTTGGGTGGTTGCACCTCCCAGCAGAAATCAAGGTCCGAATGGGTTGATCCATTCGGCCCAATTTGGGTTTTTCAGGGGCCCAATTGCCCCAAGATTAAGTTAATGGGATCACCTCCCATTTCTAACTTAATCATTATGCTAACTACGATATTCCCTAAGACATTTACTGCAACTTACTCCAGTGCGTCAATCGCTTCTTCCGGCGAGCTTCCGGCGAACTTCCGTCGATCATCTGATGAACCCTCGGTGATGCTCCTGCGGACTTCCGGCAAACTCCTAGACTTGCGACGATCCACTTGTCGAGTTCCGACGAGCTTCTTTGGCAAGCTCATGGACTTCTCGGATTTGTTCCCGCAGAACCTCCGACGACTGTCCGAACTTCCGTCGAACTCTCTAACTCCCAACGTGATCATTGTCTGGACTCTGGCGTAACTCCTACTGCATGCCTTTCTTCTATCATAGTTAATCCTGCACACTTAAAACAAAACTTCGATCGAGAAAATTAATCCTAAGCAATTAACCAAGTTGTCCGGCATGTCATTGGTCCCTCGACGCTTCGTCCGATTCTTCAGCGCATCGTCCTCTCCTGCAGCCTATTGCCCAATAGGCCAGTTGACTCCACAACTCCGATATCCTTGGCATAATACCCGCTCTTCTTGGCCCGATGCCCGAGTCCACGGCATGAATCCTTCTGTCGATACGTCAACCGATCCACCGGCCCGACGTCCAATCTTCTAACATGTTCCTCCAGCACAAAATGATTTTCCAGCTTTAATTGTCTCATCCTGATCGAAGCATCCTGTGTCACTCAAAACACAGATTAAATCATAAACATATATCAAGTGGTTTCATCATCAAAATACGAGATTCAACATAACCCTATTCAAAATATAGTATGCAGTGTTTACAACTTCGGCCCAAAAATATTTGGGTAGGCTATGTTCATTCAACATGGTTCTTGCCATTTCTTATAAATTTTGATTTTTTCTTTCTACTACTCCATTTTGTTGAGGATTTCTAGGAGTAGAGAAATTATGGTTGTATCCATTGAGTTTACAAAATTCTTGGAAATCATGGTTTTAAAATTCACCACCGTGATCACTTCTAATTGACAAAATCATAGAACCCTTCTCATTTTGAACAAGTTTACAAAACTTGGTAAAATATCTAAAGCATTCATTTTTCTGTTTTAAGAAGTAAGTCCATGTGTATCTGCTATAGTCATCCACAATGACGAATGCGTATTTGCTACCTCCTAGGCTTGATGTAGAGATTGGTCCAAACAAGTCCATATGGATCAATTGTAAGGGCCTAGAGGTGCTTATTTGATTGTTAGATTTGAAACTACCCTTAATTTGTTTACCTAATTGGCAAGCATCACATACATTATCTTTGATGAACTTGATATGAGGAATTCCTCTTACAAGTTCTTTAGATGATATTTGAGTGATTAGTTTCATGCTAGCATGACCTAATCTTCTATACCATAGCCAAGCATCCTCATTCAAAACCGAAAAACACATTTCATTACACAAACCATTCATGTCAATAGTGTATACGTTATTTTGTTTTAATGCAATCATAGACGTGTTTTCGTGTGGTTTTTTAATGATGCAAGCATTAGATTCGAATCTGATAATATATCCTTTATCACATAATTGACTAATGCTCAAGAGGTTATGTTTTAAACCATCAACTAACAAAACATCTTCAATAAAGAAGTTGGATTTGTTACCTATGGTTCCTTTGCCAATGATTTTACCCTTGTTGTTGTCTCCGAAGGTGACATAGCCTTCGTCTATACTAGTGAGCTTAGAGAATTGAGATGGATCTCTGGTCATATGCCTTGAGCATCCACTATCAAGGTACCATCTCTTGCTCCTAGCTTGCGATGGTATAGGTTTCTACAAGAAAGGATGATCTTTAGGTACCCATTTGCTTTTGGGTGCCTAAAAAATAGATCTACATTTTTTATCATGTTGCATAGAATTTATCATGGTTCCTTTAGGAACCCAAATTAATCTGTTCGGACTAATTTTCTTGAATGGACAATAATACGTTTTGTGTCCAAGTTTGCAACAAAAGTTGCATTTGCTTTGGTGTCGAACATGTAAGATGGGGCCTTTTACGAAGGTGGTTGGATTTTGGCGAGGACTTCTCACAAATCCGATTCCACTTCTTTTGGGAACGTGACCCTTGTTTGCAAGGATCATGTTCTAAGACTTGCTACCAACCTCGAATTTCTTCAAGGTGTCTTTAAGTAGCAAGTTTTCCTTTTGGAGAGTTTCTAGATCATGGCATTTTATGCATGAACCTAAACTATCATGCTATTCAGTTTTTAACTTATTGAAATTACAAGACTATTATGCTCCTTTTTTAGCAATTTATATTCTCTGCAAATAATCTTGCATTCATCAAATAAGTCATGGAAGGCATTTAATAATTCATCAAATGATAAATCTACATCTATTAAATTTGTTACTTCCTCTCCGATGGCCATTAAGGCGTAATGAGCAACTTGCTCGGTGTTGGACTCCTCTTCTTCGAACGCACTCGAGTCATCCCACGTTGCTTTGAGCGCCTTCTTCTTTGATGTTCTCTTTTTGACTTGGGGACAATCACTTTTGTAGTATCCCGGCTTTTTGCACTCGTAGCAAATAACTTGGTCCTTCTTGGGTTCAAGTTTATTTTTTGTGTCATTCTTAAAGTTGTTTCTTTTAAAGAATTTTTTAAATTTTTTTGTTAGAAGTGCCACATCATCGTCATAGTCCTCATCACTTGAGTTTTCTCTCAAGTGGTCTTCTAAAGTTTTGAGTGTCATATCCTTCCTGTTCTTTGGAAGGATGTCTTATTGCTCTTCATGAGCTTTGCAAGTCATCTCGTAGGTCATTAATGACCCGATTAGTTCTTCAAGAGGGAAGTTGTTTAGATCTTTCGCCTCTTAAATAGCAATGACTTTAGGATCCCAACTTTTAGGAAGGGATCTTAGAATCTTATTTACGAGCTCAAAATCTGAAAAACTTTTTCCGAGTCCTTTTAAACCGTTGACGATATCCGTGAAACGGGTAAACATGTCGCCAATAGTCTTACTCGGTTTCATTTGGAAAAGTTCGAAAGAATGTATCAAAAGATTGATTTTTGACTCTTTCACTCTACTTGTGCCTTCGTGAGTCACTTCGAGTGTGTGCCAAATATCAAATGCGGTTTCACAAATCGAAACACGGTTGAACTCGTTTTTATCAAGTGCATAAAATAAGGCATTCATAGCCTTTGCATTAAGAGCGAAAGCCTTCTTCTCCAATTCATTCCAATCGATCATTGAAAGAGAAGATTTCAAAAATCCATTTTCGATAAGATTCCAAAGTTCAAAATCCATAGAAATAAGAAAGATCCTCATTCGGGTATTCCAATAGGTGTAGTCCGTCCCATTGAACATGGTTTCCGGCGTATGCCATTTCTCTTGGGTTTTAATCCGTTTGAGAGTTAACCCCGCTCTGATACCAATTGTTAGGATCAAGAGCACTAAGAGGGGGGGGTGAATTAGTGCAGCGGAAAACCTTCTACGATTAAAAAAAACTGCGTTCGTTCGATAAAAGTGATTTCAATAAGAAAGCTGATTCGTAAATCACTTTAACTTTTGATTAAGCGAGATGCAGTAAAGATATAAATGCAGTTTGTAGTTATGGTTCAAATTAGATAGTAGGCGCAAACTAAAATATGATATTCGTACGAAAAAACTGATTTATGTCTAAATGTTGATTCGTAAATCACTTGATTAAGCGAGATGCAGTTAAAGCAAGGATATAAAGGCAGTTTGCAGTTATGATAGAAATCAAAACGTAAACGCAAACTGAAATATGATGATCGTATGATAAAACTGATTTACGTCTAAACGCCGATTCGAAAAGTGCAAAGCTTGAAACCCAATCGTATATGCGCAGAAAGTAGTAAGCTTTTGAGGAGGTTTGCAGTAAAGATAATATGCTCAAAGTAAATGCAAACCGAGATTTAGAGTGGTTCGGTCAATCTTGACCTATATCCACTTTTGGCTTCCTCCACCGACGAGGTCACCGATGTCCACTAGAGGCCTTCCTTCAATAGGCAAAGGCCAACCACCCTTTTACATTTTCACTCCTTTTGACGGGCTTATGAGACAACCCTTACAGAATTTTCTCTCCTCTCTTTAAAGATCAAAACTTGGAAGAAAAGAGGGAGAAGAACTTTTGGCTTTTACAACAATTTTGAGCTCGAAAAATCACAGAATAAGATCAGGATTTCGGTGTGTTTAACTGCCCTTTAAGTGCTGAAAGGGTGGGGTATTTATAGGCCCCAACCTAGTTTGAATTCCGAGCTCAAAACTATCAATTCTCGGAATTCCGGGATCTGGCGGTTGCACTGCCCGACAGAGCTCGAAGACTGAGCCTCTGGGTGGTGCCACCTCCTGTTACGGGTGGTTGCACCTCCTGTTAGGGGCGGTTGCACCTCCTGCTAGAACTCGAAGACCGAGCTCAAGCGGTGCCACCGCTTGATTGAGGCGGTTGCACCTCCTGCCAGAGCTCGAAGACCGAGCCCAAGCGGTGCCACCTCCTGGCTGGGGCGGTTGCACCGCCCAGTCTCGCTCGGAGACTGAGCCCAGGTGGTGCCACCTCCTGGCTTGGGCGGTTGCACCTCCCAGCAGAAATCAAGGTCCGAATGGGTTGATCCATTCGGCCCAATTTGGGTTTTTCAGGAGCCCAATTGCCCCAAGATTAAGTTAATGGGATCACCTCCCATTTCCAACTTAATCATTGTGCGAACTACGATATTTCCTAAGACATTTACTACAACTTGCTCCAGTGCGTAAATCGCTTCTTCTGGCGAGCTTCCAGCGAACTTCCATCGATCATCCGATGAACCCTCGATGATGCTCCTGCGGACTTCCGGCAAACTCCTGGACTTGCGACGATCCACTTGGCGAGTTCCGACGAGCTTCTTTGGCAAGCTCATGGACTTCTCGGATTTGTTCCCGCAGAACCTCCGACGATTGTCCGAACTTCCGTCGAACTCTCGAACTCCCAATGTGATCATTGTCTTGACTCCAGCGTAACTCCTGCTGCATATCTTACTTTCATCGTAGTTAATCCTACACACTTATCTCAACATATAGATTAGATAACAAATGACAATTGACTTCATCATCAAAATCCGAGATTCAACACTTTCATCATTGAGGCCGATGCATCTGGAGACAGAATGAGAGACGTTCTCATGGAAGATGGTCGACCACTCACATACATTAGTAAGGCATTGTCTCCCCCCTATCAAAACATATTAACATATGATAAGGAGATGCTCGCCATTGTGCACGCAACAACGAGGTGGAGATCGTACTTGATCAGGCGATGCTTTCAAATCAAGACCGACCATAAAAGCCTAAAATATCTCTTGGAGCAGAAGATATCTTCCCTCGAGCAGCAAAAATGGGTAACAAAGGTTCTTGGATATGATTATGAAATAACTTACAAAAAGGGGAAAGAGAATGTTATTGCAAATGCACTTTTATGGCTACTTAAGCAAGCTGAATTTTTAGCCATTTCACCGACTAGTGACTTCCTTGAGGATATTAAGATGGAATGGCAAGAAGATTCGGAGACTAGTAAGATCATAAAAAAATTGGAGGAAGCACGAAGCTCTATGGCTCATTACAATTGGGACTCAAAAGAATTACACTATAAGGGATGCATTGTGCTTATGACAAATTCTACTTGCATCTTCATGAACAGATTTTGGACAAAGTTATTCCATATACAAGGTACTAAATTAAAAAGGAGTACGACATATTACCCACAAACCGACGGCCAGACGAAAGTTGTAAATAGGTGCTTGGAGACAGCCCAAAGCCATCCACCAAATATGACTATCCAAGGAGAACGTCAGACCCAGCCAAGTGCCATTATTGATCGACGGATCGTGACTCGACGACGATGACCCACTACTAAAGTACTAATATAGTGGGTGAACCTACCAACAGAAGATGCCACTTGGGAGAACTATGATGACTTGAAGATCAAATTCCCAAAATTCATGAATCGCTAGCCTCGAGGACAAGGCTGATTTGAAGAGGGCGACGGGTCTGTTAGGACTCTAGCTAGGAGAGTCCTAATTGAGGGACATTCATGTAAAACCTACCTAAGTCGTCCCCTATTAAAGAGGTGAAGAGGCCGGCTAGGGTTAGGAGGTTGTTTCTTAGAGAAGAATAAGGAGTTGTAAAGGAATAGGAGTCTTAAGTAGAAGTCTTATTAGGAGTTGGTTAGAAGT
Source organism: Musa acuminata AAA Group (assembly GCF_036884655.1). NCBI lineage: Eukaryota > Viridiplantae > Streptophyta > Magnoliopsida > Zingiberales > Musaceae > Musa > Musa acuminata. The sequence continues at coordinate 23,828,705 of NC_088352.1, read as the reverse complement.
AGGAGTCCTATTAGGAGTTAGGGTTTAGAAGCCCTATAAATAGTCATGTATTCCTCCTCTTTTCATAAGCAATAGATGAATCTTTTCTGCAGCCTTTGAGCAGCAACTTGGAGGGAGGAACCCATATAGAGTTCCAAGGAGGCCGATCCCCTAAAGAGATCAACCCCAAGTTTAGAATATGTAAGGGTTCTAACAAGTTTATAGTGGTTCGGTCAATCGTGATCTACATCTACTCTGATTCCTCTTCCGTCGAGGCCATCGACATCCACTAACGATCATCCTTTACTAGACGAAGATCAACCTCCTTCTTACACCCCTCTTCTCCTTTTACCTGGTTTAGGAGACAACCCTTGCAAGCACTCACTCTCCTCTCTAAAACAGAATCTTAACACTTAAGCTAGAGGAGGGATTTCTCAACTAATTTCTACAACGTTTCTTTTCTTTTTTGCTCTCTGTGCTTGTGTGTTTTACCCAGGGATGGGAAGGGTATTTATAGGCTCCAAACTAGTTTAAATTTGGAGCTCAAAAATGTCATCTCCTAGATTTTCGGGGTCCTGGCGGTATCACCTCCTGATTGGGGCAGTACAACCGCCTGACAGCTCGGAGACTGAGTGTTAGGACTCTAGCTAGGAGAGTCCTAATTGAGAGGGACATTTTGTTAAGACTCTAGCTAGGAGAGTCCTAATTGAGAGGGACACTCTGTTAGGACTCTAACTAGGAGAGTCCTAATTGAAAGGGACATTATGTTAGGAGGTTTTTTCTTAGAGAAGAATTAGGAGTTGTAAGGGAATAGGAGTCTTGAGTATGAGTCATATTAGGAGTTGGTTAAAAGTAAGAGTCTTAAGTAGGAGTCCTATAAGGAGTTAGGGTTTAGAAGCCCTATAAATAGCCATGTATTCCTTCTCTTTTCTTAAGCAATAGATGAAACTTTTCTGCAGCCTTTGAGCAGCACTTGAAGGGAGGAACCCCTATAGAGTTCCAAGGAGGTCGATCCCCTAAAGAGATCAACCCCAAGTTTAGAATCTGCAAGGGTTCTAACACCTGGTATCAGAGCAGCGTTCTTGGCGTCTCGCTGCCCTTCCACAGCCATCCATCAACCCTCCACAACCATCCAAAGCAATTCCCACAATTGCTTAAAAGATCGTCGCCCAATTCCACCATCATCTCCACCACCGCAGATCAACCTTTGATCTCCCCGTGAATTGCAACAGGTTATGGTTTCCTACCTTACTACTGCTGCAATTTATTTATCCCTATCCGAAAATCCAAAAAAAAAAAAAAAAAATTCGTTCCTATATTGCTGCAAATTTTCATCGTAAGTTGCTGAAAATTTTCGACGAGAATTCTGCTATCGCAACTTACACCAATTTTCTTGTTGTTACTGTTGAAATTTTCTTGATGGACATCCTTGTTATCATATAAACTGAGATATTGCTGTCAACTCTCTCCTCAAATCTCTCAAATTTTTTGTGGAGATTTCGTCGAGAAACCGCTGTTTCTTCGACGATAATTCTGCTCTTACAAGACAACACAATTCTGCAGCAAACTTTCACTGATTTCTATCAAACCTATACATACCTTTAACTCGTCAACAAAAGAGAGATCTTAACATCATAGATTTGGAGTCATATACTATGGCATCTGAGGAGGCAATCAATGCTAAATTTGAAACCTTTGAGGCACGAATAGAGGATAAGATTCGGACTCTCCTTACCGAATTCGGTTTGGGCCGACCACCAAGCCCGAAGAAATCACATCAAGGAGAGAGCTCTAACCAATCACATCATGCCCAAAGAGATGACTTCCAAGAGAGGGGAGGCTCTATGACCGACCCCAACTATTAGCGCATGAGAGTGGACTTCCCTAGATGAGAAGAAGGAGACCCAATTGGTTGGATCTCGCACGCTGAGCGATATTTTCGGTACCATAAAACTGCGGATGCATCCATGGTGGAAATTGCAGCTATACATCTTGAAGGGGATGCCATACAATGGTTTGACTGGTTTGAACACACTTATGGAGCCCTTTCATGGCGACAATTCAAAGAAGGACTACTGATCCGCTTCGGACCAACTTATTACGAGAACATTGACGGACAACTAGCAAAGATCCAACAAACCTCTACCATTCAGGAGTACCAAACCAGGTTTGAAAGGTTATCTAATCAAACTCATCATTGGTCTGAAAAACAGTTATTGGGGACTGTTATTGAGGGCTTAAAGCCGGAGATCCGGGGAGAAGTTAAGGCGCGACAATCATTCACGCTTATGGCAGCCATCTCTTTCGCACGACTTCAAGAGGAGCGATTGAACCATGAAGCCCGGAGGACAAGGAGCACTCCACGACCTACAATAATAAAGCCCTCAGCCCCCCCTACTATCAACCGAGTCCCTGCACCAAAAAGGTTAACAAGAGAAGAACTTCGGGAGCGATCTGCGAAGGGGTTATGTTGGCATTGCGACGAGCCGTGGAGCCGCGAGCATCGCTGTAAAAAAGGTAGACTTCTTATGATTGAACCAGTAGAAGAAGAGGTCATTGAACATCTAGAAGAGAGCCTTGAACATGAAGAAGAAGATATGGAAGAAGAGCCACAACCGACCGACATTACGGTACACGCACTAGCCGGCTATTCAAATCCGCAAACGATGAAAGTTGGAGGCCTTCTCAAACAACAGCCGATCACTGTTCTCATCGACATGGGTAGCACGAATAACTTCCTGAATAGTAAGGTTGCTGCTCGGATGGCACTGCATATTGAAGGTTGCAGCAAGTTTGATGTACAGGTTGCCGACGGTAGAATCCTAAAGTGCGACCAAAGATGCCCGCAGGTGAAACTATTACTGCAAGACCAAGAAATTATCACTGATTTCTTCCTCCTACCAATCGATGACTATGAGGCAGTGCTTGGTATAGAATGGCTGACTACACTAGGTGATGTCTCTTGGAACTTTTCTAAATTAATTATGAAATTCTACTGTAAGGGCAAGCAGATCATCCTACGCGGGAAGCACGGAAGCAACGTTACCACTGTTTCGACCCAACGAATGGAGAAAGTTTTACACAAGGTAAATGGTGCCTTTTTGATGCACCTCCAGCAGCAACCAGAGTGGAAGAAAATAGAATTTGAAGATCAAAATCTTGCCCAATTGCTTACTGAATTTGCCGACATATTTGCTGAACTGCGCGGTCTTCCTCCTTCTCGGCAACATGACCATCGAATTCCAATCCTTCCGGGCAAGCCACCAGCGAACACTCGACCATACCGATATCCTCACCTCCAGAAAGATGAAATTGAAAAGATCGTAAAGGAGATGCTTGAAACAGGGGTGATTCGACCAAGTTGCAGCCCCTATTCCTCACCGGTGCTACTTGTACGCAAGAAGGACGGAACTTGGCGAATGTGCATCGACTACCGAGCTTTAAATGGCATCACCGTCAAGGACAAATACCCAATACCAGTGGTGGATGAACTTCTTGATGAATTGAAAGGAGCTCGAGTCTTCACGAAGTTGGACCTCCGATCCGGTTACCACCAAATTCGGGTATGTAACGATGACATTCCAAAAACTGCATTTTGCACACATGATGGCCATTATGAATTCTTGGTAATGCCTTTTGGACTCACTAATGCTCCTTCAACCTTTCAAAGTCTCATGAATGATATATTTCGGAGCTTTCTTCGTAAATTTGTGTTGGTATTTTTTGATGATATTCTCGTTTACAGCCCTTCTCTTGAGACTCACTTTCAGCATTTACGGATTGTTTTGACGATCCTTGGGCATATAATATCAGAAGAAGGAGTGGCGGTAGACCCAACAAAAATTGAGGCAATGCAAGGTTGGCCGAAACCTACAAACATGAAATTACTGCGGGGGTTCCTTGGACTAACGGGCTACTACTGAAAATTTGTTAAGGACTATGGGAAAATCAGTGCACCACTCACTTCTTTACTGAAAAAAGATGCTTTCCAATGGTCGGACAAAGCCTCTGCTGCCTTCGACAAACTTAAAGCAGCCATGACAACGACGCCGGTGCTTACGCTACCAGATTTCAATAGACCCTTCATCATTGAGGCCGACGCATCTGGAGTCGGAATTGGAGCCGTTCTCATGCAAAATGGTCGACCACTCGCATACACTAGCAAGGCATTATCTCCCTCCCATCAAAATATGTCAGTATATGATAAGGAGATGCTTGCCATTGTACACGCAGTAACGAGGTGGAGACCCTACCTGATCGGCCGATGATTTCAAATTAAAACTGACCATAAAAGCCTCAAGTACTTTTTGGAGCAAAAGATATCATCCCCTGAGCAGCAAAAATGGGTAACCAAACTTCTTGGATTTGATTATGAAATTATTTACAAAAAGGGGAAAGAAAACGTTGTTGCAGATGCACTCTCACGGCTACCTGAACAAGCTAAGGTTTCAGCCATCTCCCTTCCTACCACCGGTCTCCTCGAGGACATTAGGGAAGAATGGAAGAAGGATCCAGAGATTAGCAAGATCATAAAAAAATTGGAGGAGGATCCAAGTGCAATAGCCCACTACACTTGGGATTCGAGGGATTTACGCTACAAAGGTCGCATTGTGCTTATACCTGACTCCCCTTGCATCGCAATCATCTTGCATGAAATGCACTCTATACCTTCAGCAGGGCACTCTGGATTCCTAAGAACCTACAAAAGAGTGAAGCAAAATTTTTATTGGAGAGGGATGAAAAAAATTATTGCTGAATATGTGGCACAATGTGATATATGTCAACAGCACAAGGGTGAAACTGTGGCAAATCCAGGGAAGCTACAACCACTACCCATACCAGACTCAGTGTGGACTGACATCTCCATGGACTTCATTGAAGGGCTGCCATCTTCCAAAGGTAAAAGCACGATTCTCATGGTGGTTGATCGACTTACGACATATGCTCATTTTTGTGCTGTGAGAAATCCCTACACTGCTGCTAGTATTGCTCAGATTTTCATATAAAATATTGTTAAACTGCATGGGATGCCAAGGTCCATCGTAAGTGATCGTGACAGGATCTTCACTAGTAAATTTTGGACCGAGTTATTTCAGTTACAAGGCACCAAACTCAAGATGAGCACAGCATATCATCCACAAACTGACGGCCAAACAGAGGTGGTAAATAGGTGCTTAGAGACGTACCTCTGGTGTTTCGCTAGCGACCGACCAAAAGAGTGGGCAAAATGGCTTCCTTGGGCCAAATGGTGGTATAATACTATATATCATTCATCTACAAAATGTGCCCCTTATGAAGCATTGTATGGTCGATCAGCACCTGTGATTCCAAAGTATGTAATTGGCTCGGCCAAGGTAGATCAGGTTGACCAAGAATTGATTAATAGGGACAAACTCTTACAACTGTTAAAAGATAATCTCTCTACCGCTCAAGCCAGAATGAAGAAACAAGCCGATACACGACGAAGTGAAAGAGAATTTTCAGTGGGAGATTGGGTTTATCTTCGCCTACAACCATACAAGCAACTCTCTATCAACACTCGAACCTCCATGAAGCTATCCCCACATTTTTATGGGCCCTATCATATCACAGAGCGTATTGGAGCCATGGTATACAGATTTAAATTACCTGAAGATGTCAAAATTCACCCTGTCTTCCACGTATCATGCCTAAAGCCCAAGTTGGGAGAACACGAGACACCCTAGATCCAACTGCCCAACACAATTGAGGATGGAGTTATTCAAGCCCAACCACAGGCCATCCTCGATCGTAGGATCGTGATGCGTCGCCGACATCCCTCTACTGAAGTACTAGTGCATTGGAATAATCTACCACTTGAAGATGCCACATGGGAACCATATGAGGAGCTGAAGACCCGGTTCCCTGAGTTCATGTAATCTCAGCCTTGAGGACAAGGCTGATTTGAAGAGGGCGGGTTTGTTAGGACTCTAGCTAGGAGAGTCCTAATTGAGAGGGACATTCTGTTAGGACTCTAGCTAGGAGAGTCCTAATTGAGAGGGACACTCTGTTAGGACTCTAACTAGGAGAGTCCTAATTGAAAGGGACATTCTGTTAGGAGGTATTTTCTTATAGAAGAATTAGGAGTTGTAAGGGAATAGGAGTCTTGAGTATGAGTCATATTAGGAGTTGGTTAGAAGTAAGAGTCTTAAGTAGGAGTCCTATAAGGAGTTAGGGTTTAGAAGCCCTATAAATAGCCATGTATTCCTTCTCTTTTCTTAAGCAATAGATGAAACTTTTCTGCAGCATTTGAGCAGCACTTGAAGGGAGGAACCCCTATAGAGTTCCAAGGAGGCCGATCCCCTAAAGAGATCAACCCCAAGTTTAGAATCTGCAAGGGTTCTAACACTGAGCCTCTGAGCAGAGCCACCGCTTGACAAGGGCAGTTGCACTGCCTAGTCTCGCTCGGAGACTGAGCCCTGGCGGTGCCACCGCCTGACTGGGGTGGTTGCACCGCTTGGTAGAGCTCGGAGACCCAGCTCAGGCGATTCCACCGCTTGTCAAGGGCGGTTGCACCGCCCAGTCTCGCTCGGAGATTGAGCCTAGACAATGCCACTGCTTGCCTGGGGCATTTGCACTGCCCAGCTTTCCTGGGAGACCTTCTCCTAGGCGGTGCCACCGCCTGGCAAGAATTCTGGTCCGAATGGGTTGATCTATTCGGCCCAATTTGGGTCTATCAAGGGCCCAATTTCCCCCAGATTAAGTTAATGGGATCACCTCCCATTCCTAACTTAATCTACATGCTAACTACGATATTTCTTAAGACATTTACTGTAACTTGCTCCGGTGCGTCAATCGCTTCTTCTGGCGAGCTTCCGGCGAACTTCCGTCACTCATCCGATGAACCCTCGGTGATGCTCCTGCGAACTTCCAGCAAACTCTTGGACTTGTGACGATACACTTGGCAAGTTCCGATGAGCTTCTTTTGGCAAGCTCCTGGACTTCTCGAATTTGTTCCCGCAGAACCTCCGATGACCGTTTAGACTTCCATTGAACTCTCGAACTCCCAACGTGATCATAGTCTTGACTCCGGTGCAACTCCTACTACATGTCTTACATCCATTGTAGTTAATCCTGCACATGTAAAACAAAACTTTGATCGAGACAATTAATCCTAAGCAATTAACCAAGTTGTCCGGCATGTCATTGGTCCCTCGACGCTTCGTCTGATTCTTCGACGCATCGTCCTCTCCTGCGGCCTATTGCCAAATCGGCTAATTGACTCCGCAACTCCGATATCCTTAGCACAATACCCGCTCTTCTTGGCCCGATGCCCAAGTCCATGGCCCGAAGCCTTCTTTCGATATATCGATCGATCCACCGGCCTGACGTCCAATCTTCTGACATGTTCCTCCGGCCCAACATGATTTTTCCTGCTTTAATTATCTCATTTTGATCGAAGCATCCTACGTCACTCAAAATGCAGATTAAAACATAAACACATATCAAGCGGTTTCATCATCAAAATACGAGATTCAACAAATCCTAACCCTAATTACATGCAAACTACAAAATTAAGACATAGTCCTAAGCAAGTTTTAACTGGCAATGTCGAGTTTCCTTCTGGTGAGCTTTTCGGTGAACTTCTGATACACCCTCGGATTTTTCTAGTAGGCTCCTGGTGTTGTGGCGAGTTCAGTGAATCTTTGGCAAGTATCCAAACCTTCTCGGTGATCTCTACAAACCTCCAACGATCTCTCCGGTGGACATCCAAAAACTTTGGCAAGTCCCTGATTTCTTCTCGGTTGGTTCCGGCAGCACTTCCGACGAATCTTTGGACACTCGATCGACTCTCGAACACCCATCGAACTTGACTCCGGTAGACTTGCTTTATGTCTTCAAGCTATCGTAGTTAATCCTGCACACTTAAAACAAAACTTTGATCGAGACAATTAATCCTAAGAAATTAATCAAGTTGTCCAGCATGTCATTGGTCCCTCGACGCTTCGTCCGATTCTTCAGCACATCATCTTCTCTTGCGGCCTATTGCCGAATCAGCCAGTTAACTCCGCAACTCCAATATCCTTGGCACAATCTCCGCTCTTCTTGGCCCAATGCCCGAATCCACGGCCCGAACCCTTCTATCGATACATCGACCGATCCATTGGCCCGACGTCCAATCTTCTGACATGTTCCTCTAGCACAACATAATTTTCTTGCTTTAATTATCTTATCTTGATCGAAGCATCTTGTGTCACTCAAAAACACAGATTAAATCATAAACACATATCAAGTGGTTTCACCATCAAAATACGAGATTCAACAGTCATTACGACTTCAAGTTCGTCGAAGGCGGTGGTGGCTTTGTCCGACCAATGGAAAGCATATTGTTTCAGCAATGGGTGTACTGATCTTTCCATAGTTTTTCACGAACTTATGGTAGTAGCCTATTAAACCGAGAAAGCCGCGTAGCAATTTTATGTTCCTTGGGGTCAGCTAGTTCTGCATTGCTTCAATTTTGGAGGGGTCCACCACCACACCTTCCTCTGATATGATATTCCTAATATATTCCACCTTCTATTGAAGAAAGCTATACTTTGATTTTTTAACAAAAAGAACATGTTGTCATAAAATCGTCAAAACAAGTCGTAAGTGCTAAAAATGACTTTCAAGAGAAGGGCTGTAAATAAGGATATGATCGAAGAAAACCAGCACAAACTTATAAAGATAATTCCAGAAAATATCATTTATAAGGCTTTGAAAGGTGAAGGGAGCATTGGTGAGACCAAAGGGCAATTCGTAGTGTGCGTTGTGTGTTTGAAAGACGGTTTTCGATATGTCTTCTTCGCAAACTCATATTTGATGATACCCAGATCGAAGGTCCAGCTTTGTGAAGACTCGTGCTCCCTTTAATTCATCAAGCAATTCATCTACTACTATAATAGGGTATTTGTCCTAGATGGTTATGTCATTGAGAGCTCGGTAATCAGTGCACATTTGCTATGTTCCATCCTTCTTTCATACAAGAGCACTAGTGAAGAGTAGGGGCTGCAATTTGACCGAATAACTCATGTTTCGAGCATCTCTTTTACAATCTTTTCCATTTCAACCTTCCGAAGATGTGGATATAATGATCATGCCGACAGGTAGGACGTAGGTTGCGCGGTTCGTCAAATATATTTGAAAATTTAGCAAGCAAAGGAAATAGGTTTGGATCTTCAAATTCTATTGGCTCTCCCTTAGTTTATTGCTCAAGTTGTACCAAAAAGCTACAGCATACTTTGTGTAAAACCTTCTCCATTCGTTGCGTGCAAATCGTCATTACGTTGCCCCAACATTTCCCATGCAGTATGTTTCCCCTTACTATAAAATTTCATAATTAGTTTGATAAAATTCCTAGAAACATCACCTAATGTTAGCTATTCGATGCTGAACATGGCCTCATAATCATCAAGAGGGAGGAGGAAGAAATCTACAATTATCTCTTGGTCCTATAGCAATAGTTTCACCCGCGGGCACCTACAATCACACTTCAAAATTCGTCCGTCAGCAACCTTAACGTCAAACCTGCTGCAATTCTTGATAGGTAAGGCCATCTATACAGCAACCTTGTTGTTTATAAAATTATTAGTACTCCCAGTGTCAATAAAAATGGTGATAGGTTGTTGCTTTAGATGTCCTCCCACTTTCATTGTTTGCGGGTTCGCGCAACCAGCAATGGCATGCATCGTAATATCAACTGGCTGCTATTCTTCATCAGCGACCCCTTCCTCATGCTCTTGGATGTCCTCCTCCATGTCTTCAAGAGGTTCAATTAGTTGGAGGCAGCCCCTTTTGTAGCGATGATCACGGATCCATGGCTCGTCGCAATGCCAACAAAGAAATTTTGTTGATCGGCCACGTAGTTCTTCTCTTGTCAATTTTTTTGGCAGCGAAGGATGGCTGGTAGTAGAAGGAGGTTTATATGCCACAGGTCTAGGAGAGATTCTCATCCTCTGAGCATCTTGGTTGAGCCGTTCTTCTTGTATCCAGGTGAAACAAATCATAGCTGTCACGGTACAGGGCTGCCACGCCTTAACCTCCACTTTTATCTCTTGCTTGAGTCCTTCTATGAATGTTCCTAACAATTGATGGTCAGTCCAATCATGAGCAAGTTAGGATAGCTTCTCAAACCTGGTTTGGTACTCTTGAATTGTAGAGGTTTGTCGAATCTTTGCAGGTTGGCCATCGATATTTTCATACTCTGTAGGTCCGAAACGATTCAGCAGTGCATTCTTAAATTGATTCAATGTCGAAGCCCCATGATTATATTCCAGCCAATTGTACCATTAAATAGCATCTCCTTCAAGGTGGATGACAGTAATTTCCACCATAGCATCATCCAACATTCGGTAGTAGCGAAAGTAAAGTTCGGCGCGCGAAATCCACCCCGTCGGGTCTCCTTCTTCCCATCGCGGGAAGTCCACCCTCATGCATGGTTGAAGCATGTCCGAGGGCTATCCCTCCTTCTCTGGAGGCCTCTCTATACTCTCTCCTCACTGAAATTTGGTTCTACTTAGCATTTATCCAATTCTGAATTCTGCAAGCAAAGCGTGCAATTTGTCCTCCAAGCATGATTCACGTCGCGATTCAATCTGAGATTCCAATGCTTCAAATTTGGCATCAATTGGATCTTAAGAAGCCATAGCATATGCCTATAGATCAGAGATGTCCCTATCTTTTTTCTGTTGATGGGTTAATGGCATGGGGTGGTGGAAGGTTCGAAAAATTGAGGATCACGGAAAGGTACCACAGCAGATTTTTACATCTAAAGTGTAGTAGTTTGGACGTAAAAGATCAGTGGTTTATATTAAAAAAAATTTTGATAAAACCAAAGGAAAATCCACTGTTTGGAAGTTTCAAAGCTGTCATAAAAATTTCGTAGAGATTTGGACAGAAAAAAACACAGTAGCTAGATCAAACAATCTATGCTATGCGGTTGGAATTCTGTAGTGCATCTTTCATCATAGAGATGAATTAGGTGATGTTTCTTGGAATTTTGTGAAACTAATTATGAAATTTTATAGTAAGGGAAAACATGTGATATTACACTGGAAACGTGGGGGCGACGTAACGATGATTTGCACACAACGAATGGAGAAAGTTTTGCATAAAGCATGCTATGGCTTTTTGGTACAACTTAAGCAGTAAACTAAGGGAAGGCCATGATAAGACCCTAAGGTCTTATCGTCAAAAAAAGAAGAGAAAAGAGGATGATCGCTTCGAGAGGATCGACCTACTAGGGTTTGTCCACAAATTGGAATAATATTTCATTGTCTACCAAGAGAAACGGTTACATCACTATTTATAGAGTTTCACCAGGACTGGGACTCTAATTAAATAAATAAATATTAAATAAACATCTACCCGACTCTAACTGAACTAAACAAACTCAATAAATATTATTCAAAAGCTTAAAAAATAAAGAGATTCTAACAATTTCTCCCTGCCAATGTTGATCATCTGGTTGTTGTCACTTCTATTTCCATGATTTTCCCTGTTGATTTTTTCCTAATGTAAACATGCAAATGATATCGTAGCGATCATAGTGTGGGGTTGATGAGCTTTAACTTCACACTATATATCTGGATTAAGCCCTTCAATAAATGTACTCACCAATTGTCATTCAGACCAATCTCTAGCTTGATTTAATAATCGTTCAAATCTATTCTGATATTCTAATACTGTAGAAGTCTGACAAATTTTGGCGATTGTATTTCTAGATTTGTGCAACATAGAACTTGAGCCCCCATCTTGTTAAAATTTGCTAAGGCTCTCCAGTATGCTCTTTTTTAAATCATTAAGTGTTTCTAGCAGCCAGTTCTCAATTCTGATTTCCAATGCTTTCATTTGTGCTTTCACTAAGTTATCGATGGCCATTGCATAAGACTGTAAATATGTAATCTCAACTTCTATTTCTAGTGTCGGTCAAGGGCATCAGTACTGTCGATGCAAAGTTGCCGAGGAGGTGGATGCCGAGGGCAGTGCTACGGTCGCTGCATTGGAGGAAGAGATGCTACCTTATTTCTATCGCTGCATGGGGTGAGAGCGTCGGGGGCTAGAAGGCGACTGCATCGGTGTGGCTGTAGCTGTTGCGACCCAAGGGGGCAATCGTCGAGCAGTGGGGTTGAGGCTGTGGTGATGACAACCTGTGGTGATGGCAACCTGCGGTTGTGGCAGAAGATGCTAAGCAAGGGGAAGGTGGCATTGAAGCGGCCAGGGTTGAGAAGAGGAATCGATGGTGTGTCCGCTGTTGGGGTTGACGCAAGGCAGCGTACTTGTTGTAGTTGTTGTGTGCACTGTGAGCGAGTGGCTGCTGCAAAACGAGGGGTTGGTCGTTGGCCAGGAGTCACGTCGGCGGTGGTTGCTGGCCAGGAACTGTGGTGATCGGTGGCTGTGCTAGAAAATGCAAAGTTGCTCTATTTTGGTCGTCGTGAGGATGGGAGGTCGAGCGGCTATGGTTGCGATCCAAGAGGAGGTGGGTGGCGGGGAAGAAGGAAAGCAACGAGGGTCATGGCTGGGAGACATTTGACTAGGAGCAGCAGCGAGGGAGGGCGGCGTTGAAGCAATTGAGGTTGAGAAGAGGAGTTGGTACGATCGCCGAACAATAGGGTTGAGGCTGTGGTGATGGCAACTAGCGGCAGCGGTAGCGTAGGAAGAGTAAGAGGGAGGTGGCATTGAAGTGGCCGGGGTTGAAGCTATAGTGGAGAAGAGGGATCGATGGTGGCACTACAGGGAACAAGGGCAATTGGTGATTTGCCCTATTTCTGTCACTAGAGCAAGGGAGAGGCTACGAGGGTCATGGTTGGGCGGCGAGTGGCATCGTCATTGGCTAGGCAATAGTGGCGATAGTGGTGGCAACCAGTGTTTGCAGCAACAGAGGGACCGGCGACTATGGCAGTAGATTGCCCAGTTTCTATCACCAAGGCTGCTGAGCAAGGGGGACTGGTGGTTGGGAGGCTAGCGGCGGTCGTTGCATAGGGCTGGCAGCATTGGCAGGGAGGTTAGGGCAGCATCGCCGATGGTATTAGCGACGAAGGGGTGGTCCGCTGGCTGGGAAATGGCGGTCACAGTCCTTCTCACTAGAGCGAGCTGGGGGAGCGAGGAGGAGAGGTCGTTGGCCCGGGGGGGGGGAGCAGCGGTGGTGGTCGAGCAGCCGGGAAGCGGCGGCGGCAATGGAGAAGGAGGCAGCGAGGGTCACGGTAGGGTGCGACGTGCTAGGGAGCAGGGGCAGTGGTGGGGGAGAAGGGAAGTAAGGGATCCTTCTCAGTAACTACCGGGGCAGTAGCGGCGGTGGTCAAGCGATCGGGAAGCGGGCGATGGTGGTCGATGGCTGGAGAGCAACAACGATGGGTGGGCTGGCCGAAAGCAGGGGATACGGGCTGTCAGCCTTCTCTCTCCTCCCTCTTTTTGTTTTTTTTTTTATGGTGATGGTTACTTGGTGGTTGGCTAGCAACGACAGCGGTGGAGAAGGGGCAGCGATGGTCATTGGCCGGGATGTAGAGGTTCCTTCTCAGTTGAGAAGGATTGGCGTTTGTGGCTGTCGGCTTCACCCTTCCTCAAACAAATTTCTTTATCTCTCTTCTTTTTTTTTATATATAACTATGACAATACTACTGCGAGAATGTCAAGGATCGCCACTCTGATACCAAATGATAAGACCTTAGGGTCTTATCGTCAAAGAAAGAAGAGAAAAGAGGATGATCGCTTCAAGGGGATCGGCTTCCTTGATCACTTCGAGGGGATCAGCCTCCTAGGGTTTGTCTACAGATTGGAATAATATTTCATTGTCTACCAAGAGAAATGGTTACATCACTATTTATAGAGTTCCACTAGGACTAGGACTCTAATAATAAATAAATATTAAATAATCCTCTATCTAACTCAAACTAAACTAAACATACTCAATAAACATTATTTAAAAGCTTAGAAAATAAAGGGATCCTAACAAGCTAACATAATTTGAAGATTCAAACCTACGTCCTTTGCTTGCTGAATTTTTAGCTTTATTTGACGAACCGCGCAACCAACCTCCTACCCATCGACATGATCATTGTGTACCGATTCTTGAGTAGGTTGGCTCTCCTACCCGTCCCAGACTCAATATAGACTAATATATCAATGGACTTCATCGAAGGGCTTCCCTCATCATAAGGAAAAGGTACAATTCTTGTCGTGGTTGATCGCCTTACAAAGTATGCTCACTTTTGTATTGTTCGTAATCCCTACACTACTTCTAGTGTTGCTCGAACTTTTATAAAGAATATTATAAAATTGCATGGGGTGCCAAGATCTATTATAAGTGATCATGATAGGGTCTTCATGAGTATATTTTGGACAGAGTTATTCCAAATACAAGACACTAAATTAAAAATGAGTATGACGTATCACGCACAAACCGATGGCCAGACTAAAGTGGTGAACAGGTGCTTGAAGACATATCTCAAATGCTTCACTAGTGACTGGCCAAAAGAGTGGACAAAGTGGCTTTCCTGGGCTGAGTGGTGGTATAATACAACTTATCATTAAAGAAACATAGGAGATAAAATAATATAATATCTTGATTCATGTATAAGAAATCTCAAGTTATAAATCTCAAAAAATCAAGATAAAGCTTATTTAAATTCAAATTATCAAATCAAAATTATTTTCAAAAGATTCATAAAAAAAGACAGATAGATTCATTAATCTCTCCTTTTTTTTAATCAATGATTCAATTATATTATGAGATATACAAATCAAAATTACAATGGAGTCATATAAAAATCATGACATGAAGGATATTAATATGAAAGATCAATTCGTGAGTAATTCATCTTGACAAATCTCCTTTTTAGTAAATAACGAATAGAATCATAGGAGATCAAATAAGATATCTTGATTCAAATAAATCTCAAATTATTAATGTCAAGAATCAAGATTTGTTTCGATAAATCTTCTCTTAGACAAGTTAATCATATGTGAATCAAGAAAAAATATTCCATATAAAATACATCTCAAGTCACAAATATCGATAAATGATTCGATCGGATATATCATCTCATCATTAAAACGAATCATATGAAATGAAATCCAAAATCATCATCAAAATCACTTTTCGGAAAATTCAATAAAAGCAACTTAGATAGATTCCTATAAGATTAAAGATAGCTCAAGTTCTTTTAGTTCCAAATTTTGTGATTGATTTCATGTTCAAGTCTTTCATACAAAGGCCATGCTTCATTATTTATAATAAAAAATAAATACGTAGAAATCACCATACATAAAAAATCATAGAAATCATCAAGCTCAATAAACTATAAATTACCCAAAAACCATCATTACTTCAAATCACCATACATAATTATAAAATCGTCAAGCATGATACCAAGACTTTTTAATATTTTCATTACATCATTACATCATTATCATTATGTATTATTAAATCATGAAGCATGATTTTATTAAACATGAAGCATTTTTAATCAAAATCATTTTGTTTATTGTAGTAATGTAATTTTCTTTTTAAGTGAATCTAACTTTTCATGCTTATTGCTAGGAATTTACATGCAATTGTCATGCTCAAATTTTATTTTTTTTTCAAAATCACTTAGAAAGAGAAGCATGATATTTGTTTTGTATCTTTTGTATTTTTTATTTTACTAACTAATTTATAAATAACTATGAAAAACATCAAGTAATTTCAAAATAAAGTAAAGGAGTTTCGTTTGAGTTGTTTATCTCATTGTCGAGAGTCACCAAAGCGAAGTTCGCCACTTCGTCTTCATTGGTTTGCTCCTCGTCTTCGGATGTGCTAGATTCATCCTTTGGCAACTTCTTCTTCAGTTTTATGTACTTATCTTTGGAGTGACCCGACTTCTTACGTTCATAGCAAGTAGTTGTGTTCTTTTTAAATTTGTTTGTGAGAAGTTCAAGATCATCATCATCATCACTTGAATTATCATTCAAGTGGTATTTTGTTGTTCGAAGTACCAAATCCTTCATGTTCTTTGGAAGGTAGTTCTCATGTTCAATACAAGTCATTTCATAGGTCATAAAGGACTCAATAAGTTCTTCAATTGGAAAATGGTTTAAGTTCTTTGATTCTTGTATTGCCGTTACTTTCGAATCCCAATTTTTAGAAAGTGATCGTAAAACTTTATTAATAATTTCAATATTCAAAAAACTTTTACCAAGAGCTTTTAGACTATTGACAACATCCGTAAAATGGGTGTACATGTCTCCAATAG